>NC_139222.1:273778286-273985786 GCF_055691185.1 Crinia signifera
TGGTTGCAGGACAGAAAACAGAGAGTTGTAGTAAACGGAGTACAGTCAAAGGAGGGAAAGGTTACAAGTGAAGTACCCCAGGGATCTGTACTTGGACCAGTGCTTTTTAATATCTTTATTGGAGATATTGCAAATGGAATTGAGGGTAAAATGTGCCTTTTTGCAGATGACACAAAGGTATGCAACAGGGCAGACACACCAGGAGGGGTAAAACAAATGATTGATGATCTAGGTAGATTAGAGGAATGGTCAAGAGCATGGCAACTACAGTTTAATGCCAAAAAATGCAAAATCATGCACTTGGGTTGCAAAAATCCAAAGACTAAATATAGTATAAATGGCACTATAATGGAAACTACTGAGGAAGAGAGGGATCTAGGTGTCACTATTTCAGGGGACTTAAAGGCAGGTAGGCAATGTAACAAAGCAATGAAGAAGGCAAGTCAGATGCTTGGTTGCACAGGGAGAGGTATCAGCAGTAGAAAGAAAGAAGTAATAATGCCACTGTATAGGTCATTGGTACGACCTTATCTAGAGTATTGTGTTCAGTTCTGGAGGCCATATCTCCAGAAGGATATAAATACATTAGAGACTGTACAAAGAAGGGCAACTAAAATGGTGCATGGCCTACAGTACATCACAAAGCATAACAGGAAAGACTAAAAGATCTTAATATGTATACTTTAGAGCAGAGAAGGGAAAGGGGGGACATGATAGAAACTTTCAAATATATCAAGGGTTTTAACAAGGTACAGGTGGGAGACATTCTTCACAGGAAGAGGAGCAACAGAACACGAGGACATGCACTGAAACTAGAGGGAGGAAGATTCAGGGGAAATGTGAGGAAGAATTACTTCACAGAAAGAGTAGTAGATAAGTGGAATAGCCTCCCATCAGAGGTGGTAGAGGCAAATACAGTAGTACAATTTAAACATGCTTGGGATAGGCATATTGATATCCTTATAAAACAAAAGGATCAAATATGGTTTGAGGTAACATGTTTAAAAAAGGGGCAGACTAGATGGGCCAAGTGGTTCTTATCTGCCGTCAAATTCTATGTTTCTATGTTTCTATGTTTAAGTGTGGTCAATAATACGACCGTATACCCAATAACCACCATTCTAGTCTTCCTTCTGAAGCCTAGGAGAGCCGTGCCCTAACATCCACCTGGCAGCTATACCGTATGTGACCTCCGGTAATAATGTGCCGTGCTTATCTCTGTGTAGGAGATGATGGACATCATGAAATCTATATACGACATGATGGGCAAGTATACGTACCCCAACATGCGAGAGGAGGCCCCCCGGGAGCACGTGGAGAACTTTTTTCAGGTGAATTATTAACTTTTCTGCCTCACATATCCGTACATGTCTATTTGTGACAGGTGTTTCCTAATGCTTCCTGGTAAGACCACTTTAAAGGTCTTGCTCTCTGTCACATACCTGGTAGAAGGACTGAGCAGGGCGGGGTGAGGGGGGCGGGAGGTACTCGGTCCGGCCTTCCGCAAATATTAAGTATCACCCAAATGTATCGAAATGTATCTCCGATCCCTGCTAAGAACCCCCCTGCACCGCCGCCGGCCACCTCCCCCATAGGTTTCTATGGGGGATGCGATGCTGCCCGATGTATCAACATCGGGCAGCAGTGATTCGCAACCTTGGGCTACCGCCATTCTGAGATGGTGGTAGCCCATTGTAGCCTATGGGCTACGGATTGCACTGCCGCCGGGTGAGTGCGGTCAGCGGGGTCTGTGGGGGTCAGCACTAACGCACATGCGCAGCCCCCCCCCAGCTTTCGGCTCAGGACATTGCAGGGACGGACTTCTTTCGGAGCCCTCTCCCTGCGCCTGGAGGATGGTACATGCAGGTGATAGGATCTAATTTTACAATGTGATCGTGGGCGGTAATATTCCGCCTGTAAATGGGCCCCTTACAGTACAAAGGCGCAAGAGACTGACAGTTATTTGTAAATTTGTAAATACGCTTCTTGTACAGAATGACGTAAATGAGCAATTCAATTAGCGCCTCAGCCCGGATGTTGTGATTCGGAACCAGCATATTCCTCAAAGAAATAACAAAAAAACCCTGTACTCTGTGCCTACATTTACCGTTGTTTTTTTTGTGTGTTTTTTTTTAGAAAATGGATAAAAATAAAGATGGCGTAGTCACAATTGAAGAATTCATTGAATCGTGTCAGAAGGTAAAAAAAATGAATTGGGGATTCAGAAAGAAATCACAAGGAGAGAGATAAACTACCAACCAATCAGCTCCTATCATTTTTCAACTGCATTATCGTTATATGGCGCCAAATGGGTTCCGCAGCGCTTAACAATACATAAATGAGCAAAAACAAACAATGAACCCAGTGGCGGAACTAGATACATGTGGGCCCCATAGCAAAAGTTTGTAAGGGCCCCTATTTATCCCTTAATGCTGAAAAATGTATGCAGCACAAGGTACAGTACTTTGACAGGCAAAGTGGGCCCCTCTCAGCTCTGGGCTCTGTTCCCCATACCAGCTGCACCCCCTGCACCTATGTTAGTTACGCCCTTGAATGAACCCTTCGAGTGCCAACATCTCTGTGAGAGAAGTGCAAAATATCAGCTAAAAAAGATATCAAGCTCCGCCCCCAGTACTGTAAATCCTAAAATGACACAATTTGCATAATTGGCCACGCCCATCTCCCAAAAAGTGCCGAATCGCAGTTTTTAAATGCTGCGCTGGCCACGATGGGGAGCTGTGTACCGGGGTCTGGGCGTCCATTCTGGGAGGGTAGGTAACCCTGGCAGAGATATATATATATATATTCTAAGAAAGACACATGAGGAGGGAGGGCCCTGCTTACCTTCTACATTCTCTTGCCAAAGAGATTGGTGATGTTGTATTCTATAGAAAAACCCCAGAATGTTAGTTCCACTACTGCTGCACCATGCAAAGAGGCTAATTCAGCCCTGTTTGCTGGCCTGCGATTTTGCAGCCCGAGCAACTATTTATTTGTTTTGTTTTTTTGTTTTTTTACTTGTTTTAACTTTAAGACATATAGGGGGTTATTCTAGTTGATTCCTTAAGTCTTTACAGTCCCTGTAACGGTGGTATGCCCGCCCCCCCTCGCGGCATGTGTCCTCACGCGGGGACTGCGAATGGATATTTAACCATGCATGCCGACTTTTTAAAAGGAGAGGAGTGAAAGGGGGGGCTGGATGAGGCATCTTTTTGGGGGCGGGGCTGCCGTCACCATGCCCCGCCCCCACGGCTGGCAGCTGCATTAATTCACGGGTCTGTGGCTGGGGGGAGGGGCTAAAATGATGCAAAATGCCGTGATTCGTGTCATTTTAGCCCCTCCCCGCGGACCCGCAAAATTCAGAAATTTTTACAGCGGGAAAGGGGGGGAGCGGGGGCTTTTGCTACAATGCGGGAGAGTTGCCCACCTTCCATGGGTCCATATTCCGAGTGGTAGATGAAAAATTGATTTGTGGTCTCTACAATAACTATTATTTCTCCTGCAGGATGAAAATATCATGAGATCCATGCAGCTATTTGACAATGTAATTTAGTGACTGCTGAGATCAGAAGATTACTTGAGATTCCACTTTTGAATGGACATGCTTCTGACCGCACAATTACAGAACAGTGTGTCTAATGCAAACCTATTCTCTGTATGATATCCCGGTCATTGTAAAAATATATACAGAAATAAACAGAAAAGCATAAAGAAGTCCCTCAAATGAATATTCCAAGGCTCTTACCTGATGACGCTTCTACACCGCCACCTAGAGTATCCGTCTGGAACTTCGCCACATCTAACTTGGATATCAGTTTGTTAGAGATCTTGGGACCTGTGTTGAACATATTCCGGAGTGAAACAAACTTTCTGCTGACATCCAAAAACCAGGGAGACTTTACATGAATCTTGTTTTTTTTTTTTTTTCGGTTTCAGAGAACAATGAAAGTATTACTGCATTGCTATTGAGTTATCATATTACGCATGATTTACTGCTGTATGTTTTATTATGTTTAATTGTTGATCATCACGACCTTCAAAATATACCTCAACTAAATGACTAGATACACACTCAGTTTACCATGAACCAAGGAGAAAAGATGGATTTTGGCCAACCTTACAGAGGACTGTTTCATATAACGTATAGTAGTAATCATCATATTATTTAAAGCATAATCATTTTCCATTGGGTTTTTGAGTAGGAAATGTTCCCTTATTGGGAAATGCAAACAGTGGATCTAAAATGGAACAATTTCCAAGTTGCCCTTCCAGTCTATGATTAAATGACAATACTGGGATTTATGGTCCCAGATCAGTAGGTGAACTATGGGTTACCTCCCTTTGCTTTCCAGGGTTGAAAATCTCTTTCTGAGTGATATTGTTCACAATATCACCAAGTGTGTATGGGGCTGAACACTCACAAGTCTTGTAGACGAGTTTACAAGGTTCAAAAGTCATACTGACGTTTCGCTCGTACCTGGAGTCTTCAGGTACGAGCGAAACGTTGGTATGATTTTTTAACCTCGTATCATTAAAACCTTGAAGTTTTAAACTCATCTACAAGACAGGTGAGTGCACTCCTATACTATTTTCTATATATATTGTGACAAAGATTACATATACTGGATGTAAAGGAAGTTGTTTTATTTTATTCGTAACAGATAGACAGCATACAGGTTTGACAGCTTGGCAAATCACAGCTTACAGCATGGCAGGTCTTCTGCAAACAATATACAGGCTTTACAATGTGGATACCACACTCCAGGGTCCCTAGCATAGTCCCCACACCCCCAATCCTATTGCTCAGCCACTAACAGGCATTGGGAACCCTGAACCTCTGCTCCGGACAGACTTTTATCATGAAACCACAGGTGATGTTAATTAGCCAAACCATGATTCTAGCAGATCTTTAGGAAAACCTGGACTGGACCTAACTAGAATCAGTACGAAATCCCGGTATTGCTCTAAGCTCTGATCCTACTGCTCCACATTCACTTCATGTGGAACTATGCTGTCCCTGCCAATATAAATGTATATATACACAGACGCACACATATGCCCAATTTATATAGACCTGCAAATCTCCACCCCTCCATCCTTTATAACAAAGTTGGACTAGAAGGAAAAAGTTGATTAGAGTGCGAAACGTACATTTTTGAGAAGTGTTACATAGTTATGCACACATCTGTATTCTGTGTTACCTCTTTGATAATACTGTACAGAAGGGAAAGTAAAACTTCCTATTCAAAGAAACATCCACCTTAGGACATTTAGTTCCCCCTGTGTGGTGTCCCTCCCACACCGAGCAGTGATGTGTGGTCTCTCCCAAGTATGGACCATTACATTTGTACTTACTGACAGTATCTTATTTACTATAATGTGCACTTAGATGTTGCAGCCAATGAGAGACTCGCTTTCACTGCCTAATTTGCACCAGAAGATTAAAGCTATTTTCTGATTGGGTGTAGATAAGACCAGTACTTATATGCTTAAACAGCATGAAAACACATATGGGAACAGTGCCTTTACATATAATGTTAGTGAATAGGAAAGACATAAATAAAATGAATTTGCGTGGCTTGAGAGCAGACAAAGTGAGACCCTGTAATGTGTTCATGACGTCTTTCTAGACGTCTTCTAGAAATGTTTAAAATGGAGGTTTCAGAATGACATTTGATTGAATAGTACGTCACATGTTTCATGCATAACTTGTCCATGTGTTTTGCAACATTTGTCCTTTTTTTTGACTCATCAGCCCCTTTCCAAATGAGTTGTAGGTGGATGATGCACTGTGGGCAGATTCATTTGGTTGTTCTAGGATCTTGTCACTCTGGATTTGGATACTTAAGGGGTGTACGCGCGGTGCAATTGCCTTGGTATTCAATCCCGACTCGATCGAATCACATTTCATACCTCCCAACTTCCATTGGTGGTCCAGCGGGATCTTCGGGCATGCCTGAAATTTGGGGGCATGGCCTCGCGGTGAGGGGTGTGGCCTTCAAACACATCACTCGTGCGAGGCCACGCCTCATTTTGCCACTGCTACAACCCTGCCTGCGGGGAATAGACGCATGCGCACAGCGTTACTCCCAGCTGACCCCGCTGTCGGACACTGCTGGCCCCAGGTGGCCGCAGGAACGTCCCCAAAAACTGGAATGTTCCCTTGGTAAACGGGACAGTTGGGAGGTATGCATTTGATTTTGACTATGTAATATAGGTCTGTCCTATATAGTCTTGCCTGCACAGTCTTTTTTTCTAGTTGATTTCAATACCGCAAGGCCACACATCGGGAGTGAATCGGTAATTGAATATCCAGTGTGGTTGAAACCCGTTCTATGTCTATTTGATTCGATTTTGACTATATATTCGAACTGAAAGCTAGTCAGAATCGCCAGCGGAGGCTTCAGGCTGCATCGCAGTTCTCTTTCAAATAAGAGAGCCACACCCACTGCCACCAACTGTCATTCTAAACCGACTTACTGGCAGTGGGTGTGGCTCTCCAATTTGAATTTTGGACAGTGCTGCGGCCCCGCCCCTCTGAAACTGCCAATGGTTAGTGCTGTTAGATTAGCGTTTGTCTTAGAGCCTCTCAGGTTGAACTAGATTCCCTGAGATCTACAAAAACTACAGGGGCCACACACACACACAGAGACATTTTTGGCCACCCCGTAGCCAGAAAATATACTGGAATGTTTTATACTTAAGTAAAAAGTTTAACTTTTATATGTTTATATTATTTACTTGTGTGCCAGTTGATGGTTGCCAGCGGCGATGTAGATGGCGTCACGATCCATGGATGGTAACAGAGTATGCTATAATGACCCACAGATAGTTTTAGCCGCCGGTGGTTGGCGCCTACTCAGTAGAAGAGCTCCGCATCTACGCCATCCGCTGGCGATCTGTATGAACCATTCTGTACATTATACTGGGGGTTTGTCCAGAACGTAACTGTCCCCATAATATTGACCCTTGCACTAGATGATCTGTGATATCTCACCAGCTCACGTCAATAGGAAAATGACCGATTGTTTACGTACAATGATCCATGTGTGATAATTATCCCCCATAGTGTACACAGTATTATTTATGTATTAGCATTTCTTCCCACAGCGCCAGCTTATTCCAACTGGCGCTATCTAGTGGCCACCAATGTTCACTGCACTTATATCCCCCCCCCCATAGAGGTGAGGAGCCTTTTCTTATAAAGGATTAGCAAATTCCACGTAAGCAGTGGCGTAACAATAGCTCCGCAGACCCCGCGGTGGCTTGGTAAGTTTGGTTGCTGGGAGCCTATTGCTGCTCCCCTAACGGGACTGCCCCTGTGGCCGGGTCTGTTGCTGCTCCTCTGCCGGCCCACCGTGAACAGCAGTTCTTCCTGTCTGCGGTCCTGTCGCTCCTCCTTTTGCCATTATAAACGCCCCACACAAAATGGCCACTCCCTCACAGCAGACAGTTATTGAGGATGCTAGAGAAGGCGGCAGCCTCCTCTTGTATCCTTAATGACTATCTGCTGCGAGTTAGCGGCCATTTTGCAAGGGACATTTTTCATTGTCTCTGGAGGAGAGCTGGGACCGTAGACTGGAAGATCCGCTGGGCCCAGCAGCCTGGCAGCAACAGACCTGGATATGGCGGCGGTCCTATTAGCGGTGAAGGGGGGTGGCATTGAACTTTTTTTGGGGCACTCACAAATTTTAGTTACGTCACTGCTTGGTGTATCTGCAACTTAAGTATCTAGCATTACTTAAACGCCTTATGTATTTAAATTGTTCACATATTACCTAACTCTTCCTTTGGTCTTCGAGGATGAGAAAGTCGGCAGATTTTATATAACACATGTAGGGAGGGCAGAAAATCTCCAACAATCTGTAATACCAGCAGATACTAGAAGATGCGTCACGCCAATATACAGTGTCGTAGATCACCTGACCATATAGATCAGATAAACCTGTAAATCACCTACCCTAGATTTGTGTCACATGACTTGCATTTGACCTATCTAATGCCAGAGAATGTACCGTAAAGTGACATTTCCTCGGGACCAGCAGACGCTAGGGCGGCGCATATTAAATGATCTAGAATTCCTATGCACATTTTTATTATTTATTTTTTCTTTCGAAAGTGCAATAATCTTCCAAAACGTAGAAATTTTAATGGAGACCCTTTGTGTTATTTTATATGTGGTGGGAAAATGGAGAAAAAAAATAAAATAAAAAAAAATTGTAAAGATGAATTAGTAGCATGCACTAGGAAACTGAGAATATATATGCTGCTTGTACCTCAGCCAGTGTATATGACAGCTGAGAACCACAATTAGCAATATCCCACTGCTGGAACTGAAGAGAATACCTACAGCTCTCCAGCAAGCTTCCACGAATTGACATCGGGAGGAGGAGTCTCCAGTGAGTGACAGGTCCTCCAGTATGACATGTACTTGACTGACAGTTTGCATTAACCTCATGACACCTGACTTGGAGGAATGTTCCGTCAGACTTCTCTTCATCGTGTTCCGCTGTCTGAATGCCTGTTTCATCGTCATTATGGAAGCAAAACCGCACTGACCTAAACATAGGAATACAATATAAAAACAAAACCTCACTTATTATCGCATGAGCTGTGTATATAGAGGATGAACTCACTGTACCCTACTACGTCTGGTTAGTTAGCCTATAATAGCTTTGCATTTCAGATATGTATATTTTGTACAAAAACAAAAATAAATACCAAGATTGCTATGCACAAGACCTGCCCTTCGTGTCGTTATTCAATGAAATCTAAAAATGTAATTAAGTATTCACTTTCGATGGTTTGCCATTGATGGTTGATGGCATTGCCATCGATGATGAAGATCTGGTGGTTCTTGTTCAGGTACAGTATGTCAGAATGTCTCCATTCACAACAGAGATAATGTCGACATGGTTAAAATGTTGACGCCATTATTGACGACATCTGCAAACTAACGAATGTTGACACTGTCGTAGTGTTGACATTTACAACCGGTTTAGCATTAGATAGTGGCGGCCCCAGAGGAGGGGTTCAAAGTTCAAATAGGAGAGCCCCACCAACAATGGGCCTGGGCCTTTACAACATCAACAGGCATCGGTGCAGCTGCTGAGTAGGAGGCGGGGACTTAATGGGTGGCAGTCGACCAATGAGGGAATGAGGGTTAGGCTATGTGGGTCCAGCATGGGTGTGGGTGGGGCTTTGTATCACACCAGATAGATAAAAAAAGTTTGCTACTTATCAGGTCTCCACCATCCATTAAAAAAAACATCAACCATTGGTAACAAACCAGTGGTGGCTGCTAAGCACTGATAATTAGAGAGTAGACAATGTTGCCTTTTAATTATTGGTAGTAGCAGTGATTAAATACCATTGGCTCTTATGATGGGAACCAGCAAATCAGCCTAACCGCAAAGTTGATTAAAGGTATCCCCTTCCATTTACTTTGCGGTCAAGCTGATTTGTTATCAGCATAATATAGGCTTCTATGGGATGCAAACAGCCAATCATGTGCATAGCTCCTCTGGAGCTCGCAGATGATTGGCTGAGGAGTTATCTATTGACTGACATCATGCACATGCTGCTCCTCAGTCCGGTGGTCTGGGTTTGCTTTTCTTTTTTAACCCTGTGGATGCCTACTTGTAAACTAGATCTAGGTGAGTATAGTTTTTTTTCCGACAGCTCACGGATTTCTACTAGATCTACCAGGGAACATCGGTGAGTAGAAGAATGTTTGTGAGTGTGCATGTATGTACATTGGTGGATTCAGGGGGGGACACCTGAGCACGTGCCCCCCTGTCATTTTATTTTGTAGCTGAGGACCAGGGCTTTCCAACGAGCCCAGCCCCGTGTCTCTAGCCCCCCGGGAACCGGAGATATCGCCTTGCAAAGCTGTAACGTTTTTCCCCATAGGATAATATGGGACCCGTTAATTCCGAAACCCAACCCGGTTCCGACGGCTGCCAGTTCCCCCCCTGGCATCACAGGAGCTTGTGGTTGATCTCATCTCTGGGCCTTCAATATGATACCAGGCTGGTCCATATCGACCATATCCAGAGATAGTGCGTGTAAACCGATTTTTTTATTTTTGAAATGTAATTACATGGCTGTTCATGTTCTTTGAGGGCAGATTACTCTGGAACCAAACGTTCCAGCTTCACTGGATCAAAATCATTCAAAGACCACTCAAAAGTTCTTCAATATGATACTTGTCTCATGTAAATGGGTCAGTTGGTACCAGAGATATAGCCGGTTAAATTAGATAACTGGTTAAACAGGGGAGGGGTGGTTTTCTCTCCCCCTCACACCAGAAAATGCAGGGACTAGGCTGGTGTAAAAGGGGCCTACCCGGGAATGCATTTTCTGGTGTGAAAGGGGTTTTATTTCAAATAGCCGGGACCTGCAGTGCTCTGAATACAGCCAGGCTCTGCCACTGTCAGTGGCTATCACTTCTGCCTGGTGGCGGCTGTCCCCCATTTACCGCGAGCATGTATTCCCCCTTGGCAATGAGCATGTAATCCCACATGACAACGAGCATGGAACCTCTGGCAATGAGCATGGAACCCTTGGCAATGAGCATTTAGATAAGCAGCACTTATGTAGCATAATTTTTAATAGGCATTATGGTGTTTGGCATAATACATAATGGACATATGTGGCATTATGTGAATTTTGGCTCAATCCGTGTGGCCTTATGTGAATTTTGGCTCAATCCGTGTGGCATTATGTGAATTTTGACACAATCCGTGTGGCATCATGTGAATTTTGACACAATCCATATGGCATTATTTGAATTTTGGCTCAATACATGTGGCATTATGTGAATTTTGGCTCATTCCATTTGGCATCATGTGTAAGGGGCGAGTATAATGGGGTCTAGTATTTTGTTGCATAATGTGTAGAAGATGTATATGGTGTTGTACAATAAACTCAAGGACATGCCCCCTGTTGAGTGGCCACACCCCCTTTCCCGGAGCGCGCCTTCGGTATGCGCACAACTACATCCTTCACTTTTGTCACCATGGTGGGCCTGCATATTTTAAATGCCAGGGCCTATTTTTAATCCCATTCCCACCCTCTCTCTTAGCATGTACACTGGCACCACTAACACCGCCCCTCCCCCACCTAAACCCTCTTTTATCATGGTGCCCCCCCTATCATTTTATCCTGGATCCGCTCCTGTGTATGTAAATAAAATTAAAATTTATGCGGTATTTAGTGCCCCGCGTGCAAGAAAGTTATTTCTAATATTTACACAATACTATCAACCGTGCATCAACCACCTGGGGGTACCGGGGATAGCCCTGGGTGGTACCGGGGACAGCCCTGGGTGGCCTGTTGGAGGTTCAATTATTGGGGGCACCACTACCTTACATAAAAAGTGTCCTCCAGCCATGGCACTACCCTGCTGACTGTTGGAGCCTGGTACAGGTTTAAAATATACACCTACTTTTTTTGGAACCTGGTCCGGTCCAAAAGTCCGACGCTGGTTTCGGAAATACAGGGGAAAGAGCCCGGGGCTGATTATGCTGGGGGGAGGGGGGTGCACACCATTTTATTTTTATTTTTTACACAGAGACGTAAGCACGGATCTCACTGACAGTCATGCTTCTGCAAATACGAATGGAAAAGGTGCCGTAGTTTCCATTCAAATTTGAGCTGAATTCAAGACCGAATCCGTTCATAAATTTGGCGATCTATCGATGTCTATTCATTCATACAGGCCAATTGGGCTGAGCTTGCTGTTTGTAAAAGCGCCAACTTGAATTCGCCCTTTCATAAAATAGCAGCTGCGCAAATCCCGGCAAATTGGATTGAATCTTAGTAAATATCCCTATTTATGTCTTTTGGCTTTAAACCTCCTGTAAAGCTGTCCGATTTGGCCACTTTGCACCCGATTCTGACGGTTTGGGACAAAAAATCGGGTGAAAATTTCCCAATTCGGATGTGTTTGACATTCGATAGATGCGCGTTGGATCGGAGTCGAAAGTCGGACCTGCTGCATGTCGGACCTTCAACCCGGCCAGCCTCCCGGCAGCGGGGGAATGGGGTCACATGCGATACGCCACATGCAAAAGGAGATATTGCATGTGATCCTCGTAAGGGTCCTGGGGCGGCTCAGGGGCTATCGGCTGCTACTTCTTCACAGGGAGGAGTCGCAGTAATATATGGGAGGCTTAACTCGGTGCTAATGAGAGGGGATTCAGCAGGCATTAAAGTTGTTTCTAAAGATACATTTGTAGTTTTAGGAATAAAAGATGAAAGTTATTCCATAAGTTGCAGAACACAGCGGACTTGATATATCTATATTTCGTCTCTAGAGAAGGAATGTGTTTGATCTGTGCTGCAATGTGTTTCTGATTCTCTGGTTGTCCATTGTATACCGGGGAAGGTTGCAGCAGTGTGATTGATGCCGGCACTCTCACCATCTCTTAACTACATAAAATAATAACCGTTTCTTTCCTCCCTGTTTGTTTCTTTGATTAGAGCTGTTGGATCAGCAGGCGGCTTTGATAGATAGAGCCCCCTGTATCTCTTATGTTCTTCCCTGGGCCTCGGCAATGAGGCCTTTCTGGAACTTTTGATCTACTGTTTTAGAACTAAGAATGATTCATCCACTGATTAAAACAACTGTTGGTGAATCTGAGGACGGCCGCCTGGGTACAGATCGATATGTTTTTGTGGTGAGCTTCACGTTCATTTTTATTTCTGGTTTAAATAACACTCAAAAGAAATCTGCTTTTATACTAGTCTCACTTGTAAGGGTTATAGGGCTGATTCAGCTGGGGTCACACATGCTATTCACAGTTTCTCTATATTCGATTGACAGGCAGAGGCGTTTATGGGAGGGAAGGGCAGGAAGGAGGTGGTGGCAGGAGGCGTTATGCAGGAAGAAGGTGGTAGGCAGGCAGGGGGTGGTATGCAGGCAGGGGTGGTATGCAGGCAGGGGTGGTGTGCAGGCAGGAGGTAGATTGCAGACAGGAGGTGGTATGCAGGCAGGGGGTGGTATTCAGGCAGGATGAGATATGCAGGCAGGGGGTTGTATGTAGGCAGAAGGTGGTATGCAGGCAGGGGGTGGCACGCAGGCATAGAGTTGTGTGCAGGCAGGAGGTGGTATGCAGGCAGGGGGTGGTATGCAGGAAGGAGGTGGTATGCAGGCAGGGGGTGGTATGTAGGCAGGAGGTGGTGTGCAGGCAGAGGGTGGTATGCAGGCAGGTGGTGGTATGTTGGCATGAGGTGGTGTGCAGACAGGCTGTGGTATGCAGGCATGGGTGGTATCTATACAGGTATGGGGTGGTATGCAGGCAGGGGTGGTATGCAGGCAGGAGGTAGTATGCAGGCAGGAGGTGGTATGCAGGCAGGATGTGGTATGCAGGCAGGAGGTGGTATGCAGGCAGGAGGTGGTATGTAGGCAGGAGGTGGTATGCAGGCAGGAGGTGGTATGCAGGCAGGAGGTGGTATGCAGGCAGGGGATGGTATGCCGGCAGGAGGTGGTATGCAGGCAGGAGGTGGTATGCAGGCAGGGGTGGTATGCAGGCAGGAGGTGGTATGCAGGCAGGGGTGGTATGTAGGCAGGAGGTGGTATGCAGGCAGCTGGTGGTATGCAGGCAGGGGTGGTATGTAGGCAGGAGGTGGTATGCAGGCAGGGGTGGTATGCAGGCAGGGGTGGTATGTAGGCAGGAGGTGGTATGCAGGCAGGGGGTGGTATGCAGGCAGGGGGTGGTATGCAGGAAAGAGCTGGTATGCAGGCAGGGGGTGGTATGTAGGCAGGAGTTGGTGTGCAGGCAGGGGGTGGTATGCAGGTAGGGAGGTGGTATGCAGGCAGGGGGTGGTATGTAGGCAGGAGTTGGTGTGCAGGCAGTTGGTGGTATGCAGGAAGGAGGTGGTATGCAGGCAGGAGGTGGTATGCAGGCAGGGGGTGGTATGCAGGCAGGGGTTGGTATGCAGGCAGGGGTTGGTATGCAGGAAGGAGGTGGTATGCAGGCAGGAGGAGGGTATGCAGGCAGGAGGTGGTATGCAGGCAGGTGGTGGGTATGCAGGCAGGTGGTGGTATGCCGGCAGGGGTTGGTATGCTGGCAGGGGTTGGTATGCAGGAAGGAGGTGGTATGCAGGCAGGAGGTGGTATGCAGGCAGGAGGAGGGTATGCAGGCAGGGGGTGGTATGCAGACAGGGGGTGGTATGCAGGCAGGGGGTGGTATGCAGGCAGGGGTTGGTATGCAGGCAGGGGGTGGTATGCAGGCAGGGGGTGGTATGCAGGAAAGAGCTGGTATGCAGGCAGGGGGTGGTATGTAGGCAGGAGTTGGTGTGCAGGCAGGGGGTGGTATGCAGGTAGGGAGGTGGTATGCAGGCAGGGGGTGGTATGTAGGCAGGAGTTGGTGTGCAGGCAGTTGGTGGTATGCAGGAAGGAGGTGGTATGCAGGCAGGAGGTGGTATGCAGGCAGGGGGTGGTATGCAGGCAGGGGTTGGTATGCAGGCAGGGGTTGGTATGCAGGAAGGAGGTGGTATGCAGGCAGGAGGAGGGTATGCAGGCAGGAGGTGGTATGCAGGCAGGTGGTGGGTATGCAGGCAGGTGGTGGTATGCCGGCAGGGGTTGGTATGCTGGCAGGGGTTGGTATGCAGGAAGGAGGTGGTATGCAGGCAGGAGGTGGTATGCAGGCAGGAGGAGGGTATGCAGGCAGGGGGTGGTATGCAGACAGGGGGTGGTATGCAGGCAGGGGGTGGTATGCAGGCAGGGGTTGGTATGCAGGCAGGGGTTGGTATGCAGGAAGGGGGTGGTATGCAGGCAGGAGGTGGTATGCAGGCAGGAGGAGGGTATGCAGGCAGGAGGTGGTATGCAGGCAGGGGGTGGTATGCAGGCAGGTGGTGGTGTGCCGGCAGGGGTTGGTATGCCGGCAGGGGTTGGTATGCAGGAAGGAGGTGGTATGCAGGCAGGAGGTGGTATGCAGGCAGGAGGAGGGTATGCAGGCAGGAGGTGGTATGCAGGCAGGAGGTGGTATGCAGGTAGGAGGAGGGTATGCAGGCAGGAGGTGGTATGCAGGCAGGAGGTGGTATGCAGGTAGGTTAGGCTGTGGGAGGGGAAGGTTAGGGTTAGGCTGTGGGAAGCAGAGGTTATCATAGTGTGGGAATTGATCGAACAAGACTATGTACATATTAATTGAATAATAATATAGAGAACCTGTTCACTGATATTTATCATACATCTGGTAAATATTGTTAGAGGTGTGCTACCACAGACAAAGTAATGGGGTAATCAGAAAGGACAGGACAAAGTTTGACCGGGAAATTCACCACTGTCCCCGTAAACCGCTCACAGGACCCAACTTGCTGCTAATTGAATTGGCCCTGAAGTATCAATCGTTGTAAATGATTTTATTATTACCAGTCATTTATATAGCGCACACATATTCCGCAGCGCTTTACAGAGAATATTTGACCATTCATATCAGTCCCTGCTCCAGTGGAGCTTACAATCTATATTCCCTACCACATGTACACACACAGACATTCTAGGGTTAATTTTTGTTAGAAAACTGCACAGTTGGGGCTATGGTGGGAATGGAACCCATGACCTCAGCGCTGTGAGGCAGTAATGCTAAACATTACACCATCCGTACTGCCCCGTAGTATGGTACAGTACTGCCCTGTATATATAACACATGGTGGGGATAGAACCCTTGACCTCAGTGCTGTGAGGCAGTAATGCTAACCATTACACCGTCCGTGCTGCCCCGTATATATAACACATGGTGGGAATAGAACCCATGACCTCAGTGCTGTGAGGCAGTAATGCTAACCATTACACCGTCCGTGCTGCCCCGTATATATAACACATGGTGGGGATAGAACCCATGACCTCAGCGCTGAGGCAGTAAGGTAACCATTACACCATCCGTACTGCCCCGTATATATAACACATGGTGGGAATAGAACCCATGACCTCAGCGCTGTGAGACAGTAATGCTAACCATTACACTGTCCGTACTGCCCCGTATATAAAGGGATTTTTGTAAGAACTTACCGTTCGAATCCCTTTCTCTGATATGGTCCTGGTGACACAGCTCAACACTGGGATGTAGGAGGGTCCGAAGGAGCCAGGCACCTATCCTAAAGTTTTCAGAGGGTAGGCTCCTCCCCTACTGCATCCCTGGACTCTTCAGTTCAATCTTTCAAAGCCACTGGAATACATTAACTCAGTACAAAAGCCTGCACATATTATATGCACATTTTTTAACAATAACTGTTTATTAACCAATTTTAACATGAACATCATGAATACTGGCATACTTACTGAGCGTAAGGGAGGGATCGCTGTGTCACCAGGACCATATCAGAGAAAGGTATTCGAACGGTAAGTTCTTACAAAAATCCCTTTTTTTCTTTCAATGGTCCTGGTGACACAGCTTCACATTGGGACGTTCCAGAGCCGGTCCTTTGGGTGGGTACGCTCAGGTCTGCAGCTCTCATCACTGCACGCCCGAATGATGCGTCCTCCGACGCGAACTCATGGAACCTATAGAATTTGGCAAATGTGTGAACAGATGACCAAGTGGCGGCCCTGCAAACCTGCTCAGCTGTTGCCCCATGTCGAACCGCTCAAGAGGTGGCGACTGACCTGGTGGTATGCGCATTAATCCTGGCCGGTACAGGCCTACCAACCTTAGTATATGCAAACGCTATAACAGAGCGCAACCACCTAGCAATGGACTGCTTAGAAGCAGGCCAACCAATTTTGTGTACATCATACAAAACTAGCAAAGTATCAGTCTTCCTGACACTCTTAACTCTGTCCACATAAATGCGCAAGGCGCGCACAACATCCATTTGTCCCTTTTCCTAGAACCCTCTGGGGGTTGAAACACAGGCAGAACTATCTCCTGATTTAGATGGAAAGCAGAGACTACTATCAGTATACGCTCCATCCTCTTCATCTACCAATAAAGGCACTGAGTAAGCCCTCTTAGGGGTCCCTACAGTATCAGCATCCATTTTGTCTAGTAAATCACTAAACCTGTTGATCCCTTTTGCAGTATCCTGCATCACCTGTATGAAGGCAGGATCTGCCTGGGTAAGAGGCAAGGAGCCAGAGGACTGCTGAGATGATGGCATAGGTCTCTGAGATTCTACCAAGACATCACTCTGCCTATCCAACAATTGCACTAACGCGTTAACAGACCTGCCCAGGGCACTAGCCCACGCGGGTTCAATCTGCTCTGCCCTCTGGGGTTCACTCCCCATGGGTCTCACAGCAGCGCAAGCAATACACAAGCCCCCCTTGGCCATCTGCTCAGGTACAAATTTCTGTGTACACACATTACAAGCGCTCAGTGTAATAAGGGCTCCCTCCCCCAAAACCACAGCTTGTTGCTCAGACATGATGACAAGTAACCCAAACAGTGCATACAATGTACAACAACGCTTATACAGGGTTAATGCACGCAGTCACTTATCTGTCGGTTTCAGATGCGGGGAAACGATGCCCAGGAAATCCAAACACTCTGTCAGGATCTGTAAGCCAGCTAAGCTCCGCTGCCAGCGTTCTGAAAGGCGCCAAAAACAGAGTGAGGGAAGGGACCAAGTCCCTGCTGCTGCGGGGTCTGTGACTTTTGGCGCCAACCACCCCAAGTCAGCCGCTCCCTTAGTAGGATTTCCTAGTTCCAGTATCTCCCCCTCGGCTGGGGACCACTTGGAACATGCCTGTAATAACACTGCTGTCCTCTCATAACAGGAGCTCAGTGTGTAAGCTCCGCAAAAAATGGCCGCCGCCATCACAGAGCGCCTGTCCCCCAAGATCCCTACCTAAGCGTGAAGCCGGTTTCAGGACGCTCCGGAGCCCAGGCAGCTTCTTAAAAGAAGCTGTAAGCGCTGCACAGGGAGGCCAGACAGTGTCTCCCCTGTGCACAGCGAGCTGACAGGACGCGTTTCTGTCAGCTCCTGCTGCGCTAGCAGTGTGAGGATTCACTAGAAGAATCCTCACACTGTGCCTACCTAGCTAGAGTGAAAATTAATAAAATAATAAAAATCCCCTAACTACTCTATTTCTTCAGCTGTTCCAGCAGCTCTTTAGGATAGCACCCACTCCAGTGGGCACCTAACACGAACTGAAGAGTCCGGGATGCAGTAGGGGAGGAGCCTACCCTCTGAAAACTTTAGGATAGGTGCCTGGCTCCTTCGGACCCTCCTACATCCCAGTGTTGAGCTGTGTCACCAGGACCATTGAAAGAGAAATAACACATGGTGGGGATAGAACCCATGACCTCAGCGCTGTGAGACAGTAATGCTAACCATTACACCGTCCGTACTGCCCCGTATATATAAAACATGGTGGGGATAGAACCCATGACCTCAGCGCTGTGAGACAGTAATGCTAACCATTACACCGTCCGTACTGCCCCGTATATATAACACATGGTGGGGATAGAACCCATGACCTCAGCGCTGTGAGACAGTATATATAACACATGGTGGGGATAGAACCCATGACCTCAGCGCTGTGAGACAGTAATGCTAACCATTACACCGTCCGTATATATAACCCCGTATATATAACACATGGTGGGGATAGAACCCATGACCTCAGCGCTGTGAGGCAGTAATGCTAACCATTACACCATCCGTACTGCCCCGTAGTATGGTACAGTACTGCCCTGTATATATAACACATGGTGGGGATAGAACCCATGACCTCAGTGCTGTGAGGCAGTAATGCTAACCATTACACCGTCCATGCTGCCCAAATGTAACAGGACATTAGTATTAATGGAACAATATGTCTGCAATAGAGTAATAGAGTAATAGACTAGTATCATTGACCCCTGTAACTTAATACACTTGAAGTGGAAACAGTACAAAATAAAGTTTACTGTAATCACATCTGCACTAATATGGATGTTCGATTATTACGTATATTCACTATGGGCCTGATTCAGACATGTTCTCTGGGCTGCATATATTTGCTTCCTAGCGTTCAAACACACATGTCCTTGCATGCGGGTTGGGATCATTTGGTCTATTGCATTATGGTAGAAAGTCATTAGGTCGAATCCATTAGGTCGACATGCTAAAAGGTCGACATGATTCTAGGTCGACATGGGAAAAGGTCGACATGATTCTAGGTCGAAAGGTCATTAGTTCGACAGGTCATTAGTTCGACAAGGTCATTAGTTCGACATTGTCTATGTCGACATTCACAAGGTCGACATGGGGTTTTTCACTGTTTTTTTACCTGAATGTCAACACAGTCGACATGGACACAGTTTAAAGTGCACTGCATCCCCTCGCATCGCTCGCAATGCGTCGGGCACGGTGCCTCGCTACGCTCGGCACACTATTTTATTGTCCCACCACGCCCTAGTGGATGGTAGGGCATGAAATACCGCCTGTCGGCACATGTTGGCTCAAAAAACAGTGAAAAACTCCATGTCGACCTTGTGAATGTCGACATAGACAATGTCGAACTAATGACCTGTCGAACTAATGACCTTTCGAACTAGAATCATGTCGACCTTTTCCCATGTCGACCTAGAGTCATGTCGACCTTTTAGCATGTCGACCTAATGGATTCGACCTAATGACTTTCTACCATAATGCAGTAGACCAAATGACCGCATCCCTTGCATGCTGCCGCACGGGAGAGAGAGCATTCGATAGTCACTCACCATCAAATGATTCCCCCCCCCACCCGCCCACCTTCGTTAACAAATGTCAGCCAAGACTGACTTTTATTGTGGTTGTAGATGGCCGACTTCGAGGGCATTTCCCTGCTTTCGCCCCCTGCCCACCCATCCAGGAGCAAATGCTTTGGTGAGTGTGAAAGTCGCCAAGGGCGTTCAACCCGGGGGTTTGCACATGCCCATATTTGTGCTTCTGCAAACCCCAAACAGCGGACGGGGAGCAAATTCAGCTCACAGTGAGCAGTTCTGAATCACCCCTAAGTGTTATTACAGTGACAGATGGCCCATCCTATGTATGTAGCACTTACTACCCCCAGGGGCAGCAGACAGGTGTAGAGTTTTATTTTAGGGATCATATATCTCTCTTATCCCAATAAGGGTTATTGAGATTGAAATATTATATAAAATATATTTATTATATCTGGTATTGATATAATAACATATATATTTGACATCTGCAATTATATTCTAATAGACCTTACAATACAATATGCAGAGTACTTGTCATAATTTGATTCCCCAAATATGAGAGTTCGAGACTTGTAATTTTAGCTCCAATTGGAGGATTTTATTTATAGGCAAACAAACCATACAGAATAATTGTAACACAGTAATTAATGTATATGCTATTATATATATATTTATATACGCCTCCTTGCTTATATTACCTAAAACAACATTAAACAATTGACAGACTTAAGACTGCTATAAAACTAACATAAATTGTAGACTTCAGTATTCCATAACTTTATCAACAACTGAACATTTATATCTACCATGATTACTCACTCACTCCAGCCCATCGCTTCTAGGTTCCGTTCCTCTCTCCTGCTCGTGGCTCACATCTCTCCTCCTGACTCACTGAATGGGTTTCTTGCTGACTGTCCGTGTGTGTCTGTGTGCGAATGTGAGTGAATGTCTACTCTATCTCTCTCCTTATATCACAAATACATGAATTGAAGTTCCCTGTTCTCATGACGTTGGATGCTAATGGTGACAGGGTCTCCTGCTTGTCTGGACGCTAGTGGTAATCTCCATTGCGAGATCTCCTGTTTCTGGTCTCTCCCTGTGCATCAATCTATTTTACACTCCTGTTGTCAAAATACAATAGTGTCCTGTCTGTCCTGCAATGTAACTAGCAGTCTACATTCTCCAGAAAGGAAACCAGATGGCTGGAGTCTGGCCCATAGTGTCTATATAATATTGCTTAATTAATAAATATAGATATATCTGGGGAGGGTAACAACACTCTACTGTATCTGCTTAATAGTATGCCTTAGACATTTTGTCTCCTAAATGAATTCAGTTGCATTTGATATGTTACAAAGTGGTCATTCATATTATTTAGTAAACCCAAAAGCTATACTACGATGTCTAAACATTAAACTCTGATGTCCTAATTATTAAGCTATTCCTATTTTTATATACACATACATAATATATACTATGGTTAAAATCACATTTCATTAATGATGGTATAAAACAATATCTATATGCCTATATGGTAACAGTCCCCCGCTTGTGACCATGAGAAATTATTTTGATTGGTCACACAGTAAACTACCATACTTGCTTCATATATATTTCCAAACTTTCTTTTTTCAAACTATCCTAACCATACATTAACCATTGGTATGAAATATCCTTCATTTAATTAACCTATTTTACCCTATAATAACTAAATTTGACCAGGGACAGAGGTTATTTATATTCAGTATTCATGAGGAAAATATTTTCATTGCTACAGACAGTTATATGCCACGCCACAGCTTGCCTTGTAGATCTTGTTTGGTCGATGTGTGAGGACACTTTCCTTGTACTGTTGCTCACAGTGATTTCCTGGCTGAGGGCTGTCACCTGTGTGGGTTGTAGTTCTTGGAGACACTTTACATTTGCAGTATAATGCACGTAGAAGTAGAATTCTTCATAGAGGCTGTTGACTTGCTTGAAATGTTGCTTTACATGTATAGAGGCTGTTGACTTGCTTGAAATGTTGCTTTACTTGTGTGGCCCTTGGAGTGCTGTGGTCTTGATAACTTTCTTCACCACAGTTTTGCAAAACACAGTGCCTTTGATAAGCCTCATTAATGCAGTCCTTAGCGAGTTCGCTTTGTATGTCCTTTACGATCCTTTACGATTATCGCTGTGATCGTGACAAGTGTCCTTGTGCGTCCTTTAAGATTATCGCTGTGATCGTGACAAGTGTCCTTGTGCGTCCTTTAAGATTATCGCGCTGCAATCATGATAAGTGTCCATGTCTCTCTTTAACCCCAACCTCGTTGTGTTGAACAAAACAGTTTGTGACGTTGAATACAGCAGTTGAAACTTTAACCAAGTATTTTTGCTTTACTGGTTGGTAAGAACATTTATCTTCAGGCATTGGCAGGTAAATGTCTGGGGTAGATTCTAAAGGATCCACTCCATTTATACTAAATTTCCTCACTGAATAATAATTTACCATTCAGTCTCTGATCTCTTACCTACCTTCCTATATGCTATCTTATCTTAAACTAAAATAACCATACACCAGCTAAATCCTATAACTAACAATGATATTTTGATTTGACGTATCTATGACAACATCCTATCAATACAATAAATGACTATGATTTTGCTTCAAAGTAATACCAAATATCTGTTAAGAATGGGTTTGGCTATATCGAATTCCATCCAGTATGTGTGATATGCAGCCATGTGCATATAAAATAACTACAATATCCCATCTATGCTATTGTTCATTCTCTTAGACTTGGTTATGTCTGTATTAAGAGATTGGTCCATCTCAACAACTAACAAAACGTTTCTCTTTTACAATTTGATGTAAGGCATACCATTCTTTGTCTGATATTTAAATTAGTTTGAAGCTTTTTAAGAAGGAAGCGTATATATATAATCAGCATATACTCATAAGAAAAATAAGAAGAAAAAGAAAACAAATATTTACAAGGTATATACAATTACATAAGAATGAAGATCATATGTGTGAATTGATCGGCAATTAAAAATGTATGTACAAAAGGATTCTGCATGCTTGGTGGTTAGAATAAAGCACACTGTAAATGGAATGTCCATGTGTCACAGTGTCCTGACAAACAAACAAACAATGATTGCTGTAGTGAGGGGGTTAATGAACTTCTCCTGAAGAAGAGAAAAGGGGATTTTGTCCATGTGTCCAGAAAACAAATAATAGTTGCTGTATTTAAACCTTTTCCTTCTCTGAAGGACTGAAGAAAGAAAAATAAACTAATAAAAAAAAAAGTCCTTTGATTTTTGTCCATGTGACAGTTTTTGGATCCTCCTTAGGTGACAAATACAAGCTGTGCGAGGTACTGGCTCTTTGTATAATTGCAGCAATAAAAGGTTTAGTAGAGGTTGTTATTGCGACTTGGGGCTTTCTTTAAAACTTTGCGTCCATCAGTAATAAGGCTGCTGTACAGTACTAAAATTGAAACAAAAAGAAATACAATTACTATTATTGCTATTTCCATACTTTTGTGGCATTGCTGCTATATCTTTTGTGCTATCTACTGGTCCAACATTGCTGGCCATGTTTTCTGGTTTGTACCATTTCTCTCCTCTATGTAATAGTATATGTCACTGACCACATAAACTTTGCTGCAGGTATGATGCAGGTTACATTTTATCTGGATCTTGTATCCATTTAAACATGTGGCAGTTCCTTACACCACCCAAGGACTAGATTTAATCTATAAAGTAAATGAACGATACTCCCTGTTGTCATTGCCAGGATGCATCTTTTCTCGATTTGCTTTTGGTGGTCCTGCGAGTTTCTTCAGTCTGGAAACTTGGAGCTTCTGAAAAATATACTTATGGGGCGAGAAACTGGTTAGTCTGTGCCATATATGCTTGGTATGACTCGGAGCTTCATGTTTGACCAAACCTAAAATAAAATGGTTAGGACTCCAGGACATATAAACATTCTCATCCTGGTGATGCTTTTTAGCATTCCTGTACTTTTGTGTGGTGTTCACAGATTGACACTCTGCATGTGGTCTCTCTAAGAGACTGTGGACATTTGCTCCACCACTAGATGTCTCTAACTGCTGTGTGGGGGTTACAGAGATGGTGGAACCTTTTGTGTGATCATGCATGCTCAAATTCATGCCATTGCTCAGCTCAGACATATTTGTGGCTGAATACATTTGCTCATTTAATTCTGTGACAACTTTACCTACAATTGGAGTGTGTGCATACAAGGTTATTGTCTGTTCCCCTTTCCCTGAGGGCAACACAATTTCTTTTGTCACAATAGGGACTATGAGTGTGGATTTTGCAGAATCACTCTCCTTCTCAATGTACTGATATCCTCCCTTAATCAAAACAGTGCAGGGGACATCTCGCATTGCTCCTGTTTTATTTGCAGTAATATTACGTTCTCTCTCTATTACAGAGCCCTGATTAGCATCTGTGACCATTTCAGACTTTGTAGTCTGTTTGTGAATGAGCCCCTCTGTGGTCTCATCCCTGCTCCTAACACCTTTGCTGGGTGCTTCTGTGATCCCTTCATGAGAGATCTGGGCAGTTTGTTCACAATCTACCAGAAAATTTACTTTTGTCTCAGAATTCTTCTGAGTACACTTCTTAACCTTTAGGGATTTTAAGAAGCAATGCACCTTTGCATTCATTTTGAGGCATGAGCTCTTAAGACGTGAACCTGATTTCTCTTTACATTCCTGCTTAACTTCTAAAGTCGCTGCTCTGTGCATTTTCCTAAATGCTACAGCAACTCTTTGCATTTTCAACATTGCACTTATTTTACAATGCTGTATTTATACTTTTGTACACAAGATATCCTCCCAATGAGAGTGTCCGGATTCTCAAAGTTAACTCTAATATCTGGTACTAATTATCATTTATTTGGAAATGCACATTTCCACAGTTTATTTATTCTAGGCCTTTACAATTATCAAGTGCCTATTTAGTAACATACCCCACTGTGATCTTGCAATGTGTCAGCAGGCTAACCAGCCCTTGTGCTGAGCCTAGTAAATGTAGTATTAGTTAAAAATGTTTCTGAATAATGCCATATTATCAGTATCTAAGCGTGCACTCCCAGATAATGGTAACAATGGAATATCAGTTCTGTTTCACCAATACGTTATTCTAGGTCTACAAACAATGCAAGATAAAAATACACAATAGTATTACGTTTTCCTAGATACATCCTCACTGTGATTCTGTAGGTTAGGTAGCCAGCTTCACGCATCTGCTACTCCTTATAAATATTATAATCATACAATCAGATACCAAAATTCACAAGTCCTGCTGCGGTCGCCATTGTCGAGTTTTATTTTAGGGATCATATATCTCTCTTATCCCAATAAGGGTTATTGAGATTGAAATATTATATAAAATATATTTATTATATCTGGTATTGATATAATAACATATATATTTGACATCTGCAATTATATTCTAATAGACCTTACAATACAATATGCAGAGTACTTGTCATAATTTGATTCCCCAAATATGAGAGTTCGAGACTTGTAATTTTAGCTCCAATTGGAGGATTTTATTTATAGGCAAACAAACCATACAGAATAATTGTAACACAGTAATTAATGTATATGCTATTATATATATATTTATATACGCCTCCTTGCTTATATTACCTAAAACAACCTAAACAATTGACAGACTTAAGACTGCTATAAAACTAACATAAATTGTAGACTTCAGTATTCCATAACTTTATCAACAACTGAACATTTATATCTACCATGATTACTCACTCACTCCAGCCCATCGCTTCTAGGTTCCGTTCCTCTCTCCTGCTCGTGGCTCACATCTCTCCTCCTGACTCACTGAATGGGTTTCTTGCTGACTGTCCGTGTGTGTCTGTGTGCGAATGTGAGTGAATGTCTACTCTATCTCTCTCCTTATATCACAAATACATGAATTGAAGTTCCCTGTTCTCATGACGTTGGATGCTAATGGTGACAGGGTCTCCTGCTTGTCTGGACGCTAGTGGTAATCTCCATTGCGAGATCTCCTGTTTCTGGTCTCTCCCTGTGCATCAATCTATTTTACACTCCTGTTGTCAAAATACAATAGTGTCCTGTCTGTCCTGCAATGTAACTAGCAGTCTACATTCTCCAGAAAGGAAACCAGATGGCTGGAGTCTGGCCCATAGTGTCTATATAATATTGCTTAATTAATAAATATAGATATATCTGGGGAGGGTAACAACACTCTACTGTATCTGCTTAATAGTATGCCTTAGACATTTTGTCTCCTAAATGAATTCAGTTGCATTTGATATGTTACAAAGTGGTCATTCATATTATTTAGTAAACCCAAAAGCTATACTACGATGTCTAAACATTAAACTCTGATGTCCTAATTATTAAGCTATTCCTATTTTTATATACACATACATAATATATACTATGGTTAAAATCACATTTCATTAATGATGGTATAAAACAATATCTATATGCCTATATGGTAACACAGGCCCATCCTATGTGTGTATCTCAGCACTTATTACCCCCAGGGTCATCAGACAGACAGTTCCCTGTATGTGTCTCCAGAACTTTATGTGACCCCCAGCGACAGTAAACATCACCGGTAACAGACAGGCCCATCCTGTGTATGTGTCTCCCAGCACTGATGTTACCCCCAGGGGCAGCAGACAGGCCCATCCTGTGTATGTGTCTCCCAGCACTGATGTTACCCCCAGGGGCAGCAGACAGGCCCATCCTGTGTATGTGTCTCCCAGCACTATATTACCCCTAGAGGCAGCAGACAGGCCCATCCTGTGTATGTGTCTCCCAGCACTATATTACCCCCAGGGGCAGCAGACAGGCCCATCCTGTGTATGTGTCTCCCAGCACTATATTACCCCCAGGGGCAGCAGACAGGCCCATCCTGTGTATGTGTCTCCCAGCACTGATGTTACCCCCAGGGGCAGCAGACAGGCCCATCCTGTGTATGTGTTTCCCAGCACTATATTACCCCCAGGGGCAGCAGACAGGCCCATCCTGTGTATGCGTCACCCAGTACTATATTACCCCCAGGGGCAGCAGACAGGCCCATCCTGTGTATGTGTTTCCCAGCACTATATTACCCCCAGGGGCAGCAGACAGGCCCATCCTGTGTATGTGTCTCCCAGCACTGATGTTACCCCCAGGGGCAGCAGACAGGCCCATCCTGTGTATGTGTTTCCCAGCACATTGTTACCCCCAGGGGCAGCAGACAGGCCCATCCTGTGTATGTGTCTCCCAGCACATTGTTACCCCCAGAGGCAGCAGACAGGCCCATCCTGTGTATGTGTCTCCCAGCACATTGTTACCCCCAGAGGCAGCAGACAGGCCCATCCTGTGTATGTGTCTCCCAGCACATTGTTACCCCCAGGGGCAGCAGACAGGCCCATCCTGTGTATGTGTCTCCCAGCACATTGTTATCCCCAGAGGCAGCAGACAGGCCCATCCTGTGTATGTGTCTCCCAGCACTATATTACCCCCAGGGGCAGCAGACAGGCGCATCCTGTGTATGTGTCTCCCAGCACATTGTTACCCCCAGGGGCAGCAGACAGGCCCATCCTGTGTATGTGTCTCCCAGCACTATATTACCCCCAGGGGCAGCAGACAGGCGCATCCTGTGTATGTGTCTCCCAGCACATTGTTACCCCCAGGGGCAGCAGACAGGCCCATCCTGTGTATGTGTCTCCCAGCATTGATGTTACCCCCAGGGGCAGCAGACAGGCCCATCCTGTGTATGTGTCTCCCAGCACATTGTTACCCCCAGAGGCAGCAGACAGGCCCATCCTGTGTATGTGTCTCCCAGCACTGATGTTACCCCCAGGGGCAGCAGACAGGCCCATCCTGTGTATGTGTCTCCCAGCACTGATGTTACCCCCAGGGGCAGCAGACAGGCGCATCCTGTGTATGTGTCTCCCAGCACATTGTTACCCCCAGGGGCAGCAGACAGGCCCATCCTGTGTATGTGTCTCCCAGCACTGATGTTACCCCCAGGGGCAGCAGACAGGCCCATCCTGTGTATGTGTCTCCCAGCACTGATGTTACCCCCAGGGGCAGCAGACAGGCCCATCCTGTGTATGTGTCTCCCAGCACTGATGTTACCCCCAGGGGCAGCAGACAGGCCCATCCTGTGTATGCGTCTCCCAGCACTATATTACTCCCAGGGGCAGCAGACAGGCCCATCCTGTGTATGTGTCTCCCAGCACTGATGTTACCCCCAGGGGCAGCAGACAGGCCCATCCTGTGTATGTGTCTCCCAGCACTATATTACCCCCAGGGGCAGCAGACAGGCCCATCCTGTGTATGTGTCTCCCAGCACTGATGTTACCCCCAGGGGCAGCAGACAGGCCCATCCTGTGTATGTGTCTCCCAGCACTATATTACCCCCAGGGGCAGCAGACAGGCCCATCCTGTGTATGTGTCTACCAGCACTGATGTTACCCCCAGGGGCAGCAGACAGGCCCATCCTGTGTATGTGTCTCCCAGCACTATATTACCCCCAGGGGCAGCAGACAGGCCCATCCTGTGTATGCGTCTCCCAGCACTATATTACCCCCAGGGGCATCAGACAGGCCCATCCTGTGTATGCGTCTCCCAGCACTATATTACCCCCAGGGGCAGCAGACAGGCCCATCCTGTGTATGCGTCTCCCAGCACATTGTTACCCCCAGGGGCAGCAGACAGGCGCATCCTGTGTATGTGTCTCCCAGCACATTGTTACCCCCAGGGGCAGCAGACAGGCCCATCCTGTGTATGTGTCTCCCAGCACTATATTACCCCCAGGGGCAGCAGACAGGCCCATCCTGTGTATGTGTCTCCCAGCACTGATGTTACCCCCAGGGGCAGCAGACAGGCCCATCCTGTGTATGTGTCTCCCAGCACTATATTACCCCCAGGGGCAGCAGACAGGCGCATCCTGTGTATGTGTCTCCAAGCACTGATGTTACCCCCAGAGGCAGCAGACAGGCCCATCCTGTGTATGTGTCTCCCAGCACTGATGTTACCCCCAGGGGCAGCAGACAGGCCCATCCTGTGTATGTGTCTCCCAGCACTATATTACCCCCAGAGGCAGCAGACAGGCCCATCCTGTATATGCGTCTCCCAGCACTATATTACCCCAAGGGCAGCAGACAGGCCCATCCTGTGTATGTGTCTCCCAGCACTGATGTTACCCCCAGGGGCAGCAGACAGGCCCATCCTGTGTATGTGTCTCCCAGCACTGATGTTACCCCCAGGGGCAGCAGACAGGCCCATCCTGTGTATGAGTCTCCCAACACTATAATACCCCGAGGGGCATCAGACAGGCCCATCCTGTGTATGGGTCTCCCAGCACTATATTACTCCCAGGGGCAGCAGACAGGCCCATCCTGTGTATGTGTCTCCCAGCACTGATGTTACCCCCAGGGGCAGCAGACAGGCCCATCCTGTGTATGCGTCTCCCAGCACATTGTTACCCCCAGGGGCAGCAGACAGGCGCATCCTGTGTATGTGTCTCCCAGCACATTGTTACCCCCAGGGGCAGCAGACAGGCCCATCCTGTGTATGTGTCTCCCAGCACTATATTACCCCCAGGGGCAGCAGACAGGCCCATCCTGTGTATGCGTCTCCCAGCACATTGTTACCCCCAGGGGCAGCAGACAGGCGCATCCTGTGTATGTGTCTCCCAGCACATTGTTACCCCCAGGGGCAGCAGACAGGCCCAGCCTGTGTATGTGTCTCCCAGCACTATATTACCCCCAGGGGCAGCAGACAGGCCCATCCTGTGTATGTGTCTCCCAGCACTGATGTTACTCCCAGGGGCAGCAGACAGGCCCATCCTGTGTATGTGTCTCCCAGCACTGATGTTACCCCCAGGGGCAGCAGACAGGCCCATCCTGTGTATGTGTCTCCCAGCACTGATGTTACCCCCAGGGGCAGCAGACAGGCCCATCCTGTGTATGTGTCTCCCAGCACTGATGTTACCCCCAGGGGCAGCAGACAGGCCCATCCTGTGTATGTGTCTCCCAGCACTATATTACCCCCAGGGGCATCAGACAGGCCCATCCTGTGTATGTGTCTCCCAGCACTGATGTTACCCCCAGGGGCAGCAGACAGGCCCATCCTGTGTATGTGTCTCCCAGCACTGATGTTACCCCCAGGGGCAGCAGACAGGCCCATCCTGTGTATGTGTCTCCCAGCACTGATGTTACCCCCAGGGGCAGCAGACAGGCCCATCCTGTGTATGTGTCTCCCAGCACTGATGTTACCCCCAGGGGCAGCAGACAGGCCCATCCTGTGTATGTGTCTCCCAGAACTATATTACCCCAAGGGGCAGCAGACAGGCCCATCCTGTGTATGTGTCTCCCAGCACTGATGTTACCCCCAGGGGCAGCAGACAGGCCCATCCTGTGTATGTGTCTCCCAGCACTATATTACCCCCAGGGGCAGCAGACAGGCCCATCCTGTGTATGTGTCTCCCAGCACTGATGTTACCCCCAGGGGCAGCAGACAGGCCCATCCTGTGTATGCGTCTCCCAGCACTATATTACCCCCAGGGGCAGCAGACAGGCCCATCCTGTGTATGCGTCCCCCAGCACTATATTACCCCCAGGGGCAGCAGACAGGCCCATCCTGTGTATGCGTCTCCCAGCACATTGTTACCCCCAGGGGCAGCAGACAGGCGCATCCTGTGTATGTGTCTCCCAGCACATTGTTACCCCCAGGGGCAGCAGACAGGCCCATCCTGTGTATGTGTCTCCCAGCACTATATTACCCCCAGGGGCAGCAGACAGGCCCATCCTGTGTATGTGTCTCCCAGCACTATATTACCCCCAGAGGCAGCAGACAGGCCCATCCTGTGTATGTGTCTCCCAGCACTATATTACCCCCAGGGGCAGCAGACAGGCCCATCCTGTGTATGTGTCTCCCAGCACTGATGTTACCCCCAGGGGCAGCAGACAGGCCCATCCTGTGTATGTGTCTCCCAGCACTAATGTTACCCCCAGGGGCAGCAGACAGGCCCATCCTGTGTATGAGTCTCCCAACACTATAATACCCCGAGGGGCATCAGACAGGCCCATCCTGTGTATGTGTCTCCCAGCACTATATTACTCCCAGGGGCAGCAGACAGGCCCATCCTGTGTATGTGTCTCCCAGCACTGATGTTACCCCCAGGGGCAGCAGACAGGCCCATCCTGTGTATGAGTCTCCCAACACTATAATACCCCCAGGGGCATCAGACAGGCCCATCCTGTGTATGTGTCTCCCAGCACTATATTACCCCCAGGGGCAGCAGACAGGCCCATCCTGTGTATGCGTCTCCCAGCACTATATTACCCCCAGGGGCAGCAGACAGGCCCATCCTGTGTATGCGTCTCCCAGCACATTGTTACCCCCAGGGGCAGCAGACAGGCGCATCCTGTGTATGTGTCTCCCAGCACTATATTACCCCCAGGGGCAGCAGACAGGCCCATCCTGTGTATGCGTCTCCCAGCACATTGTTACCCCCAGGGGCAGCAGACAGGCGCATCCTGTGTATGTGTCTCCCAGCACATTGTTACCCCCAGGGGCAGCAGACAGGCCCATCCTGTGTATGTGTCTCCCAGCACTATATTACCCCCAGGGGCAGCAGACAGGCCCATCCTGTGTATGTGTCTCCCAGCACTGATGTTACCCCCAGGGGCAGCAGACAGGCCCATCCTGTGTATGTGTCTCCCAGCACTATATTACCCCCAGGGGCAGCAGACAGGCCCATCCTGTGTATGTGTCTCCCAGCACTATATTACCCCCAGGGGCAGCAGACAGGCCCATCCTGTGTATGTGTCTCCCAGCACTATATTACCCCCAGGGGCAGCAGACAGGCCCATCCTGTGTATGTGTCTCCCAGCACTGATTTTACCCCCAGGGGCAGCAGACAGGCCCATCCTGTGTATGTGTCTCCCAGCACTATAATACCCCCAGGGGCAGCAGACAGGCCCATCCTGTGTATGAGTCTCCCAACACTATAATACCCCGAGGGGCATCAGACAGGCCCATCCTGTGTATGTGTCTCCCAGCACTATATTACTCCCAGGGGCAGCAGACAGGCCCATCCTGTGTATGTGTCTCCCAGCACTGATGTTACCCCCAGGGGCAGCAGACAGGCCCATCCTGTGTATGAGTCTCCCAGCACTATAATGCCCCCAGTGGCATCAGACAGGCCCATCCTGTGTATGCGTCTCCCAGCACTATATTACCCCCAGGGGCAGCAGACAGGCCCATCCTGTGTATGCGTCTCCCAGCACTATATTACCCCCAGGGGCAGCAGACAGGCCCATCCTGTGTATGTGTCTCCCAGCACTATATTACCCCCAGGGGCAGCAGACAGGCCCATCCTGTGTATGTGTCTCCCAGCACTGATGTTACCCCCAGGGGCAGCAGACAGGCCCATCCTGTGTATGTGTCTCCCAGCACTGATGTTACCCCCAGGGGCAGCAGACAGGCCCATCCTGTGTATGAGTCTCCCAACACTATAATACCCCGAGGGGCATCAGACAGGCCCATCCTGTGTATGTGTCTCCCAGCACTATATTACTCCCAGGGGCAGCAGACAGGCCCATCCTGTGTATGTGTCTCCCAGCACTGATGTTACCCCCAGGGGCAGCAGACAGGCCCATCCTGTGTATGAGTCTCCCAACACTATAATACCCCCAGGGGCATCAGACAGGCCCATCCTGTGTATGTGTCTCCCAGCACTATATTACCCCCAGGGGCAGCAGACAGGCCCATCCTGTGTATGCGTCTCCCAGCACTATATTACCCCCAGGGGCAGCAGACAGGCCCATCCTGTGTATGCGTCTCCCAGCACATTGTTACCCCCAGGGGCAGCAGACAGGCGCATCCTGTGTATGTGTCTCCCAGCACTATATTACCCCCAGGGGCAGCAGACAGGCCCATCCTGTGTATGCGTCTCCCAGCACATTGTTACCCCCAGGGGCAGCAGACAGGCGCATCCTGTGTATGTGTCTCCCAGCACATTGTTACCCCCAGGGGCAGCAGACAGGCCCATCCTGTGTATGTGTCTCCCAGCACTATATTACCCCCAGGGGCAGCAGACAGGCCCATCCTGTGTATGTGTCTCCCAGCACTGATGTTACCCCCAGGGGCAGCAGACAGGCCCATCCTGTGTATGTGTCTCCCAGCACTATATTACCCCCAGGGGCAGCAGACAGGCCCATCCTGTGTATGTGTCTCCCAGCACTATATTACCCCCAGGGGCAGCAGACAGGCCCATCCTGTGTATGTGTCTCCCAGCACTATATTACCCCCAGGGGCAGCAGACAGGCCCATCCTGTGTATGTGTCTCCCAGCACTGATTTTACCCCCAGGGGCAGCAGACAGGCCCATCCTGTGTATGTGTCTCCCAGCACTATAATACCCCCAGGGGCAGCAGACAGGCCCATCCTGTGTATGAGTCTCCCAACACTATAATACCCCGAGGGGCATCAGACAGGCCCATCCTGTGTATGTGTCTCCCAGCACTATATTACTCCCAGGGGCAGCAGACAGGCCCATCCTGTGTATGTGTCTCCCAGCACTGATGTTACCCCCAGGGGCAGCAGACAGGCCCATCCTGTGTATGAGTCTCCCAGCACTATAATGCCCCCAGGGGCAGCAGACAGGCCCATCCTGTGTATGTGTCTACCAGCACTGATGTTACCCCCAGGGGCAGCAGACAGGCCCATCCTGTGTATGTGTCTCCCAGCACTATATTACCCCCAGGGGCAGCAGACAGGCCCATCCTGTGTATGTGTCTCCCAGCACTGATTTTACCCCCAGGGGCAGCAGACAGGCCCATCCTGTGTATGTGTCTCCCAGCACTATAATACCCCCAGGGGCAGCAGACAGGCCCATCCTGTGTATGAGTCTCCCAACACTATAATACCCCGAGGGGCATCAGACAGGCCCATCCTGTGTATGTGTCTCCCAGCACTATATTACCCCCAGGGGCAGCAGACAGGCCCATCCTGTGTATGTGTCTCCCAGCACATTGTTACCCCCAGAGGCAGCAGACAGGCCCATCCTGTGTATGTGTCTCCCAGCACATTGTTACCCCCAGAGGCAGCAGACAGACCCATCCTGTGTATGCGTCTCCCAGCACTATATTACCCCGAGGGGCATCAGACAGGCCCATCCTGTGTATGTGTCTCCCAGCACTATATTACCCCCAGGGGCAGCAGACAGGCCCATCCTGTGTATGCGTCTCCCAGCACATTGTTACCCCCAGGGGCAGCAGACAGGCGCATCCTGTGTATGTGTCTCCCAGCACTATATTACCCCCAGGGGCAGCAGACAGGCCCATCCTGTGTATGCGTCTCCCAGCACATTGTTACCCCCAGGGGCAGCAGACAGGCCCATCCTGTGTATGTGTCTCCCAGCACTATATTACCCCCAGGGGCAGCAGACAGGCCCATCCTGTGTATGTGTCTCCCAGCAGTTACCCTCAGCACCAGCAGATAGGCCCATCCTGTGTATGTGTCTCCCAGCACATTGTTACCCCCAGGGGCAGCAGACAGGCCCATCCTGTGTATGTGTCTCCCAGCACATTGTTACCCCCAGAGGCAGCAGACAGGCCCATCCTGTGTATGCGTCTCGCAGCACTATATTACCCCCAGGGGCAGCAGACAGGCCCATCCTGTGTACGTGTCTCCCAGCAGTTACCCTCAGCACCAGCAGATAGGCCCATGGTGCCTCCCAAACCCTGTGTGCAGTAGGAATGACGGGATCTCGCTCCCCCAGGGGTATCCATGCCGTTGCCAGGTAACCTGTGTGTGACTGTGACCACAGCAGAAGCCGAAACCAGAGACCTATTCTAGACGCCCGGCGGCATTGGGGTTAACAGTAAGGTCCCGCCCCGTCACGTGACTCGCGTCCTGCCAGTAGCCGCAGCCCTCGACAGTCCCCGCCCCCTGACGTCACGCCGCAGGCCCGGGCGCAGGCGCAGTCCGTGGTAAACAGACTCCTAAGGGAAGAGAGCCGCTGCCGCCGCCGCCGCTCTGTCTGCCGCCCGGAGCTCCCCTCGCCGCCGCCGGACAGCACCCAGCCGGGAGACGCCAGCCGGGAGAGAGGCCTCCCTCCGGTGCACCTTAGCCGCGCCCCCCGCCCTCATCTCGCGGTCCCGTTGTTCTCCTCGCTGAGGCGACTGGTTCCATCCGGTTCCCCGCGCCTGCGCACTGAGCTGTGGGCAGGAGGCTGACAAGATGGTGCAGAAGGATGGGCAGGCGGCAGCCGTCACCCCGGAGCCTGACACCGAGGTCGGGTCTAAGCTCCTGGGCCCCGAGCTGGTGGCCCCCCTGCCTACCGGAGAGGACACGGACAATGAGACCGAGACTGCCACCCGCCGGAGGTTCCTGTGCGGCGTGGTGGAGGGTAGGTGCCCCTGAGTGTGTGTGTCAGTCTCTGGAGCCGGCCACAGGTTCCCCGTCATATATAGCAGCGCACGAAAGTAGTTCGTGACGTCACGTCTGGTGGATGCTTGACAGCTGCGTCACTGCAAAACGGCAACATATATATGTTTATAGCAGGGATGTGCAACTTCAGGCTGCTGTGGAACTACTAATCCCAGCATGCCTTGCCACAGACATAGCATGCCGGCTTAGACGAAGGCAGGGCATGCTGGTATCTGTAGTTCTACTTCAGTGCCACAAATTGATTACCCCTGTATTATAGAGTCACCCCTGCATGGCTAGTACCCTGCATGTATATGGTTAGAGGAGGAAAGTCGTAATTTCAGGGTTAAGGCCCCCATACACTGATTGGGCCCAATTCCGGTGGATTGGGATGAGTAATAGGGTGAATTTGGCCCAAATAGCATGTGTGTGACACCCAATCCGATGCACGGTTCTGTTGGCATTGGAACGGAGCCGAAGATCATACATGCTGCATATAAATTCTCTGGGTCGGACCCCCTCCTGGCAGCAGGGAATGGGGATCTCATGCGATACATCTGGTGTGTTATAGGGTTCCGACAGTCGGGATCCCGAAGTTATTAGCCAGACGTCGGGATCCCGACTGGCCGGACTCAGACAGCTTGACGAGCGCAACAAAGCCCCATGTGGGCATGGTGGCTCGCTACGCTCGCCACCTATTCTATTCTCCCTCTATGGGGGTCGTGGACCCCAACGAGGGAGAATAGCCGGTGGCCATCGGGAACCCGTCTCTCAGTATTTTAACAGTCCGGATCCCGACGTCGGGTAAATGACTGCCGGGATCCCGTCTGGCACCCGATACATCATGTGCAGTAGTACTGCATGCGATCCTTCTACCTGGGAAGGTCCCGGGTGGTTCTAAGGGGATTGGATACAAATTCTCTTACAAGTCACATGGTGTATGGGGGGGGGGGGGGGGCCTTAACTGTGTGCCCCTCAACCTCTCTATAACCCCCCACTGACAACCAACCCAGCCTGCAGTGCCACTACCCTGCATGTATATGGTTATAGCAGGTATGTAATAAGGGCCGGTTAGTTGTGCCCATTATTATTACATTTTATGTATAATTAGCTACAAAAGGTTGACTGCGCCGAACATATGACACAAATTAGAACAATATAGGATGCACAGAACTCAACATAACAGTAACCGAAAAACTAAAGGCGAGCATAGGTTACAATCAGCAGCACAATTCTCATACCCAATACAGCTTAGATGTAGGGAAGCAAATGAGTTGTCTGTACTACCAGGGACGGGTTGTCTTTGGTAGAGATGAACGATATTAAGGGGTAGATGTTTGAAGCAGTGATAAAGTGGTACTTTATCACCGGCCAATCAGCTCCTGACTGTTAAGTTACAAGCTGGGTTTAAAAAGGAACAGTCAGGAGCTGATTGGCCGGTGATAAAGTACCAGGCACTTCATCACTTCTCCCTTATCACTGCTTCATACATCAACCCCTGAGTGAGAAGAGATGCGTACAGGTTGAGTATCCCTTATCCGAAATGCTCGGGACCGCGAGCATTTCGGATAGGGGAATTTTCCGGTTTTTGGAATATTTTTTCCCAGCCATACTTACCTGTCCCCGGGCGTCCCTCGACGTCACCGGCGCGCGCGCACACTCGCGCAATGCATTCCTGGGACCGCTGGAGACCCTGGAGAAGATGCCGGAGGCCTGCTGTGGACGCCCGGGGACTTGGTAAGTATGAAAAGAGGGTTAGGGGTTAAAAAAAAAAAAAAAAAAAAAAAATTTGAATGATTCCAAAAACCACGGTTTTTGGAATAATTCGGATAAGGGATGTCCGGATACTCAACCTGTATATGGTTATTATCCGTTCTAGCAGGCAGGTACTATGGATTTTATAAGTGGTGCACTGCTCCATCACCCCGTCCATGCCAATAAGCTGCATTTGTGGCTAAAGTAGGTGCGTAATCTTGCCCATATAAGTAACTGTTAAACCCTCACTCTCTCTATAGCGAAATCCATATAAGTCATTTCTGCCCCTCACTATTGTGTCCTTTACTGACCCTTACATGCACATTTATTCCTAGAGCAAGGATGATAGTGCAGACATGTTATACGGCCTGATAAGTATCAGACCTCTGTTAGTGGTATATAATGTCCTGGAAGGCTTGTTCTCTAACCCTCCGTCCTGCTGCAGCAAGCTATGTATATATTATATAGTATGTATTTATCTACCAGCTTTGTGTAATTGTTATGGGAGCGGCGACGGCTGCTGCTACAGTACGATGCATCCAGCTGCTCTCTCGGTATATTCTGAATTGGGCAGACACCGCTCCCTCCCGCTGCTAGAGGAGGCGCAGGGCTCGCTGAGAACTGAAATAACCTCTGTCGTATAAATTGTGCCTCGTACAAAAGGGGCCGGTGTTCTGCATGTGCTAGATAGTCCTCTCGCAGCAGCAAACAGAGCACAAACAATGTAACATGATTCACTGGCGAGAGCAGTGAGAGAACACAGGATGCATCCACATTGGGCTTTCCGCTTATTGCACCGCTTACAGCTCTGGTCGTAGGGTTCGTACGGCTACTAGTTGCAAATGATATAAATGAAGAAAACTGCGGGTGACCAATCACACCTTGCAGAGCAATAAATCACCAATAAATCCGCTTCTTGCTGCAATTTTATAGGCTGTTTAAAAATGACTTTCTCTCCCCTCCCTCCAAAGTTTTATACATACCTCACTGTGTATGACCATGCTGAGCAGACTGAATGGTTTATACCCATCTCGGCTTTTTTGTGTGCACCAGACCTCATTCACACATGGGGCCGGAAGTAATATGGTGCAAATCCGGAGGCTGTGTGGGATGCCGGACGAACTTGAAGCTGCTGTGTGTGTTGTTTTTTTGTAATTAATGGGGCAGTCCTTTACGGATCATAGTTTTTGCCATGTAATTGACTGCCCCTTTGAAAAAATAAATAAAGTAAGCCTCTTATGGTGACATGTCAACATCCCATCCGATATCATCTTTTGGTGGCCAAAGTGCTTTATTTTTTTCCCCAGCACCCGATGTCACCTGACCTCTGCTATTCCACATCGGTGTAGTGCAGCGCTGTGCAGGATCGCTGGCGGACAGTGGGGGGTCAGCAGTGGCAGAACACTGGGCGCCCCACCAGCGCTGCTGCCGCCAATCACATTGCGAGTGATTGCATGTATTTAAAAACCACATGTGATCGCTCATGCAATTCGATAGATATTATGTACAGCACATAATATCTATCGGTGCGACATACAACCGCCTGGCCCGTGCTTTGCGTCAGGTGACCGATTTGACGTGCATACAATTTTACGATTTATCGCACAGATGAAAGGATTGTATGCAATATCGCTCTAGTGTATGGGCACTATAAGTTTGATCACTTAGAAATGAAGCACAAATCGCTCCGTGTGTACACCCCATAGTGGTGGTCCGCGCATCGCCTGCTCAGATCTTTAGCACATGCAGGAAAAAATCTAGATAGGTCGCCTAACATGTGCATAAATAATACTGGTTAGCACAGATCGCTCAGCACACATTGCTGTGTGTATGGGCGATCTAGCCACGGGAAGCTCAAGGGGAATCGCCTACACTAGATCCCTTAGCTCACATTGCTAAGCTGAAATCACCCCATGTGTATGGGGATTAAGGGGCCCAGTGTTCCCGCTAGGCTGTTTTAGCCCCGACTCCTTGCATGGGGAAGCCCAGTGCCGCCTTAGATGGCGCTTCCCCGGCATCACGGAAACTTTGGCAGGGCTGTGCCCGCCCCCTTTAGTGACGGCAGCGGCCGGGCCCGCCCCTTCTCATGATGCAGTGGCCCGGGCACGCCCCTTTTGTGACGTCGGCGGCCCGGGACCGCCCACAATGTGCCGTCGGCAGGCCCGGTACGCCCCCCTTGTGCTGCCACCGTGCAGCGGTGCCCTGCCCGGGAAAATTTCTACAAGGAACACTAGGGCCCCTGAATGATTGTCGGTGAGAGATATATTTTCCTTTGTGCATCTGGCTTCCTGTCCTTAAATCAGGGCTTGACAAATTTCTTTAAAATCTAGGAGCAGGATGAAAAAGTAGGAGCCAGACAAACTAAAAATAGGGACAGTGCGTGCCAAAGCCGCGCACCAAAAATTTACACTGGAATGCCTTTTACAAATGTCACATAACCCATTACATGTTATACCACATGCCATAATGCCCATTATACATTATGCCACACACCGTAATACCTATGACATATTACACCACATTTCTTCTACCATCATATTTTGGAACTTCATAACCTGTGCACCGGTCTAATTTCGCTATCCCCCTTTTCCCAAAAAACATATTACACCATACGCCATAATGCCCATTACATATACCAAACACTGTAATGCCCATCACATATAATACCAAATGTCGTAATGACTATTACATATTATGCGACATATGGGTTCTTCCTTAGTTTGGTGCTGTACGCGGATGCGTTCTTTAGGCAGCCCAAGCAGCCTGTACTGTGAGAGGGGTTGATATGGCAGCCTGCAGAGCCTCTTCTCTCTGACACATATTGTGCTGCAGCCTGCAGAGCCTCTCCTCCCTAACACATATTGTGCTGCAGCCTGCAGAGCCTCTCCTGACACATATTGTGCTGCAGCCTGCAGAGCCCATTCTCTGACGCATATTGTGCTGCAGCCCGCAGAGCTTCTCCTCCTGACCCTGACACACACTGTGCTTAGTACCTGGTCCCCTCAGCAGAAGCTCCCCCTCTCAGGAGTCTCAGCCTCTGGTCATGTGTTGGAGCAAGGCCTCCCTGCCAGTGCCGCGGCTGGGAATGGAGGAGTGTCTGAGATCTCCCCCTGCGCTTAGCACAGAGCAGAGGTGGACAAGGACCTGCAGTGCAGTCTGTGCCGCCGGGTGCACTCTCTCCAGCGGGTAGTGACGGAAAGAGCAGCACAAACAGGCAGGCTTTGGGTGTCTGACAGTGCAGCCGGGTGAGAGTTGCGCCGGAGGAAGGGGCTTCTGGCTGCCTAAGGGGCGGCTATCGGGAGTGGGCAGCTCTGTTGTGCGGCAGTGGGATCGCCTCTGGTGCTCGGCAGTGAGGCGGCTCAGTTCTCCGCAGAGCTTCCAGGGTAGGCACGAGCAGCTAGAGGGCTGGACATCGAAACTAGCTCTCATACCGCCAGATAGATTGAAAGCCCCTCTGTCTGGCTGTTACCACAAGTGCACCCCTCCATGACCAGATTCTGCTTCCTCCCCAAGAAAATCTGGTCGCCAGGAAGCAGAATCTGGTCGCCGTGGCGACCTGGCCCCCGGGGTTTGTCGAGCCCTGCCTTAAATCCAGTTTAAGCGCATAGCCCAAGATGGCTGATAAGGTGGAAATATGCAGCTTTGTCACCTGTTGGAAAACTTTCCTGAATGTTGTGATCACTCCGTAATGTAAGACAACTTGTGTTTGTAGCATTTTTTTTAAAGGGAAATCCTTTATTAAAAGTGTAGAAAATGAATATAGTGTTGGGTAATGGTTTATATTTATAATATTGGCGCAGGAAGCACTTAAATGCCCACAGTGGCCCTTATTCTGGTTCACTCGCAAAGGCAAATTCCTTCTCAAATGGAAAGACTGCACATCGGGGGCAGCGCAACGAAGCCCCTTGCGGGTTTACTGCACTCATCACGCTGCGGGCACAGTGGCTCGCTGCGCTCGCAACCTATTTTATTCTCCCTCTATGGGAGTCATGGACCCCCCACGAGGGAGCATTCAGCATTCCGACATCGGGGTAATGACTGTCGGGGTGCCGTCCGTCACCCGTGTAGGCAGATGCCTCGCTGGTTGCAGAACGTGTCCCCTATACATATGAAACCATTTTCCCAGTGTCCTATTTGAATCATGCACTATAAAACCAATGAACAATTCAGGGAAAAAAGCTAATTACATATCACAGGCAAAACCTTTTCATATCGTCCGGAACTAAAGGTCGTTAGGGTGGATTAAAGGTTTTCGGTGGAAACGGTAATTGGACGTATAATAGATTTTCGCTGAGTATTGCAGGTTTTCACTTTCCTGCTAGCTGAATAGTGTCAAAGCTCATTAATGGCAAATTGCACTTTGGATCTGAAAGCTGCCAGCTATAATGTATTATGTATCGTGCGGAGTAAGGACGTTGTATTTGTCCTAACTGGTAGGTGTGAAGTAAATGACGTGATTTATAGTAGTGTGGCTGGGCAGCTGAAACGTTCTTCGTATCATTGCCAGCTGAAGACCAGTGTTTGGTAATGCCTCATTATTACCTGGCAGACTGGAGTCCTTTAATACCCCGTTCTCACTGCAGGCAAATTCCCGGGTCTAGCATGTCGACCCGGAAATTTGCCTTTTAACACAGGTTTTTTTGCAGTGTGAACGGGTCGCATACCCGGATCTCATACACGGGTAAAACCCTTCTTTTTACCCGTGTTTGAGATCTGGGTATGCAGACACTGGTTGACCCGTTCTCACTGCATTAAAAACCAGTGTTAAAAGGCAAATTACCGGATAGAACTTCTTCACCCGGAAATTTGCCTTGCGGTGAAAACGGGGGTCCGTCCCTGCAGTCCCCGGCATTTTAATGCCGGGCAAAAGCTGTGTATTTCTCACTCGCAGTGACAACACAGTATTACTTGCAGATAAACAGAGTCTCAATAATAGGTCCCTTATTTGTAGTTTAGTGTTATTTTGTGTAACCGGTAGCATCAGTGCCTCACCGCACTCAGGTCTTGTGTTCAATCCCCGCCAGGGCCCTAACTATTGTGTTTGTATGTTCTCCCTTTGCTTATGTGGGTTTATTCCAGTTACAAAGACTTCATCCTAATGGCTCCTGACAAACTTAACCCTAGTGTATGTGGCATTGTATATAGGGGGGTGATTCAGGTTGGTTTTCAAAACCAACTCCTTCTTTAATGGACAAAACCATGCTGCACTGCAGGTGGGGCTGTAACATGTGCAGAGATAATTAGATTTGGGTTAGTTATTTTGTTTCCATGCAGGGTAAATACTGGCTGCTTTATTTTTACACTGCAATATGAATTTCAGTTGGAACACACCCCACCAAAATCCAACTCTCTCTGCACATGTTACATCTGCCCCACCTGCAGTGCACATGGTATTGTCCATTAAAAAAGGAGCTTGCTTTTGCAAATCAAATAAAACCATAAAACAATGGTTGGCTTGATTAGCACTAATTTAAATATACGGTTATCTACGAGTGACCAATACAGTAAGAACGCAAACTTTTTTTTTTTTTTTTCCTCTTCGTGTGACCTGTGTGCTGTACAAGTCTTATTACAGATTTAAAGTAAATGAAGCCAACAAGAACATTTATTTGGGAATTAATTGTTGATGATTGCTGCATATAACACATTCATGGCACATTCAGACTTTTCAGCAGCATAATCAGTACCCAGACCCCACTCAGGATACACGATCACACAGTGCTGCCCGACATTACTAGCCAATGATTAAAGGTTTTTTTTTTTTTAACTACTATGATCAAACCCACTTTTTTGGTTGGTATTCCCGTACAGCTCTATCAGCATCTGTGTCAGACTCCCTATATATAAACAGATGCTCATACATCTTACTTCTGTCTGCACAGGATTCTATGGACGTCCATGGACTATGGAGCAAAGGAAAGAACTCTTTAGAAGGTTAGTAATGTTTCAGGCAAACTGCCTAATGTGTCATTTAGCTGTCTACTATGAGGGTTTATATTAAAGTACACTTGAAAATGACGTCTTGCTAACAATCCGGAGCATATGAAGTCCTTTTCCTTCTTAAGTGGACATTTGGAGTTGTCAAAGCCCCTCCCAGATTAACGTCTAATTTCTGGAACGGGAACTCATGCCATGGACCTTGGAAAACACCAGTGTTCTTGTGAAAGCCCGTCTGAGCATGGCTGTGATTGGTCGAGCATTTGTATTGATATTTCACTTATCGGTACTTATGTGTTATCTGGGCGCCCAATTTTTTCATTGCATGCCACTACTTAAGGCATGCGATGCGATTTATCATTGTAAAGACCCGATTTTTAATTGTATAGTCACCCATGGGTGATTTCATACCCCCACTATCCAACTACGCATGGAGTTGATTTTATATAGTGTGGCGAGCGCGAAGCATGGCGAGGGGACGCAGAATACTTTACATGTATTCTGCATCCCCTCGCGGGGCTCGCCGCGCTTCGGACTCGGTGGCTCGCTGCGCTCGCCACACTATATAAAATCAGCTCCATGCGTAGTTGGATAGTGGGGGTATGAAATCACCCATGGGTGACTGTACAATTAAAAATCGGGTCTTTACAATGAAAAATCGCATCGCATGAATTGTATGCCACTATATTGCATGCGATGAAAAAATCGGGCACCCAGATATTACATAAGTACCCACTTATCCCATACCAAAGCTTCAGTTGGTGTAATGCACAGCATGGTTGGTGTAATGGAAAGCATTACTGCTCACGGCACTGGGGTTTTCTGTGGCTCCTGTTTAAGCATTATGTGTTTTGCAAGTGGAGATACTGCTTAATGCTTTTATGCTTGTCATTGTGCTGTCTTCCATAGGCTTCAGAAGTGGGGTCTGAACACATACCTGTATGCACCAAAAGATGACTACAAGCATAGAATGTTTTGGAGAGAGATGTACTCCGTGGAAGAAGCCGGTAATGACTCCTCTATATCCATTGTGCTCCTTTAGGCTTTCCATGTGTTAGCACCAGTGGGGTCTAAACATGGCAATAGAATACGGTCTCCCTGCTCTATGGGCACGGGTGTGGTATGATTCTCCGACAGTCGGGATCCCGACTGCCTGGTCTCAGACAGCGTGGCCAGCGCAACAAAGCCCCTTGCTATTCTATTCTCCCTCTAAGGGGGTCGTGGACCCCCACGAGGGAAAATAGCCGACGGTCGTCGGGAACTCGGCTGTCGGTGTTTTAACAGTCGGGTTAATGACTGTCAAGACCCCGTCCGGCACCCATGGGCACTGCCTACTGTGGAAGATGCAGTTGTCTGCAATTTAGATTGCACTGAGCCATACTGTCTGACAACAAGCTCATTAAAATGATGGAGGAAAGCATCCATGAGAGATTGTAATATTACCAATATAAAGATGCTAATAACCAAATTATTATTATTATTTTTTTTCCAGATCAGCTCATGACCTTGATCTCTGCTGCTAAAGAGTTTGGAATTGAGTTTGTCTATGCCATATCTCCAGGGCTTGACATAACCTTCTCCAACCAGAAGGAAGTGTCCACACTGAAACGCAAGTTAGACCAGGTATGTGTGTAGCGTCATCGCCTCCAGAAGCACCGTCGCTGCTCTACTTTATCATGTAATATTTACTGTATAGGTTTGTGTGCCTTTAAGGGAAGCTTGTCCAAACTGTGGCCCTCCAGCTGTTGTGAAACTACACATCCCAGCATGCCTTGTCATCGTTTTAGCATTCCCTAATAGCTAAACTGTGGCAAGGCATGATGGGACTTGTAGTTTCACAACAGCTGGAGGGCCATAGTTTCGACATCCCTGCTTTAAGGTATATGGTATGATTTGTTATCACTTGTGATCATTCAGACCTTTGGAAACCATTGCACTGTAACGATATAGCAGTCTAATTAGCTATTAATATTAACATGGAGCAAATACCAATCAAATCAGAAATGTACTTTTCACATTATTAGACTAATCTGGTATTTTTAGTGACTATGGCTTACAGCAGATGTTGCCTGTTTATATCATGCTGTTATAGGATACCTGTTAATTTTAGAATTAGTTGTCCGATCGCCATGGTTGTGGGCTAGTTATAATCTAAGCGGGGAGGCATTGGGTAATTCAGAACTTGAAAAGGATCTAGGAGTCCAAATAGATAACAAATTGGGGTGCAGTGCTCAATATCATTCAGCAACTAACAAGGCAAATAGAAAACTGGCATGTATAAAAATGGAAACTAGGAACTCGAAGGTAGTTATGTCACTGTACAAAGCATTGGTTAGAACACATATAGAATATGGAGTACAATTCTGGGTCCCGCACTATATAAAGGACATCATAGAACTGGAAAATATCCAAAGAAGAGCAACACAGCTAATAAAGGGAATGGAGAATTTAAGCTATGAGGACAGATTGAACAAATTGGGATTGTTTACACTAGAGAAGAGATGATTTAGGGGGGACATGCCTAACATGTACAAATATATCAGGGGACAATATAAGGAAGTGTCCAGTGCACTTTTTAATACAAGGAAGGACTCTAGGACACGTGGGCATGAGTTTAGATTAGAAGAGAAAAGATTTTGTTCCCTTAGAAAGAAAAAATATTTCACGGTCAGGGCAGCTAAGCTATGGAACTCTCTTCCTGGTGAGGTGGTGTCGGCAGACACAATAAATACGTTTAAAATATGGTTAGACAAACATTTATTGAGTAAAAACATCCAGGGGTACAATTAAGAAAAACAATCTGTCTTCAAAAATAAAATATCAGTATTCACTACTTAAGGGTTAAGCTAATAAACCAAGGTTGAACTAGATGGACGCAAGTCCTTTTTTTTTTTCCAGCCTAAACCACTATGTAATTGTTCTCCCAAATCCAAAGACTAACCTTTTCTCATGAGTCCCTATAGGGGACACACATACTTTGCAGACAGAACGTTCTACACCCCCATAGTCCTGATTTATTTTAAATGTGCCTTGTATGTAAATGCTCTATATAGTGAACTCATCATCATTTGTCTCCTAAGGCAGGGGTTCTCAAACTCTGTCCTCAGGACCCCACACATTTCACATTTTCCAGGTCACCCGACAGGTGCACGCATTACTGTCTCACACATTTTAAAGGATCCACAGATGGAGCTAATTATGTCACTTGTGATTCTGTGAGACCTGCAAAACATGCACTGTGGGGGGTCCAGAGACCGAGTTTGAGAACCTGTGTTCTAGGTGCTTATGGCTCCTGGGTATGCGTAGCAGCCAGGCCTGTGGGGAGATGTATGAAGCAGGAAAAAAGGGTGGAGAAGATGCCCATGCTACTTAGAATTTTGTAGGATGTGCTTGATAAATGTCACTAGAGTGCTGTTTGGTTGCCGTAGGCCTCTTCTCCTCTTGCTCACTTCTCCACTCTTCTTGCTGCTTCATACATCTTACCCCCCCCCCCCCCCCCATTTGTATTCCTATTCTGCAACATCTATGATTTGTTTCCCTCATTTTCAGGTCACACAGTTTGGGTGCAAGTCGTTTGCCCTCCTCTTTGACGACATTGACCACAATATGTGCCCAGCAGACAAGGAGGCTTTTAGCTCTTTCGCTCACGCACAAGTGTCAATAACTAATGAGATTTATCAGTACTTAAGTGAACCGGAAACCTTTCTCTTCTGTCCTACAGGTAACTTCCCACAACCAATGTCTCTCCTTCAGTTTGTAGCAATGATAACAGGGTTAGCCTGGTTCATTAGGTTTCACTTGCAGGCACATAGGCATGCCAGGGCTAGCCAGGTCACAGGATACACATAGTCAGGCCAAAGAGACCAGATTTCTGCTTGATCAGCAGCGAGACTTTCCATTTGTAGGATACCCAATAGGCCAGGTCTGACTTGCTTGTAAGCTCTACACCTATTTGACACACAGGTAAAGGGTTATTAGTTTGATTTTCACCACTGACAGTCACTATACAGAGTAACACACAGTCCGGATAGTTACACCCCTGGTGAATTTGTAGTGCAGGAGCCGGAACTACCATGTAAGTAGCATACTACTGTAAGGTGAGCAGTATACTTGCAGCATTGTCCTTCAATGACTCCATATGGGGCTTGCTGAAATATTCGCCACTGGCTGCAGTAGGAGCCTGTGGTTCCGTGCTCTTTGCAGAGAATAAGGGCTGGTAAGTGTGTATTGTGGAGGTTACCATCTGAAACCATATTCATTTCCATGCAGCCAATTGCCTATTCCTAGAACCATGTGACCGAAGCTGATTGGTTGATATTGTCACGGTCTCCTTGGTGTGATATAGCTCCTCCCGTTTGTGTAGTACTAATGGATAATGACCATGATCTTCTGTTTTTTTGTTTTTTTAGAATATTGTGGAACATTTTGTTACCCAAATGTCGCTCAATCCCCCTACCTCCGAACAGTTGGCGAGAAGCTGCTTCCTAACATAGATGTTCTCTGGACAGGTAAGAGGGGGGGTTTGTACCATCCATCGGACATTCCATGGGCCCAGCATGATCGGTCCTTTTTATCACTGCAGCATAGTGTAAGCTTTGGTTAATGATAACAACAATGCTTGGTGACTATTGTCCAGCGTGTACACACATAGCCAGAAGTGGGCAGCAGAAGGTGTCCGTGGTGGGAACCTGGGAGAAGCGGTTCCCAGTGCTGTCGTAGGGGCCTGGCGGTGGGAGTGAGTTACTTGTCCACTGTGCATTGGGGAGTAATCGGTAACCAGCTGAGTGGGAATCCAGAGAGGCTGGAAGGGAATCCCGAACAGTGGTAACTTCGCTTACTCCGGGACTAGTAACCACCCTAGTAGAATACGGTCAGTGTCAAAAATCTGTGATCAACTGATGTAACAAGGTCATGTGATCACAGGCGGGAACTGCAGAATCCTTCATCATAAGAAACCATTAGCTTTTGCTCCTCAAATATAAAGTAGCCATAGGACCAGTCCTAGAATTCCCAGAATACCTCAAAGGGGCAGTTTAAGAAGCATTCCAACTTTTCTTTTAAAATGATGGATATCTGGCTAGGACCAATTAGGTGCTTACGTTCCCCCCACTCTGCTGTCTGTATGCTGTGTCCAAGCATTAGCTGCTGCTACCAAAAACTTAGATCACCAGAAGAGATTCTTATTGAAATTATATGGACTGGGTTCTTATTTTAATCTATTCCTGCTTTCTGGTGTCCACATGTATTTTTGTGACTCGCTTTGCCAATGTTGCCTTCCTGGCTGAGTCTATGAACCAGTACAATCTGATAGCAGACACTTCTTCTTGGTTCTAAAGTGGTAGGTAGACCCTAGAGACACCAGTTTCCTGCATTAGGGCTTGTTGCCCATCACTCTGCCCATGGTGGTCTGCTCAGAGGTCCATCTTACTGATAAATATTCTGACACACAGACTAAGTAAGTACTTTTATTGCTTTTAACGAACTAGCTGTCATTGTCCTGATGGGCAGTGCCTCACCAGTGCCTTATTTGAGCCATCAGGAAAGTTAATGCCTCCTTGTATAAGGTGAACCTCTACACTCCTTAGTTTGTCATCACCTGGTCTAGACAAAGCAGTCAGTTCAACCCAGCGTTCTTCAGGACTTACCTGAGATTCAAATCTCAAATAAAGCTACTACAGGGTTGAAGACCGATATTGTGTTTCTATAAGCTACCGGTTCTTCCACGGTTCTAGAAAATTTGTTCTTGATAGATCAAGAAAGATTTTCCGGTACTTGTTTCCTAGCACGGCCACACCGATTTACATCGGGGTGGTCGTGTCGGAAAAATCGGGTCGATCGCATCGCATGCGATTTGGTCGCATGCGATGCGATCGACGCGACCGACCGATTTTCAACCCGATTTTTTTCATTGAATGAAATGTAAATCTGGTCCCTGGGACCCGATTTTACATTGGATTCAATGTAAAATATTCCCAACCCCCCCCCCCCCCCCCCCCCCAAATTTAACGGCGTAAACCACCACCCCACGATGGACGCCAACCCGAAGCGTGGCGAGCGGCGGCGGTGCGCGTCCTCCGACCTTTTCATTCCCCTACTATCCACATCGGCGTGGAGTTGAGAATAGAATAGTGTGGCGAGCCACCGAGCCCGAAGCGTGGCGAGCGCACGCGTATACCTGTGAAGTTATACGCGTCCCCTCGCGGGGCTCGCCACGCTTCGGGCTCGGTGGCTCGCTGCGCTCGCCGCACTATTCTATTCTCAACTCCACGCCGACGTGGATAGTAGGGGAATGAAAAGGTCGTAGGACGCGCACCACCGCCCCTCGCGGGCACGCTGCGCTCGCCACGCTTCGGGTTGGCGTCTATCGTGGGGTGACGACGGGGACATCTATAATGTGAAATGGGTCATATTGGCCCATTTCACATTTTTCACATTTTCTCACGATTTCAATGTTAAAAAATATTTTAACATTGAAGCCTATGGAAAAATCGGGGGCATCGCGTCGGGACCAATGTTAATGGTCCCGACCGACGCGATGCCCCCGATATTTTACCTTTCCCGACACGATTTCAATGTTAAAATATTTTTTAACATTGAAGCCTATGTAAAAATCGGGGGCATCGCGTCGGTCGCGTCGGGACCAATGTTAATGGTCCCGACCGACGCGATGCCCCCGATATTGTGTCCTAGCCGGCAAAATGGACCTGATTTCAAAGGAAATCGGGTCCATCGTATGGATCGTGTACCTTAACTTAAAGGTACATGATCCATAAGATTGTGGCCGTGCTAGGAAACAAGTACCGATTTTCCTTTCTTGGATGTGGTGTTGTCCTATTTTACTGTCCATCACACACGTTTGATGTGATCACCACTTCAATGGCCATTGGCAGGCCGTGACCAGTATTTGTTGATCCAACCAGATGGTACAGTTTCTAATCTCAGAACTGGCTACCCGAGCTGCCGTTTCAGGAAAGGATCTTAGGAGAGTACAGTAATGTGATTGTTGGAGTCCTATTTAATGGTATGAGATAAGGGGATCTCCATATTGGCAGTTTATAAATGGTCCAACATCCAGGAGGGGTAACAGATGTTTCCATTTCTTTTGTGTCCGCGCTGAGAAGATTCTGCTCTCACTAATGTAATCCAATTTTTTTTTTTTCTTTTTAAACCTCGGCCCAGAAAATCCCCCGCTTAGTAAATCCACACCTTGGTGTACTGAGCATGTATGAAAGCAGCTGCTGGTCCCATACTAAGTATATAATAGAATGTTTTTGATTTTCCGGTTCTGAACCTAGCGCTGTTATGTCAGAGTAAATCTGTCTCTCTTGAAATTTCTCAGGTCCAAAGGTGGTTTCTAAAGACATTCCCGTAGAATCTATTGAAGAGGTCTCCAAACTCCTGAAGAGGTCCCCCGTGATCTGGGACAATATACATGCGAATGATTATGATCAGAAGAGGCTTTTTCTTGGACCCTACAAAGGACGTTCTACAGAGCTCATTCCGCGGCTCCAAGGGGTTTTAACCAATCCCAACTGTGAATTTGAGTCCAATTACGTTGCTATTCACACTCTGGCGACCTGGTATAAATCCAATATGAACGGCGTGAGAAAAGACGTAGTAATGAGTAAGTGTATCCTGCGATTCCATGAATTACTGCTAGCGATCTAGAGAAATATTCGGGGAAACAAGATGGTGCTGGCTTGTCTATGGGAGAGGTGGCTGTTAGGGGTTTGCATTGAGAGGCAGCTTTCTGTATTTTCTGTCTGATAATTTATATGTATCGGAACATTTAAGCGGAAATTCAGTTGCCGGAGAAGCGCGAGAGTTGGTGTTTAAACTGTGACAATGGCAATCCTCGCCCTTATATGTTCACGTGTTCACTACTCTAAGGGGGGTATTCAATATCCCGCAGCCATCTCCCAATGGGGGAGATGGCTGCAGGGCCCTATTCAATGCTGTCTTCCCAGACCGCATTGAACAGGGGGATCTCGGCAGAACAAGCCCGACTTCACAAGCAGACGGGCTCGTTCTGCCGGGAACTGATGAGCTCCTGGCTGCAGCTCGCCTCTTCCCGGTCGCTGCTCGTGGCCCCGCCCCACTTCTCGTCCTGCTGCAGGCAGGATATTGAATTCCGCCTGCAAATTCTCGGCTGAGCAGACCAAGAATGGGATCCAAGATTGAATACCCCCCTATGGGTGGCACACACTTTAGAGCGAGGGCCTGCTGATGCCACTCAGAATCCTTTGGGTAAAGGCCTTGTCAGGCAATTGAATTTCCCTTTTAGGATCCATGAACTAAAATATAATTTTACTAGTATTATTTACCCATCGTTCGCTCTCTCGTTCGCTCTCTCGTTCGCTCTCTCGTTCGCTCTCTCGTTCGCTCTCTCGTTCGCTCTCTCGTTTTCTTTCTCTCTCTCTCTCTCTCTCCCCCCCCCCCCTCCCCTTGTAGATCCGATGCAATATATCGGCCTGCGTGTTACTAGCATAAGCCTATTCTAGTTTGATGTTGAGCAGTGAATTGTAATAAATAAGGAAAGCCTGATCTTCACCAGGTCTGCTTGTCAAATGTTCCCCTTTTTGTTCTCCTCCTTTGCAGCTGACAGCGAGGACAGCACTGTATCTATACAGATTAAATTGGAGAATGAAGGCAGCGATGAAGATATTGAAACCGATGTTCTTTATAGTCCCCAAATGGCTCTCAAATTGGCATTGATGGACTGGCTGCAAGAGTTTGGCATGCCTCTTCAATACAGCAGTAAGTTCATCCTGTATATTGTAATATGGGGGCCATAATGGCTGCATTCTGCACAAAACGTCAGTGTGTGCTGGGAGAAATACTGTACATTCTACATTGTTACACGCTGTTCTGACTGATTGCACTGCACTTGCACTGCATTGCACTGCACTGGAGCCCCAACGCCCCCTCTATAATGTTGGTATGGGGCATAGTACACCAATATGTAATGTCATGCCCTTATTGGCCACTTCTGGGGGGGGGGTTTCTGGCCATGAGGTACCATATTAGAGGCCATAAGGAGTGATGCGGTACCTCCTCTGTCGGTCACCTTCAGGGTCAGGAGAACAATCTGGCAGGTAGATAATGGCACAAAGGTCCATTGTATTAAACAGGTTTATGTAGTTGCCATTCCAGGCTTTTGGAAGGAGGGATCAGGGTTTTTGGGTTTAGGCAGCGGGGTACAAGAGTTAGGCATTAGCGGGGGAGGTTTAGGGTCAGGCAGTGGGGGCAGGATGGGGGGTTAGGCTGCAAGCAGGGAGGGTTAGGTTACTTATGGAGAGCCTGTCACAATTCACCGTATCGGGATGCCAGGTTCGCCACAGGGAAATCGTATGTGTTCTTTTTGAGGAACTTTTTGGATGCATTCATTCTCTATGGGTCAGTTTTGTTGGCAGTTAAGAGGCTTCCCGGTATGGTGTTGATGCAAACCAATGTGTTTTGTTTTTCTTCTCGGTTTTCCAGACCGACAGGTACCGCACAGTGGTGCAAAAACGGGTGTTGTCGGAATGGCATCCTTAATCTCCGCTCCGTCCCTCAGTGCAGCAACCACCGTTACAACCGTTTATCAGCAACCCATCATGAGCCAAGGGGCGCCGTTAAGCCCTGAACCGCCCATGCTGGCAAAAGAGGAGGACAAAAAGCAGCTGGACGAAGAGCCCATGGACATGGTCGTGGAGAAGGTCGAGGATGTCAATAAGAATGTGAACCAAAGCTTAAATGACATTGCCGAAGCCAAAATGTCGGAGGAGCTAAAGCCGATGGACACTGATAAAGAGATTGTAGGCGAAGGCAAGTCCCTGGAGTCCTGTATGCAGGAGGATGCTTGTAACGACATTGCCCCGATGCAGACCGACGAACAGATCAACAAGGACGTGTTCATCCCCGGGCCTAACGAGAAGCCCCTCTACATGGCCGAAGCCGTCACCTTGGAGGATTTACAGTTACTTGTAGATTTGTTTTACTTGCCTTATGAGCACGGACCAAAAGGTGCTCAGATGCTGAAGGAGTTTCAGTGGCTTCGTGCTAACAGCAGTGTCGTGAGCGTCAACTGTGTCGGCAAAGATTCGGAGAAAGTGAGTTCTGACGTTTCCCTGTATGATTGCCTTGTGGATTTTCAAAGGGAATTGTAACTTACAGTATTATACAGGGTCGCTATATAAGAAATATACACTAAACCAAAGCATTGATATACTCCAAATGTGTTTGGCGGGGCGCCGTTTACTTGTGCGCTAGGCAGCAAATATATGCTGGCTAGCGGACAGGACTGAATCGGACCCTTTAATGCTAGAAATTTACAGACCTAAATGACATACCCATGTAAGTGTTTTGACTAACGATAATAGTTTGGTTTACTTTATTTGTTATTAGAACAATTAGTGGTATTATGCACCACTGTATAACCCATCCTGATTGTTTGTTATTGATAACCAGAATACTGTTGGGCCTTGAATATGGGGCAGTTATTATAAATCTTCCAGTTGCCTGCCAAATGCAGAGAAAAGGGACTTTTGTAGTTCTGTTTTTAATCCTTTTCTCAAAGTCAATTAGAGCCACTGGAACCATTGGGGTATATAAGGGGCTAAGGACTTGAAGGATGTAAGAGAGTGCAAGCATCCCCAGGGAATGTTCTGAAGTTGTTTTATCCAAAATTTCACTCTCAAGACCCAGCAATGTGGCGGTATGTGCTCCCAGGTTTACCTGCTCCAGTACAAGCCTGCTGTATGACAGCGGTGATCTGACTAGGAATCACCTGCTTTGTGACAGGCAGACCTCCTTTTACATAGCAGAATCCCGACAGGCTGCATCCTGAACAGAAGTGTACTGGGGCAGGTTAGGGTCAATCTGAAGAAGGTGGGGGGAGGGCAGATTTAGGCGCTATGCGAGGTTAGGCTGCAGTGGTGGGTATGGGGGTTGGTTTAAGCTGCGGGTGGGGGGGGTCTAGGTTTAGTCAGCGTGGTATTCGTTAGGCTGCAAGCAGGGAGGGGTAAGGGGAGAGAGGTAACTTTCTTACGGAGCTCCTGACTGGATTCTCCGTGTGCAGCAATTGGTGGTTTGGCTCATTTCCAATGGACAGGCTTCATTCTCTGCTTAAGAGTAAGCCATTCACGGTGAATATTTCATGCTTAAGTGTGGATTTATTCCAGCTTGGAGAGTGTAGTTCCGACCAATCGGCTCCTGTCAAATTTGCAAACACTGTAACAGTTAGGAGCTGATTGGTTGGAACTTTATCCCCATGCTTTGATAAATTTCAAAGTGCAATGGAATCTGCTGCGCTATATTATAAACTGTAAATAAATAAATCTCCCCTTAATGTGTTAAGGTGCATAATTAGTTCTGTCTCCATGGACTACTGTAGGTTTAGAATAAATCTTATTGTGTTTCTACAGTTTTAGATTGAGTTATTTTTATTCAGGCCGAGGTTACTTTCAATGTGCCTGGAGTTAAAGGTCAAGACGTGCATGTTCAGGATACAGTAGTTTGTTCCTGGTCTTAACTCACAAAGATCTAAAGTCATTTTGGGAAAGATTTCCCACTTGTCCTTCCAGGAAAGTTGTGGCAGGTGTAGGGGTATAATCAGTTTAGTCGAATCCATGATTTGAGCGGTTTTTTTTTTTGTTATTTTTTCTCGACAGGTCAGAATGCTCCAACCTGTCGGAAACCACGTGGATTGGCAAAATAGCCGCCAATCCGCGCGCTTTTATCGGAAACGGGGCAAAATTTGACAGGCTTTGGCCCGTTTCTGATAATCTCAATCCGACTTTAAAAAAGTCGGATTGAGAAGATGAGGCGGGAGGACGGCGCTGGTGAGCAGCAGTGGTGCTGCTGTTGCTCACCCAGCACCATCTTCCTGCTACTGCTCGCCCGGTTCTGATGCTGGGGATGCCCTCCTGCCGGTAGGCGGTAAGTGTGGCTCCCTCCAGCAGTTCCCTGGGATTTCACACACAGGGAGCTGCTGGCAGTGACAGAACAGAGGAACGGCCAAATCAGACAGATGGATTTGGCCACTCGTTGAATAGGGCTTGTCGGAATGGATTGGATAAACAGATGGTGTAATGGTTAGCATTACTGCCTCACAGCGCTGTGGTCATGGGTTCTATTCCCACCATGGCCCTGACTGTGCAGAGTTTGTATATTCTCCCCATGTTTGCGTGGGTTTCCTCCGGGTGCTCCTGTTTCCTCCCACAAGCCAAATATATACTGGTAGGCTATTTGGCTCCCGACAAAATTAACCCTAGAATGTCTGTGTGTGCGTGTACATGTGGTAGGGAATATAGATTGTAAGCTCCACTGGGGCAGGGACTGATGTGAATGTTCAAATATTCTCTGTACAGCGCTGCGGAATATGTGTGCGCTATATAAGAAACTTAATATTTAATAAATAAATGAAACCCCTTTGCCTGGTTTAGTGTAAATACAGATTCCATTTCTATATTTTATATTTAGATTAGATCTCTCCTCCTGTCATTGTAACTATTGTAATCATTTCCCTGAATGACCGCAATGCCTCTCTGTATATTGCAGATAAGCGAGTGGAGGGAGAAAGCAGTTAAGTTTGAAGAAATGTGTGGCATTGTGATGACCATGTTTACCCGACTCTCCAACTGCCCAAACAGGACTATCCTCTATGACCTGTACCCCTACGTCTGGGATATCAAGAGCATCATCTCTATGGTGAAGTCCTTTGTGCAGTGGCTAGGTACGTGACCTCTGACATCCGGCAGATACTCGGCTGCTCCTAAACCCACAGTCGCTTGCTCCGGGGTGAACAAAACTTCCCCAGTACTGGGCCGATAATTGATCATCTTTTATCACTTGGGGTTCGGTGGTGTTCCGAGTCCTAAATATCACAGCAAGATAAAACGTTTTGTTCCCCCTTTGGGCTTGTTCCGCCATGATATGAAATGTGACCTTTAATACTTGTGTTACTGTGGACTGGCGTGAAGGCACCTGGGCTCTGTACGGTGGCAATATTTAGCCGTGGCATTGTCTTGATACACAATGAACCCAGCAGCCTGCTGCTTGCTGTGTGGCCATAACATCATTGCTATTTTAACAGAAAATTTCGAGAACTACAATTGACCTCCAGGAAAACAGAAGGGGGTGTGTGACCCCTCTAGCGCGCGCGCGAGCGAGCTTTGCGCAAGGCTATTCTGGTGCTAAAGGTCCTGTTCAGCAGCCAAATTAGGGGGGCGGGGGTGGGCATTTAGCAGTGTCTCCAATTTCCTATTCCGGAAGTTGAGCAAACTCAATGTCGTGCATTGGTGACGTCTGATGCATCGGTGGTTGTTTGTTTGCAGGTGAATTCCTTGTGCTAGACGACCGGGGGAGTCTGCCGTAGCACCAGCATGGCCTCGGCTATATGCGTAGCCTCCTTTTATTTTCAGGTTCCAAAGTCGTTTAAAGGAGCAGCGTGGAGATAATTTGCTTTCCTAGAAACACAGCAGGCAGTGATGCTGGCGTTCGCTCGAGAACAATTTGAGTCATTCACTTGTAATTCTACTTTTTCTTTTTCGTCCACTAGGGGGCACAGGAGTTCACGCTGGGTATGAGAGGTGAGGTAGCAGAGCGTGCACCAAAGGGTTACAAAAATGTACCCAGCATGCTCCCTGCCTCCCTTCTCCCTCATAACCCGCCCCCTGACCCTGGGTCACCAGTTTTTTCTTTGGTGCCAAGGAGAGAGCAGCACCATTATCGCGGCTGTTAGAACAGCCATGGGTTAGAGCTGCTGCGGCAGGTGCTCTTTTAGTGAATCACCGGCAGCGCAGCTCCATCACTCGGCGGCGGCGACGGCAGCGCTGGCGACTGGGCTGGGGACTTCCGTCGCGGGACCCTCTCTCGGAGGCTCCCGCATGCTGCACTCCGTCCCCGGGCAGGTAAGCGGCGGTTCCCTGCTTGCAGGGAGCCGCGTCTAGCAGCGATCCCCCCCCGTTTGTATGGGAGTCAGCGGGGGGGCAGGCAGTGAGGGTCTGGACTGCTCCACCTTTCCACTAGATCACCAGGGACAATTAGTCAGGCTATGTCCCGGGGGTTGATGCCTGCGGTGGAGGTTAGACAGCCTGGGAACCTACAGCCATACACATTGGAAATGTTGTATATTGGGCCTGGTTAGTACTTGAGTGGGAGACCACATAGGAACACCAGGTGCTGTAGGTTAGTCCCTCCCCCACCCCTGGGGAAGTGCTGAGGCTTGCTCTCTGATTGCCCCAGGTGTCCCAGCTCCTCGTTAAGGTCCTAATCAGCAGCCATTCTGGCACTTGCTGGGTTTAGAGACGGAGGCTGCTGGGATTCTCCCCCACACCCTGCTCCTGGAAGCCTGGTGTGTGTGTAGTATTTCTCCTCTCCTGCTGCGGGCTGGATTGTTGAGCTCTGCTGATGTCTTCTTTCCAATATCATTGGAAGCTGGAAGACAGCCTGGGATCTACAGCTAATGCTGTATATTGGGCCTGGTTAGTACTTGAGTGGGTGACCACATAGGAACACCAGGTGATGGATTGCCCCAGGTGTCCCAGCTCCTCATTAAGGTCCTAATCAGCAGCCATTCTGGCACTTGCTGGGTTTAGAGACAGAGGCTGCTGGGATTCTCCCCCACACCCTGCTCCTGGAGCCTGGTGTGTGTGTGTGTGTGGTATTTCTCCTCTCCTGCTGCTGGCTGGATTGTTGAGTTTTGCGGATGTCTTATTTCCAATATCATTGGAAGCTTGAAGACAGCCTGGGATATACAGCTAATGCTGTATATTGGGCCTGGTAAGTACTTGAGTGGGTGACCACATAGGAACACCAGGTGCTGTAGGAGTACGGAGGGTGTAATGGTTAGCATTACTGCCTCACAGCACTGAGGTCCTGGGTTCGATTCCCACCATGGTCCTAACTGTGCGGAGTTTGTATATTCTCCCCGTACTTGAGTGGGTTTCCTCCGGGTACTCCGATTTCCTCCTACAATCCCCCCCCCCCCCCCCCCCCCCCCAAAAAAAAAAAAAAAAAAAATATATATATATATATATATATATATATATATATATATATATATATATATATATATATATATATATATATATTTTTTTTTGCCCCAGGTGTCCCAGCTCCTCATTAAGGTCCTAATCAGCAGCCATTCTGGGGCACTTGCTGGGTTTAGTGATGGAGGCTGCTGGGATTCTCCCCCACACCCTGCTTCTGGAGCCTGGTGTTTGTGGTATTTATCCTCTCCTGCGGCTGGTACTCTGATGCTGTCTTCCTTCCAATATCATTGGAAGAGATGAAAGTTTGAAACACTGTCACCATTCATAGTATTGGCTTTGCATATACGGTGTCTCCCTTTCAGCTTGCTGAATTGTTGAGTTTATCTGCCCATACCAAATGGCTTTGCTAAAGCTTTGTGGGTAAGGCTGCAAGTGTGTTGCTTGGGTGTCAGTGTTGTAACTGCTGGTGTTTTTTGTCTTTTATCATGGACAGTATGCCTAAGGCGAAACCTGGCAAGGAGACTCCATCTCCGATGCAGCGTACCTGTAGGGTATGTGTGGACATACTCTCTCGGCAGGAGGAGGATATCTGTTCCAGGTGTTTGGCCCTGGAAGCAGATCTTCTGCTGCCTTCACAGCAGGAACCGGCCTGGGCTTCGACCTTGACTCAGGTATTGACATATTGACCGCTTGTCAACTCCTTACCTCCTGCGCCCCTGCCCCCTGTGCCCATGCCCCCTGTGGCAGTGGCCAGCACCAGTGTTGGGGCAGCTCCTGCTTATGTAGCGCCCCCTTGGTGGCAATCCTTTGCACAATCTGTGCAGGGGTTGACGGCTACTCGGACGGGCAGGGATTCCAGGAGGCAGTGTAGGCAGCAGAGTCCCGATGCGGGTTCTCCGCGTTCCGATTCGGATTCCAGCTCAGTGGTGGAATCCGCAGGGGCCGATGACACTTTGTCCTCAGTGGAGGTAGAGTCTCTGATGCAGGAGGTTAAGGCAGTCCTCCAGAGGGAGGATGAGGCTCCTGCCCCTAAAAGTAAAGACCTGCTTTTTAAGCGTCTTAAGAAAGTATCGGCCCAGCTCCCGCCTTCGGCCCTCATGGAGGATTTATTGGAGACTGCGTGGTCTCAACCGTTTAGAAAGTTCCAGCTTTCCAAGCGACTTACTACTTTTTAACCTGTTCCTCCCACAGAGAGGGCTAAGTGGGAAAATCCTCCCCTGGCGGATGATCATGTTGCGCGATTAGCTCGCGCTTCAGTACTGCCCATTTCGGATTCTTCAGCTTTGAAGGACCCCTCTGAGAATTTCCTCAGGACTGCTTTTCACAGGCAGGGGCCATTGGGTGTACCACGCTTGCCGCGTCATGGGTGGCCAAGGCAGTGTCTGAGTGGGCGGGCAGGGTGGAGAGAGGTTTGTCCGACGGCACTAGTCCTTCCTCTAGATTTTCCTCATCCACTAAGGGAGCCAAGCCCTGCACCAAGCAGCCCTGGGCTACCAGACGTCCAGTGGCTAAACAGGTCAGGGAGGTGGTATCCAGGGGCTATGCCCTGACATTCCGGTTCCCCCTCCTCAGTGTTATTTTTGCACGGGTCTTCCAAAGGACCCAGCGAAACAACAAGTGCTACAGATTTCCATCTGCTCTCTTTTGGACTCGAACGTCATTGTTCCAGTTCCTCAGGAGCAGAGGGGTCAGGGGTTCTTCTCCACCCTATTCTTGATTCACAAACTGGATGGTTCTCACCGTCCTATCCTGAATCTGAAGTCGCTCACTATTGTTCTGCGAGTGCCGAAGTTTCGCATGGAGTCCCTGCGTTCGATCATTCTCTCACTGGAGCCAGGGGACTTCATGGCCTCGCTAGATGTACTTCACATCCCCATCCGACAGGAACATGAGCACTTTGAGGTTCGCCCTTCGGGTCGAACACTTCCAGTTCAGGGCGCTACCTTTTGGTCTATCTACGGCTCCCAGGGTGTTCACCAAGGTGATGGCGGTCAGGGCTGCACACCTGCACCGGCTGGGGGTTCGGATGATTCCATACCTGGACGGCCCACTGATTTTGGAAAGTCCCCAGACCTACTACGGAGTCATTTGCAGGTCGTGATTACACTTCTGTTATCTCACGGTTGGAGGATAACCTGGAAGAAATCGTTTCTTACTCCTTCCCAAAGGACACTTCACTTGGGAGCTCGGCTGGGCACTCGGTTGTAGAGAGTATATCTTCCAGAGGATAAGATCCACTCCCTTCAGAGGAAGATTCATTCCCTTATAGGTCACAGAAGGGTCTCAGTACACAAGTGTATGGTGGTGTCTTCGACATGGTAGAGTATACACAGTTTCACTCACGCCCACTTCGGCTTTACACTCTCAGCCAGTGGACAGGAGATCATACTCGTCTAAGGAGTCAATTGATCACACTGCCCCCGAAGGTTCGCCTGTCTCTCACATGGTGGTTAAAGACAGACAACTTGTCTCAGGGCCGCCCGTTTTGGATTCCAACCTGAGTCTTGCTTACCACGGATGCCAGCCTACGGGGCTGGGGAGCGGTTTGCAATTCTCAATCTTTTCAGGGTCGCTGGACGGCTCAGGAGAGTCGCCTTCCGATCAATCTCCTGGAATTGAGAGCAATCCTTCTGGCTCTTCAGAGGTTGGGGTCCCTCATCCGAGGGTACCCTGTAAAGATCCGGTCCGACAGCACCACGCCTGTGGCCTTTATCAACAGGCAGGGCGGGTCATGCAGCAAAGGATCGATAAAAGAAGTCTCCAAGATATTCAGGTGGGCGGAGAAGCAGATTTCTGCAATCTCTGCAGTCTTCATCCCAGGGGTTCTCAATTTTGAGGCAGACTTTTTAAGTCGGCAAGATAGTGTACGCATTCCCCCTGTTTCAACTCCTACTTCGCCTTCTGTGGAAGTTCAGGAAGGAGGGAGGAATGATGATCCTAGTGGCCCCAGATTGGCCCCGTCGAGGTTGGTACGCGGATCTATGGAACCTGTTGGTAGCCTCTCCTCTGAGTCTACCTTTGCGTCCAGACCTAATTTCACAGGGGCCATTCCGACACCCGGATTTGAGTCGCCTGGCTTTGACGGGCTGGCTGTTGAGGTGTCCCTCTTTAGAGGTTTTCCGGGCACTTCAATCGTCTCCTGTCGAGCCTCAGGAGGAGGTGGATCTGAAATCCTGGAAGGTGGCTTCTTGTTGGCTATTTCCTCAGCACGAAGGGGGTCTGACATGAGTGCATTATAATGGAAACCGTCTTTTCTGGTATTTCACCCGGACAGGGCGGTTCTTTGTACCAAACTGGATTTTCATCCAAAGGTGGTGTCTGAGTTTCACCTTAACCAGGAAATAGTGGTGCCTTCTTTTCCAGGTTCTTCTGAAGCTGAAGCTTCTCTTGATGTAGTCCGTGCGTTGCAGATTTATCTTCGCAGGACTAAGTCAACTTGTAAGTCGGGTTCACTGTTTGTGTTTTATGGGGCCAATAAGAGGGGCTGGCCCGCTTCCAAACAGTCCTTGGCGAGATGGCTCAGATCAGTGGTTCGCCAAGCGTATCTTTCCGCACTGATTACTCCCCCGGAGGGGATTACTGCACATTCTACCAGGTCTGTGGGTACATCCTGGGCCGCTAATCGAGGCGCCTCGGCTGAACAGCTCTGTAAGGCAGCTACTTGGTCCTCTTCCCAGACCTTTATCAAGTTTTTATGCATTTGATACTTTTGCATCGGCTAATGCACCGTTTGGTAGACATGTGCTTTCCGCAGTCCAGGAGCGTCCCCCACCCGTGAGGGGACAGCTTTAGGACGTCCCAGCGTGAACTCCTGTGCCCCCTAGTGGACGAAAAAGAAAATAGGATTTATGGTCTTACCTTGATAAATCCCTTTCTTTGAGTCCATAGGGGGCACAGGACGCCCTCCCAGACGCACCTGGTAGCGGGGCTTCCTATGTAGGAAAGTTCCATGGCTTTAGGGCCTGTATGCTATGTGGGTGTGCGTTTGCTCTTCCTTCTTCTCTGGCTCTGCTCCTACCTTGGGCTTGCTAACGAAACTGGTGACCCAGGGTCAGGGGGCGGGTTATGAGGGAGAAGGGAGGCAGGGAGCATGCTGGGTACATTTTTGTAACCCTTTGGTGCACGCTCTGCTACCTCACCTCTCATACCCAGCGTGAACTCCTGTGCCCCCTATGGACTCAAAGAAAGGGATTTATCAAGGTAAGACCATAAATCCTATTTTTTTCAAATTTGTTACAAAATCCTAAATTTAATGCTGATTGCAAGGTCTCTGTTTTAGGCCTCTCGGAACCTTTGCTTCAATTTAAAGTACACGAGCACAAAGCGCAGTCTGATCACTTGGTTGATTGGACGAACGGAGCATTACACCGATGTGAATGTGCGCCGTGAGGTGTACGTAATAAGATATATTGAAGCACCTCTACCTCTTAGTCCTTCACGATTTACCAGGAACAGTTGCTTAAGAGCCCTAGTTGCTTTCAGGCCTTACGACAGGAAGTGTGTCCTATTCTTCTGCTTACTAATGATTGTATTGTGTCTTCCTCATTGTGCACAGATGGGAGAAACCTGAGCACAACTGTCTGCCACTATTGGACGGAGAGAGCAAGATGCATACTGCGCTCTGCAGCGATATAATGACCGCCTTAGATAGGCAGTGTAGAGCACTCTGTGCTATTTTATTCAATCTGAAGTCACATTTTTCAGCCCTCGCCCTTCTCTTACCGCACAGAGCTTTAGACTCGCCTCGCGGTTTATTTGGCGTGTACCAATGGATTTATTATTCCGGCACGCTGGAACCATTAAATTCCCGTGGCTGCCTTTGCTCAGTTCTAGCACCGGTTCCCAGTGAGTTAATAGGCTGCATTCTCTTAGGTCGGTTTAATTTTTGCATTATTTTCATGGAGTATGATGCTTGGCCACCCAAAAGTAGAAGAAGCGATTGCATAACTGTATCCTTCGTAGAGTTCTGGGTAGCCGTATTCTACATGGCTGCTACTTAAAGACACACCTCACATATGGGTAGATGTATGAAGCAGTGATAAGGGAGGAGAAGTGAGCCAGAGGAGAAGTGGCCCATGTCAACCAATCAGCTGCTCTGTTTAATGTTATATTATGCAAATTATAGATATTACTTCAGTTCTGATTGGTTGCCATGGGACACTTCTCCTCTGGCTCACTTCTCCCTGATCACTGCTTCATACATCTACCCCTAGTGTTATTTTACATTTTCTGACACTGTGCAGAATAGAGAGGGGGTGTTAGGATGCAGTAGAACAGGCCTAGCCAACCTGTGGCTCTCCAGATGTTGTCAAACTACAAATCCCATCATGCCTTGCCAGAGTTTTGTTATAAGGGAGTGTTAAAACTGTGGAAAGGCATGCTGGGACTTGTAGTTTTACAACATCTGGAGATCCACAGGTTGGCCTGTCCTGCAGTAGAACGTCAAACTTGAAGTGTAAAGATAAACGTATCACAGCAGTTTGTCCATGTTCTGTAAGGAAATAAAGACCCGATTAGTTATGGTAATATTCTGTATGGGCGGTGGCAATAACATTTTATTAACAAATCCATTTAGAAATGGCATTTGCTGGGGTTTAATGTGTTCATCACTTAGTAAATCTTTGGGCATACGGTAGTAGTTTTACTGCTCAGAGGAACTCCGATAATAGACTAACTCAGTGGTTCCCAAACTGTGTGCCATAGCTCCCTGTGGTGCCTCGGGACACTTGCAGGGGTGCCTCGGGTTGGCGGTCCAGGACCAATTCAAATTATGGTAAATTTTAATAGATAAAACCAGTAATTGAGGCTGTAAATTATAATATGTGGATAAACAGAAGTGAAACGTGTCCATGACCACAGAACAGCCTAACTCAATTTACTTCATTTAATATTTTTTTATGTAATTTTTAAACAAGCGACTATTGCCCATGGGGCGCCATGAAAAAAAAAAATCCTGATTCGAAAAAAGTTTGGGAACCACTGGACTAACCTTACATTAAACTAATATTAAATAAGTAAAGATGGGGCCTACTTCTGTGCCAGTAGTGTATATCATCGACCAGGAGCAGGCGGTCATTGACTGTATAACAGTCTTCCAGCATGTAAGGAGCACCATCCTGATCATGTTGGCAACGCTGACACTATCACCAGTCCGTTCTTTCCACATTATCCTTGCCCTCTGCACACCACCGATTGGGGCACAACTATAAACTGGTGCAATTGCAGCATAGCATGTACTGCCCCACTAGGCAATGCGAATAGCCCATTCCAGCCATGGGAACATCCTATTGATACAAACAATATTTTTATTTTTTCTATTTCCCAGATTCATGGGCTTTTTTTTTTTTTTTTTTTTTCGGGCAATACAGAAGCCTGGAAATGTGACTTCAGAGTAATAATCTTAGGGCTGTAATAATGCTGTCTTACTAAAAATAAAATCCAGCAGCTAGACGCGCGCCAGGCCCTAGGCAATGACCTCTTCTGACCCGATGTTTTGTTGAAATGAGCTGCGTTACTTTTCGCTTTTGCAAGGGGTGGCATAACCTTATCAGTTCTTACAGGCACAGAATTATTACAGCCTTGAAGCCAGTGTTAAACCCAGCAAAGTTAGAGAGCCTTTTCCTAAGTATTCTGCTGGAAATGTAGACTCTCGCCAAAACCCCCTTCGTGTAACGATCTCCGCTTGGATCTGATTTCAACAGGGTGTCGTAGTCAATCTTCAGCACAGTTCTTAAGTGGAGACCAAGAGCCCTGGGCCTTTAGAGGAGGTCTAGCAGGAGAGTTCCAGGTATCAATATCAATTCAAAACTGAATGACTTTTTATTTTTTTTTTGCACTTTATTTTCAACCAATCGTTTCTGTGCATCTGAGGAAATGAAAGGCTTGGTCTGCTGAAGGCTGTAACTGATGTTTCTTCCATTTCTTTTAGATACTCAACAATTCCTGTTTTTCAGGTGGAGGAGACGCTGCGCATCCAAGCGCCGGCGTTGCGCAGAGTTGCGACTCACATTGGTTTTCTTTTGCAGGTCGCGCAGCGTCTGCCCTGCGCGCCGCCGTCGCACGCGCAGGCTTGGCTATAACCCGAAATTCCATGACCAAAGGGGGAAGTGGCAGAGGCCAAAGAACTATGCACGTGATATAGTGAATAGTTGAGTCCATTACAAGAGACTGTTGGGGGGGGGGGGGAGATAAAGACCAAATTTGCTCATGGACTTTCATGCGCTACCTTTTTTCCTCCCTCACAGGTGCTCCGTTGCGCGCCGCGTCATGCCACGTTGCTCTGTCGGGTGACACGCGCCTCCTCTTATCACAGTTAGTCCCTCTCCAGACCAAACCTCTCCGCGTGTCATTGGCAGTACCGCTTTTCCTCCGCCTGTAAAGGTTAAATTGGTAGAACCGCTTTGATAATGTTGAATGCTAATTGAAATTGTTTCATTCTTAAATGTAGCGTTCTATGTGCCCTTTTTTTATTTTATTTTGCTGACCAATGCCGCCGGTGGCATGTGTGTTTTATTTAGTTTTTGCGTCATTCATCCAGTTCCTGCTTTGTTTCCTCTTCTGATTTCTATCCCTTTTATTTTTCACAGCGTTTGCTCCCAATTGAGGGGGCAAATGACCTGTTTTTTCAGCCTCCTCCTCTGACGCCTTCGTCAAAAGCCTACGCGATCCGACCGTATTTTCCAAAGGATGAGGTGAGTCTAAATGAGTCGGTAGGACTATATAACATAAATGGGATAGGGTGCTGGTACAATAAATGGATGCAAGGGGTCGCCATATGGAAAGAGCACAATGAAAAATTAGCTAGGATCTGCAATCTAGGAATGGTCCAGTGGTTCCCAAACTGTTAGCAAGGGGTGGCATGAACCACTAGCATGGGGTGGCATGAACCACTAGCAAGGGTGCCATGAACAATTCAAAATGATGGTCTATGTAACTGCCAACCAAACATTTCTGAATAAGGAACCGTTGGACTAAAAAAAAAGTTCTGATTCTCTATTGGGCTGTCATCAAAAAAGTTTGGGAACCACTTGGAAAGTCTCACAACTGTCCCTTTATGTGTCCAATGACAACGGGCTTGACTTTGGCAGACAATAACTCTCCAGCCTTGTTTGGGGAGGTGCTCCTAGTTGAAGGAGGTAGTGGTCCGTCCCCCCCCCCCCCCCCCCCCCCCAAAAAAAAAAAATCTTCTGATTGCATTTATAATGCATCAGGAAATTGCTTGTGGGCTCAACAAAAATAGAGTTTTAATTGTATGAAATTGTATTAGAGATTTTATTATACACGGGACTGTGTACGGATCGCAATGTATTACAGCAGTGGTTTCCAAACTCAGGGGTAGATGTCTGAAGCAGTGATCAGGGAGACGTGAGCCTGAGGAAAAGTGGCCCATGGCAGCCAATCGGCATTGTAGTAACCTCTATCATTTGCATAATATAACATTAGACAGAGCAGCTGATTGGTTGCCATGGGCCACTCCTCCTCTGACTCACTCCTCCCTTATCACTGCTTCTAACATTCCAGTATCATCGCTCAGCAGTTATGGTTAAATCCCAATGACTGAGATATTAATTCACTTGTGGCTGATATACTGTACTTCAAACCTGGACTGCTAGTTAGTGCTCCTTAGGACAGAGTTTGGGGGTATTACAGCATCCTAAATGACATCGCTAAATATTTATTATACAAGTCAGGTGATAATTATGGATTATTGCACATCGACCAGGCAGATTCAGGAATACCTAAAGTGTCCATAATGTCAGACCCTGCAGCGTTGCTTCTTGCATGCGATGAAATATTTAATGCAGGGATGATCAATTCGTATTGTGTTTTTGATTTAATGAAATGCTGACATGACGCAGTGCTGTATATTGAGGTGGGATCCCGTACAATGACGTGAAGGGGTAGGTAAGGCTGTTCCCGCTCACTAACACATCTGTTGTGTTTTATAGGCATCAGTCTACAAGATATGTAGAGAAATGTATGATGATGAAATGGACGATTTGCCCTTTGAAAGTCAGCCAGACTTAATAGGAGACAAGTAAGTACAGAACGTGCACAGTGTCCATCCTCGGGGTCCAGTTCTAAGCTAAATCTTTCCTCCTCGCACGTTAAGGGGATGCAGACTGTGGGTCATGACTGCAGGGCGCTGCTTAATATTTGGGCTTCTCAGGAGTCCAGCAGTCAGACAGGCAATGGGCCTTATGTCCGAGGCGTAGGCAGGGCTGTGATTCCAGTGGATGCGGCAATCATTTTGAATCAGAACCAACCTGGTTTTTTGACTTTTTTTTTTTTTTATTTTTATATTATTGCTGCTTTAAAAACTCTCCAGAATTATACTCGTGCCTGCAGCTTGCCTGTTATGATATTTGTCCCATTGTTATCTTGCCCCTGGACACCTGAGAAAAGGATCTATCGGCATTGACGTTTGATCAAATTCATCTCCCTCCCCCCTCCATTACTCCACTGATTACTTGGACCATGGCCCGGGCATTGTTAATTTCCCATGTTTAACTACATAGGTACAGCTGTGTCACGGTTACAGCTGGGAGCAGTGCGCCTGCAAGCTCCTGCAATGCCATTCATTTTAATGGGAGCCACGCGCACCTGCTTCCTAATGCAATGCGGGCCACACTACAGCAAGCGGCTATACACACATATGACCGGCTTAGTGCCGTGCCTCTCATAGCCATAACTATGGAACATAGAGGCCTTACTGACCTGGTACTCTGGATGATGCGGTATTCATGTTTGCTTGGATGTACAGAATAACAGTGTCAGGAACAGTGTCGGGAAAATCCGGTGCAAGAAACCGAGGTTTCTACTGAAGCCGCACCATGGCCCTGGTCTATATTTTTCACTGGAAGAACAAGTCTAAAGGCCCTGGCTCTGACCTTACGGTGCCTGCCAGCTCTCCCGCCTAACTGAGGGGGAACGGTTTGTCACCATTACCATTTATTGGAGCAGATACAGAACTCATCCGGGAACGCCTTGTCTACATTTCACTCTGCTCCTTTTCTTGTCTTCACGGGCGTATAAGGAGGACAAGGTTCTGCTTCCAAGGGTGTAACTCACTGCATCGCCCTCCAGCTTTCTGAAGACAGATTTTAATGAGATGGGTGGTTTGTATTTCCCACCATGCAGGAACTATGCAGCCTGTTGGTCGCACTGTCTGACCTAACGAGCTGCTGAAAATGCGAGTCTAAAAGACCATGGGCTTGGAGAAGATTACAGTTCGTCATTCCATGGGGGTCACGCGCTGTAATCACTGGGTATCGGGTGTGAGCAGAATCGGGCACCAAATCAGTTTCATTGGTGGTAATGCATACATGGTAATGGGATGGGCCTGCAAGGAGGCGCAAACAGAAATCTACCTGAACTGCGGATCACGGGTGATAGTTCCAGGAACCTATCCCAGATTCTATTGTTTATTGTCTGATAGTAGGTTATTTTACTGTGCGAGGAAAAGGGGTCGTGTTCAAATATTCCCTGGAATTCAAGCCCAAGGTTACCACCCTTTTCCCGGCGTGGAAAGTTACCGCTGCCAATTGAATTCGGCCCTTGATGATCTGTTCCCAAACTGTTGTTTTATTTAGCTCAAACGTCTCCTTATTTCCCCATCCAGACTCGTTGGCGGGCTTCTGTCCCACAGCCTCGACTACTGCTTCGTATTGGAAGACGAGGATGGGATTTGTGGCTACGCCGTGGGCACTGTAGATGTGACACCGTACCTCACCAAATGCAAACATTCCTGGATTCCCTTCATGCAGGAGAAATACACCAAGCCCAAAGCCGATAAAGAGCTTTCTGCAGCTGAGGTACTAATCCCATTGTCCTGCTCATGCTGATTACGTCCTATCCAGCACAAGACTGTAGAGCAGGCATGGCCAAACTGTGGCCCTCCAGCTCTTGTGAAACTACACATCCCAGCATGCCTTGCTATAGTTTTAGCATTCCCTAATAGCAAAACTGTGGCAAGACGTGTAGTTTCACAACAGCTGGAGGGCCATAGTTTCGCCATGCCTGCTGTAGAGAAAGCCATTGTTTCTATGCTGTCAAAGCAATATGCGCACAACTGGAAATTTGTTTCTGTAATATTTGAGCCCTTTCACCCAGGAAATACATTAAATACACGGGTCCTTTTTCTGTGTGAAAGGTCACACCCGTGTCCTAAATCCCGTGTCTCCGACCCTGGAATTGACCAGGGTCGAGGACACTGGATTTATGACCCGTGTTGACCCTTTCACACAGAAGAAATACCCGTGTTATTCGACAAATTACCGGGTAGAAATTTTCAACCCAGTAATTTGTTCTTCTGTGTGAAGGGGGGGTCCGGCTGCTCCCAGCAAAATGACACGGCATTTGAAATGCCGTGTATTTGACGGAATTTTCAGACTTTTCTGTCTGAAAGGGGTATTATTCAGTTCCGTAGGATTCAGTTCCAGGTTATTATTTTTTAGTAACCTGAATCTTCCAGACCTAGTGGCCCTGCTTTCCCTTGAGTAATGCGTTATACCTGTGGTACTGTTCAGTTTCTGACTTGTGGTGGTATTTTTCTTTTTCTCCCTTAGAAAATAATGCTCAGTTTTCACGAGGAGCAGGAGATCTTACCGGATACATTCCTAGCTAATTTTCCTTCTTTAATAAAAGTGGACATTCACAAGAAAGTCACGGACCCAAGTGTAGCCAAAGGGATGATGGCGTGTCTCCTGTCTTCTCTTAAAGCCAATGGTAAGTATTTCAGAGGCCATTTTTAGGTCATCGGCCAATCGGAATTCTCTTGCACAGTGCAATTAAATCTGTGCTCCACCCACATCCGGATATATATGATATCGCAGGGTCAGAGACCAATGCCAACATCCCGATAAGGAGAATCCGGGCAGGGGCACCATAAATGTTCTACCCCCTCCCCGCTGGTGGCTAATCGTAACTCCATTAGCCTGTCACTTAAACCTAACGCCCCACCGCGCAGCCTAACCATAACATCCCCCACTAGTGCCCTAAATTTAACCTTAACCCACCCCTCAGGCTCTCTGATCCAGATGCTGGCTGTCTGTATTCTGGGGTTCGTATCATGATCTTTTCATGGTGCAGGCGCTGGTCTTCTGGCCGCAGTCAGGGTGCCCGCGTTGGTATCTTGACCGCATCCCCCACATTAACTTGTATACTTCTATAGCTCCTTCACTGCTTTTAAGGTAGGCGTTCTCCGCTTCAGTCTTCAAGTACCACCAACACGTCAGGATTTCTGGACTTTTTTTTTTTAATTCTTGCACGGGCAACTGTTTTGTTGCTTCTACAAGTAGAAATTCAGAAAACTTGTTGGGGGGTACTTGAGGGACTGGAATCGGGAATCATCGCTTTAAGGCAAGGGTGGCCCAACCAGTCCTCAAGATCTACCAACGGTCACCGTTTTCCAGGTTACCTAGCTGGTGCACAGGTGTAGTCATTACTAACTGTCACATTTTAAAACCTGCTGCATTCATTCCTACTATAGATCCACAGGTTGCCTGGAAAACATGCACCATTGGTAGATCTTTAGGACAGGTTTGCTCACCCCTGCTTTAAGGTTACAGGTGTACCTCCCATTTTTTTTTTTCAATATCCAAAAATATTTTAATGGGTGGGGTGTGTGTCTAATTTTACTACTACAGGTGTAGGGCTTTATTCAGTTTCCCAACATTCCTTGGGGGACCCCTGACAGTGCATGTTTTATGGATCTCCTCGTTATCACAATTGAAATAATTGGCTCCGCCTTTCAATCCTTTACAATGGATCAGCCAGTAATGCATACACATGTGCACCAGCTGGGATATCTGAAAAAACAGCACTGTGTGGGTTGCCTGAGGACTGGAGTTAGGTAAACAGTGGCTTAATCATTAGCAGAGCATAGCACATAGTTCAGTCTGCCTCTGTCTCCCGCTATATATATGTGTGTGTGTGTGTGTGTGTGTGTGTGTGTGTGTGTGTGTAGATAGATATGTACATTATCGCTTTCTCTCTGCTTCTGTCCCAGGCTCGCGTGGCGCCTTCTGCGAAGTGAGACCAGACGACAAGAGAATCCTGGATTTTTACAGCAAGCTAGGCTGCTTTGAAATTGCCAAAATGGAAGGATTTCCTAAGGATATTGTTATACTCGGAAGAACCCTATGAAGACATTTTCTACGAGACAAAAAAGCCGCCAGAAACGGTTTCCGATATTTCCTATGGCGTAAGGCCGCAGGTGTACCGGCAGGTTGCCGGACACTTGCTATGCATATTGTACTACAACATTTAAGATCAGACAAAATACTGAAACAAACAAACCCAAAAGTTTTTTTTTTTTTTTTTTTTTTTTTTTTAAGGCTCCTTTCCGATGCTATTGGTCGTTTGCATGGGCTCTTATGGCGGAGAAGCGTGCTCCACGTTATATAGAACGATACGCGCTTGATTTTTTTTTTAATGATGTAGATTTGGTTTAAGTAACTGGTGTCCCATCGCCTTCTCATGCACTAAGCATTCAGTAATGTTTTCAGATCTGTTAACGCTCATTCATGAGTTTTTGTTTCCCATGAGGGGGGAGGGGGTGGCCCGGGGGAATCTCCACATGGCCAATTTAGAAGCCAGAGAAGGAGAATACGCATAGCACTTCCTAGGGGTCGTTAAGGCTCATTCATGTACTAAGGTGCCCAGGAGGGCTGCCACGCGACAAGAGGAGTCAGTCTTTCTGTAAATGTTTCTATATGTACAGTTCATGTTTATCATGTTTTTGTATACTCTGTTTAGTTCAGCAAGCATGCATGCTTCAAATAATGGCTTTCAAAAATATTCAAGTGAGGAGAAAAACAAAATCCAATGCTTTTTTATACCGCTCATCATGTTACGGTAACAGCTGACGGTCTTCATATTTCATTTTGGTTACCTGATTCCTACCCCCCTCGTCCTCACGTGCAGCCTGGTAATTTCCCCGCTAACATTTTTTATTTCTTTTTTCCTTTTGCATGTGCCAAAGACTTTTGGTTGTAACTGTGAATTTCTGATGCCAGCAAGAAAACCATTTTTGTTTGCTTTGTACTTTTTTACGTATGCACTACAATACACAGTGGAAGTTTGCCTTCTGCGGCTGTCCAGATGACGGAACCACACTGACCACAATGCCCAGCTGGGAAGCCCTACCCCCCCATAAGCCTGATCTAGAGTACTTGGTAATCCCTCCTACCTAGTATATGTGCTGGTTATTTGGTATTGTTTTTCTAAAGCTATCCCTCGAACAATGGAATAAAAAAAAAAAAATAGACCAAAGCACAATACAGTATATTACGGCCAACCGCATGTTCGTCGAGTTTATTTTTGGCCTCCCTATGTTTTGCAGTCCGTAGGAGAAAATCCGTTCTGGGCTGCATAATCGGTGCTCTATATTTTGAGTTCCTATTTCGTTTTGGCAGGTGACCTAGAATGAATGTTTTGTACTGTTCATGCTGCCGCTACACTGGGTTTCTCTGTACATTTTGCATGATGCTGGCTGGCAAATCGTGCATCGTTTGGTATGGTGTATATACATACCCCTGGACATCTTTGGACTTTGTATCCAAAGGCCATTTATGTCATCGTACGTTTAGGAATGCCGTGTTGTCCATATCCTTCAACATGAAACCAATCTCGCACAAATCCGAAGCAAAAAAAGATCTGCAGTTTGTTACACCGTATATAACCTGGCTGTACGGTTAAGTATGACGGTTTATTTTAGTTTTGTGGTTTTCTCCCTGCTCTCTCCTCCTAAGAGACGTAGCCCAGCTCCCTTTAAAAGGACCATTACACTTGAATTCCGAATCCTTACAGTCACATAAAACGTGTATAACATTTCCCGCGACACAACTTGTCGCCAGACAGAAGAGCCTGTAGCGCTGGTCTCTCGTTACGATGTACACACCAGTCTCCGCGCAACCGCAGCCTAAACCTCATCCGTTCTAGAGAGGAATATTGTTTTTGTGACTATTATTAATTCTAATGCCTGATCCTAGTCCAGCTTTGTTGAATAGATCTTTTATTTTTAGAAATCTTGGGGCAGGATGTAATCCATTTCGAGTTTGGCAGACGTGCCGGATTCAGGACCAACTCTGACCGTTTTTAAATTGTAATGATTTACAAGGCGAAACCAGACCATTTTGTAAAATGATTGTTCCTTTAAAAAAAAAAAAAAAGTCAGTTCGGCCCTCCTCCCGTATTTCTGCCAAAACTCAGACTTGGTTAGATCCCGGCCCGGGTTTATCGTCCAGGTGGTTTCATGTTGAGGTTTCAGCAGATAAAATACAATTCCTCTGGGGCAGTGTAAAATACAATTCCTCTGGGACAGTGTTGGGGGGCGGGAGTTAGCCTATGCGCATCCTGATTGGTCCATGTTATTATGCCTCCCAAGTTTATGACAAATAGGCAGTTTTATTCATGATTAAGGAACTGGCAACTCCAGCGCTAAGACGTTGCATTGTGACATATGTGAGCACTTTACACAGTACAGTCTAGAAATGTATAAATGGGAGTCTTGTAGGGTTACTAAGCAAGCCTAATTCACTACAGCTTTCAGCCAGTAAAGTATCAAGGGTAGTGTCCTCTCTGTAAGGTGGGATCAGGTGTAGTGGTCCTTTTACAGTGACGTTCTGGTGAACACAGATTACACTTCTGATTTATTTGGCAGTATATGATTTGGGAGGAGCAGAATGTGGTGTAACTATTGCTATAGCAACCATGATCCTTTGGGTACAAAAACTGAAATTGGTCTCTTTCAAAAAAGCTAGTTAGCCTTTATTCCTGTAATGTATGAGTTACATTGATGGCTCTCTACAAAGTTTGCTAGTTATAACTGTCACAGGCTTTCCTGCTATTGCACTCACGTTGGGAGTGAGCGGGTAACAGAACAGTTCTTTCTTTTGGCATTTTGCGTTGAAACGCATTTTGCGTTGAAACGCTCTTATTTGAAGTGTTAAATCTGGTGCACATCAGACCCTCTAGCCAATCGGCAGGCTGCATTCTAGGTGCATTTCTCTGACTGTCTCGCTAGGTTCAACTATACAAAATTTATTCTGATGTTAAAATAAGTTGCACACTTTTTGTAGACTGTAAGTTTTTTTTTTTTTTCCTTTTTGTTTTTGTTTTTTTTAATAAAACCTAGTAAAAAAACAAAATCATTGTCTGTTCATTTGCTGTGTTGTTTTTTTAATTTATTTATATATATATATATATATATATATATATATATATATATATATATATATATATATATATATATATATATATATATATATATATATATATATATATACACAGAGTGCGCTGACAACAATTACACAATAATGGTAAACAATGATGAAATTTTAATAAAAATTCAATATATTTAATGGTATTTCATAATCCATAATTTGAACTTCCAGAGAATGTCGTTGGTCCAACGCGTTTCGTCACCGAAATGACTTCATCAGGGGCGAAGGAAGGCATTTATAACCGAACCAATTTGTGCATAGATCATCGTAAAAGAAACAACCTCATAAAAATTGTGAATGCAAGAACGGTCCCAAATGAATCAATGATAAATGGGGGCAATCGCCAAGAACAATTGATTAAAAATTGAGCTCAATGTAGCAAATCAGATCCATATCAAGCAATCACAACTGGTTTGAAAAATAGCAGAATAGATCCATATCCGAAATCCAGTACTGACTTTGAAAGTATTGGCCCCCAATATAGTAGTAATCAGTAACGGGGTTCAGGCATATATAGAATAACTGGAACCGGATGTGCTCTCCAGGGATCCAAAAACAGAATGACAAAAAGAGAGAGAACGACAGACAGAACCCTGGCGTCCGTGTTCCACATAGATCTTGGTGAGGTGAAGTGAACTAATCTGCCTGCACAGAGGAGGTGTCCTGCGGACAAGGATATTAAACGATCGTCATTTACTAGTGCAGAAAATCCCCAATGTTGTAATGTGGCCGTCCATGTACCGAAAGCAAATATGCTAATCTGCGTTTCGACCATTCCTGTTATTGCAGGTGGAAATATTTTTGGATGATCTAAAAATACAGAAACTGGGAAACCCTGGCATACAAAGTGTTACGAGCACAAATGTACAATAGTTAATTTCAAGTGTAAAGGCCCCCATACACCTGAAAGACATTGCACCCAATCATGCAATCTTGAGGGATTGTATGATGAATTGTGCACATAATTCAATGCAATGGTGCAATGCTGACCCCAGGGGAGTTGGAGAATTGCTCCTCTGATCTGACCTGCTGCACGTCAGATCATTTGGGGGAGAAGTGCATGCAATCTGTCATTAGATGGCTTACACAGGTCACCTTACAGATATACAGATAGTGGTAGATGCTCAAATTATTTCAGTAATATCACTCAGGTGCATGCAAGGGAGGGGTTAATACGTCACCTTACAGATACACAGGTGCAGTAATTACTCACTGGCACAATTGAAAAGATCACAAGTGGAGCTAATTATTTCACCTGTGATTCTGTGAGGAGACCTGGAAAATGTTCACTGTGTGGGATCCCTGAGGACTGAGGTTGAGAACCACTGGTCAACACCGTAAGGTCGACATGGGTTTAGGTAGACAGTCAAAAGGTCGACATTGGGTTTTTAACTTTTTTTCAGTGCACCGCATTGCTTTGGGCATGGTGCCTCGCTGCACTCGGCACAGTATTTTATATTCTCGCCCTAGTGGATGGTAGGACATGAAATACTGCGTGTCGGCTCAAAATCAGTAAAAAACCCCATTTCGACCTAGACATTGTCGGCCTAATGCTTGTATAAGACCAAAAACCTGTCGACCAAATGACCGTATCTCTTCCCTGACTAGCAGAGAAGAGAGCTGCAGCTTCCGGGCGGCCCGCGGCAGTGAAGACGCTGGGAGTCACAGAAGGTTCCAAGCGGCAGACGGGCGGGCGGCTGGAGAGAGCGGTGGACGTCCTTTTGCACAATTCTGTCACTACTCTGAAAACCGTTCTCAGAGGATTGCTGCATTCGGGCTATGTAATAATGACCTAACACTGCTCCCTGCCCACAGCCAGGGCTACAGCACACGCCCACCATTATACACCACAGCTAACTGGTGTAGGTGAGCAGCGGGTCTGACCGCCACCCCCCTGCCCGCGAGAGGTTCTGCTCGCTGCTCCCGCAAGCGGGTCTGCCCGCACACACACACCCCCACGGCCGGGTCTGCCCGCATCACCCCCCCCCCAGCGGGTCTTCCCAAACACACCCCCTCCCCCCTGGGGCTGGTCTGCACACACCCCCGCGAGCACCCGCACCCCCGAGCGGGTCTGCCCGCACCCCCCCCATCAGCGGCTGTGCATGCACCCCCCTGCTGAATGAGCGGGTCTGGCCGCACCCACCCACCTCGCCGGAGCAACGGCTATGCCCACATCCCCCACCCCCCGCTGGATCAGCAGGTCTGAGCGCACAACCCACACACACACCCCCCCCCACCGGGGTGCGGCCGTAGCCCCTTACGACGGTGTGAAGAGCGCCCTGAGGGCGCAATGAATCACCTAGTTATAATATCAATATTAAGGAAAAATCTGTTTAGTTTTGTTACCCAGGGTGGTGCCACGGCCTTCAGAAATGTGTGTGTGTATCTCTTATATATTTGGCTACATCTGTCACTCAAAGTGTGTCTGGAGATATAACCCTGGGTGGAGCCTCTGACTCACATGACTGACTCACATGACAGAACCAGCCCAGTGAGCCCACAGACAGTGCCAGACACCCTCTGCCTCTCCATGTTACACAGCAAAGACACAGCTACTCACCAGATACACCAGGTGAGCGCCCCACACCTCCATACCTCCCAACATGACCCTCTCCAGGAGGGACAGAATGCTCTGTTTGTGGACTTCCATCTTAATTTATGATTGTCATCACCTGTTTTAAACAGGGTAATTGATAAGAAAGGTGTTTAAGCACAGGTGATGGTAATCCATAAATTAAGAAGAAAGTCCAGAAACAGAGCAATGTGTCCCTCCTGGAGGGGATCATGTTGGGTATGCACCTCCCTCCCCCCCCCCCCCCCCCCATTCACGGCATCCCCACGATTAAATGGCACATGCAAAACACTGACATGGCTATGGTCGACAATGAAAAAGGTTGACAAGATTGATTTTTCACTTTTTCAATGTTTTCATATTCATTCTCATGTGTCGACATGGACACCAATGAAGTGCCACACTTATGTCAACATTTACATGTGTTGACCTTTCTGTGTTGATTTTTTCTTGTGGCGATTCGCGGCACCCCCTGCGACCCCCGTCCCGCGATTCGCGGCCCCACCCCAGGACACACCCCCCCTCCTGCGATTCGGGGCACCCCGCGACCCCCCCTCCCACGATTCGCGCCAACCCCCCGGGCCCCCCTCCCGCGGTTCACGGTGCCCCCCACGACCCCCCTACCACGATTCCCCACCCCTGACCCCCCTCCTGTCATTGCGGCAACCCCCCGCCCCCGCGACCCACCCTCCCGCGATTCACTGCAACCCCCAGCGCCCCCCTCCCACGATTCGCGGCACCCACACACACACCCTCCCCCGCAATTCACGGCATCCACCCTTGACCCCTCCTCCCGTGATTCGTGGACACCCCTCACCTCCTCCCTCCCCCCCCCCACCCCCGTGCGCGATTCACGGCAACCCCAGGATTAAATGGCACATGCAAAACACTGGCACGGCTATGGTCGACAATGAAAAAGGTTGACATGAATTTTTGAAGATTTATTTTTCTTTTTTTGAATGTTTTCATATTCATTCTCATGTGTCGACATGGACATCGATGAAGTGCCACACTTATGTCAACATTTACATGTGTTGAACTTTCTGTGTTGATTTTTTCTTGTAGCAATTTTTTTTCAGTGACAACTATGAACTATGTGCACGTCAACCTAGACATCATCAACCAATTCTTTGTATAATATATAACACCTGTTCTGTTTTACTGTAGGTGTTTTAAGTCAGACCTTTTACTGATACTATTACTGTTTATGTAAATGCTTCTGAATGACAGCAACATCCTACCATCCTTCTACAAGAATATATAACCAACTAGGTGATTCATCGCGCCCCGTGCCCCCCCCCCTTCCGCAATTCACGGACCCCCCCGCGCACCCCCACTCCCGCGATTCGCAAACCCCCCTCGCGCAATTCACACCCCCTCCCACGCTTTGCGGACCCCCGCCCTCTCCCGCGATTCACTGACACCTGCGCCCCCTCCCTTGATTCACGGTACCCCCCGCACCCCTCCCGCAATTCACGGCACCCCTAAGCCCCTCTTTAGTCCCCCGTATTCTCACACACCCCTATCACTACCCAGCTTCCTGCTCTCCTGAACCGTAAATTCCACCACTGGGGAGTCGCTGACACCGTTTTGCCCACATGCCCCTATCATGCCTCATAGCCCAGCCTCCTGCTCTCATGCACCCGAACTCCCACCCAGTAGGAGGAGACACTGACTAAGGGCCACCATCCTGTACTCCTGTACTGCCACGCTGGACCCTCACCCACTGGCAGAAGCTGCACAGTATCTCCCACCCTCCTCTATAGTCCCCCTTATGCCCACACACCCCTATCACTACCCAGCCTCCTGTTTTCCTGTGTCATGACCTCCGCCAGTGGGGAGCCGCTGACTCAGAAACACCCTACTATACTATTGCACACACACACCTAAACAACATGCACACACAGCCCTCCCCACACCCACAAATGTCACTGTACCATCCACACTATCAATGTACATCTTACTCTGTAACCGCTTTTTAATTAAACAAAACAATACACACCCCTTCCGCATCATATGCTCTCTATTTAACACATTTCACCTATAACTCAAGTTGCAATACAGGCCATCTTTCATACAATTCTAACCATATTTCTCACAATACAAACGTTCAAAATTAAGGGGGCGCAGCCCCTTACGACGGTGTGAAGAGCGCCCGTAGGGCGCGTTGAATCACCTACTATATATACACACACCATGGTAACAAAACTATATAGATTTTTCTTTTTAATACTGATATTGTGATGATTTACTTAAAGGAAAAATAAGAGCAGAGAACTGTTCAAAAGAACCGACTCTTTCCCGCAAACTGAACCGTCTACAGCCGTTCACGGAAAAGAGCCGAGTTGCCCATCTCTTGCCCAGCTGCAGCAGAGAGCGGCCGGCCGGCCGGCAGTATTCGCAGGCGCCGGCAGGGGGCAGTGTGAGGCAGGTCACCCCCTGTGTGTAGTGTACTCCTCCCCTTCCTCCCCGGAGCAGGTAGAGGACGCAGCGCTGAACCCACGTGTGTACTGTAGCTGCTGATCCCCCACATCCACCATGACCTCCTTTCTTTCTACCCAAGCGGAGGATGGGCTGGGCGGCCAGGTGGAGAGCTACGTGTTCGGTGAGGCCGGGGGTATATACATGGGGTAGTATATACACATGGTGCGGTGTTATATGCTGGGGGTAATGTGTGCCTGGGGTGCTATGTACGTGGGGTGGTGCGGCTGGCAGCTAGGGCGATGGGGGGGGTCACATGGAGCTAGTGCCTTTATTAGGGATCACTCCATTGTAACCAGCAAAGATTGCAGTAGTGGATAATCTGCAGCTTTGGGACTACAAGTACCAGCATGCCCCCCCATTCTGGTAGCAAGCTTGTCTTTTAAAGCCCATTGCCAAGATATTGAACGCTAAAAAAATAGAAATGACAGAATGATATATGGCGCTATGCTGCCCTGATGTTACAACTCATTGCCAAGATATAGCTGTACAGAACACTGTTACCGGGGATAACTAATCCTCAGACCTGGGGAACACAGTAATACATATTAATGACCAGTGGTTTGGATGCCGGCGGGCAGAATACCGGCACCAGCATCCCAAAGGAGGTACTACCGACAGGGGTCAGGTACATATAGTTATATTCACCCTGCTCCCTTACAGCAGAACTGTGGGTTGAATAATAGCACGACCTTACATAATGTGCTAGGTAATGACGGCCTCTGCCTGTGGCTCATAGGATCAGGGTAGACAGTGGGCAATGTCTTCATGACCATAACTGCTGGTCATATGCACAGTAACATTGTGCAAGAAGACGTGTAGCTTTCTGAAATAAGCTCCAGAATCTGTGTGTGTGTGTGGCGGGTTCCTTCAGTTGTGCCATAAATTGACCATGTGGTATTCAGCCACTTACATGTTCTACTTCTGCCTAACGCAGGTTGTGAGCTGTCATCGAAGACCACCTATTACACCTTCAAGGTCGATGAAGAGGATGAATATGATCACAGCTTATCCCTGTGCACGGTGAGCCCCTGTGTCTTTTGTCCTTACAACTGGTAATGTGCGAAGAATTATACAAATAAGTCGTAATTAGGGCCAGATGTAGGAGCACCCTCGGGTCACCTCCTACACCTGGGAGCTTTGTGCTGCTGGGACTTCCAGACTCCTCCATGGACCCAGAAGGGGAAGCCCTTCTGGAACCGGTCAGCACACCAGGAGGCTGCCTGAACAGCCGGTTGGCGGGTCATACAGTAAGAAGCCCATAGGCTTCTATAGGGTAACACCAGAAAAATCTACATTTAAAAAGCTAGAGAACGGCCACAGTATTCGTTTGATACATCCTGGCCTCTGTATTTAGGTTTCGCTGTAATGATCAGAATATACTAAATGTGTGTTTTTTATGGTCCCCACAGATTAGTCTCGGAGAAGGCGCTAAAGATGAGTACAACGTTGTGGAAGTCACCGCCCGGAATCACACGGATGAGGATACCACTGTGCCCATTGCTACCCTCAAACTTTCATGTCAGACCATGGTAATTACAGAGCAGCTGTTATGTGGGAATGTGTGCCATTCAATGTTATGTTTATCTCTTATATATTTAGCCAGATCCGTCACTCAAAAGCAGTGTAGGTTATGGTGGGCGGGGTTCCACGGGTGATTGACAGGCCCATCCACCGTTATCCACAATGCAGAACCTGCATTACAAGTTCTACACATCCTATGTCCTACACAAAGCTCCTGCCCCTTACTCTCCCACCACTCCCCATGTCTGGCCAAATACCACCCAAACCCCGCCCCACGGCTGAACACCACCCCTTCCACCCAAGCACACTGACTGTGACCCAGGAGCTCCGTACACAGGAGGACAGCGTGCACTTTTGCAACCAGGCTGCAGTGGCTCATCTGTACTCTCTCCTCCTGCCAGCTCCTTCCTCCCTGGCCAGACATCCACAGTGAGTACTTCTGTACTCAGGGTACAGCCCTGCTGAAGGTGTCATGGCACCCCCCACATGGGGGGGGGGGGGGGGTTGCCCGCGATTTTCGGGAGGGGGGGTCGCGGGTGGGGGAGGGGTGCCCGCGAATCGGGGGGTTGTGTGTCACGGGTGGGGGGAGGGGTGCCCGCAAATTTCAGGAGGGGTGTCCGCGAATTGAGGGGGTGGGGGGAGGGGTGCCCACAAATTTCGGAAGGGGGGTGGGGGGGAGGGGTGCCCGTGAATTGGGGGGGGGGGGGTGGTCGCGGGTGGGGGGAGGGGTGCCTGCGAATTTCGGGAGGGAGGTCACGGGTAGGGGGTGGGGTGCCCGCGAATTGTGGGGGAGGGGTGCCCGCAAATTTCAGGAGGGGGGGGGGGTCACGGGTGTTGGGGAGGGGTGCTCGTGAATTGGGGTGTGTGTGTCGCTGGGGGGGGAGGGGTACCCGCAAATTTCGGGAGGAGGGGTCTCGGGTGGGGGGAGGGGTGCCCACAAAAGGGATTCTCTCTCTGCGATCCCTCTCTCTCTCTGCGATCCCTATCTCAATTACACTAGATCTCACACTCACATATATTTCTACTTCTAATGGGGCGTAGCCCCTCACGACGGTGTGAAAAGCGCCCGGAGGGCGCGATGAATCACCTAGTACTTTATATGTGTTATGTGTACACTGTCATTTTGTCTGCAGAGTTTTGCTTTCTTTTTGCCGATGATAATAAACCTGACTATTGAGCCCTCTGTCTGGTCCGCTGCTCCGGACCCTACACAAAACATAGGCGCAGATGTGTCAAACGGCCCGCTGAGCATAACTCGCTAGTTTATACATCTGCCCCATTATCTGATATACACTGAGTGGCGGAAACACGTTTTCACGTTGCTCTGTTTAAAGCCATTGATTGCTGTTGACAAAGGACGTTACTACGGTTACCCCACCAAAACATGGCAGCGGCTGTACCCAGAATGCCTAGGGAGAGCAAGCTTCGTGCATATGTTGGAAATGTAGACAAGCTGCTTTATATAAAAATAACTTTAGGAGATATCCAGTAATTGATGGTAATGCTACACGGCTAAAGCTACTGAAGGTAAAACTGGGAGAGTGGCATGTATGTCAGCCAATTATAGGAAAGCGCAGTTGGCCTAAACTGGCAAGTTAGTGAGCAGCGCGTTTCTTTACCACAAGATTTCTAGCAAAATGCTCCGTACTGCTTTACGTCTGGTCATGATTGGAAACCAAATTTAGGTTGGCATGCATTGAGTTGATCACTGAAGGTTGACAATTCAAAGGTCGACAGTCAATAGGTTAAAATTAGGTTTTTTTTTGTACCGAATGTCGACCATTGACATGGACACCGCTAAAAAATGTGAGAAACTCTATTGACCTTTTGACTCGACCTCTCAACACTGTTGACCTATTCAGGCGTTGCCCTAGTGACCGTATCCCTGGGAGAACTACCAGTTGCCTTTTAAACCAGATTGTATCTGAAGGTCTCCTACTGTCCCAGCATGCTTTAAATTCTGGTAACACCACAACAGGCCAGTCCCAAGGTTGTCTCTGATAATGGGGATTAATATTTATAAGCCCGCTGTATCTACAGATGTAATCTTACTAAGCTTGGCATTTGTTATTGTTCATTAGGTTAATGTGGATAACTTTGAGATCCGGCCTCCAGTTACGTTCCGGCTGAAGTTTGGCTCCGGACCTGTTCTACTGTCCGGACAAGTTATAGTCGGTAAGTCTTATCTTACTAACTGAGCGATGTCAAAGGGTTCCGATCGTTACGCTGACTATTGCATTTTACTCTTCAAACTTGAAACATGTCTTCTGCCTGAATGTTTCTGTTAAAGACTCATCCACTGTCCGCAGTCCGTTTCAGATGTTGCTTTAGAACAGTGTATGGCTATCCTTAAAACCTGAACTGTTAGTCTGCCTTGATGGCGCAAGTTGGAAAATACTGCTGTATAAGATCAGTTCTTCAGAACTGTAGAAGATTCCAGCAGCAGTGTAGTTCAGAGTCTTCAACAGGAGATTTCAGACTAAGTCCATTTGATGGGCTGCAATACAATACATAGAATAATACAGTAGGGGAGTAGCAGAGGATTAAGTCCGGCAGCGCTGGATCACTTAATCCTATTAAAGGGTTAGATGAGGATGGCGCTATCTGTATACGTGCGATAATATTACGCTAATTCTATTTAGCAAGTTGTCTGTTTCTTTCATTAGAGAAAGCAGAACATTGCAAAGGCTAAGCCTTTGGTTATTGTCGTCGTCTCCTAGGTTACAGCAGTGTTATGTTCAAATCTAAAATCTGCCGTGCTTTGTGGATTGAGCTTTTTGTCCTGTCAGATCATATTGCCATATCCTATTGCTGGGGATTTCAGCTACACTATCTGCTCCTTGATCAGTGGCATTAGCTCAGCACTGTGGGATAATGTCACACTGCACCCCCTGGTTTCCACTCATTGGGCCTGATTCTGTACTGATTGGTCCCCAGCGCGAATACGATGGCGCGTCTCTGCACATACGGCGACATCACCATTGCCAAGGTGTTCATAGGGGAGCGGGGAGTGCAGGGGAACGCCCAGTGGTTTATGGGTGTTCCCATGTCAATACGGGCAGGCTGATGCTTGCCGGAATCGAGATGACTTAACTGCCCACCCCCCTCTTCGGCTCACACCAAAGGAAATAAGTTGGTTCTGACTGAGTTTTTAAATCCGATGGCGAGACAAATCAGTCGATGGACGATGACCAGTTTGGCTGTGGGGTGGGTGAGAGTTCGGAGGTGGGGGTGTGGGGGGGTTAGGGTTGCTCCTACTAGGTAGTGGGAGAGGTGTAAGTAATTACAATTGCCTCTGTGTGGAGATTCCGGGGGCGGTCTTTTGAACGCTGCTATTTCGACCGCCGGAATATCGTATCTATCCCACGTACGATTAAAATACTTTTTTATATTTATTTGCCACAAAATTTTGTTTACTTAATTTGTTTTATCTGCTGTTTCTCGTCTCTGGTTGTGGAGTTGTCGCATCCTTATCGAGGCCTCATTATACTGCTCACAGCTGTAACAAATGAAATGTTGGGTTTATTGTGTTGGACTCCCTCAGTGCACGTTACTGTTAACGCTGCCGAGCAGGGCCCTCCGCCCTCGTTCTCTTTTCTTTGCGTTACTTATACTGTCATCTACTCTGTACTCCCTAAAGGGTCACCTTGCCCTTGCTTGCTGCTGCTTATGACTGCTGATGCAGCACCGTTGTTACCATATTGTGTCCTTGTCCTGTTAAGGCCCGTATACACGGGGCAATTTCAGCCCTATTTGTAAGTGATCTGACTAGATTGCTCAGTGTGTTTGCCCCCCCTCCCCCAAATGACGACTGTGTGGTCCCATGGCATTGCCTGACTAGACTTTGACTGGATCAACTCAGATCGCCAGTGTTCTCACCAGGGAACGCTGGTCAGCACAGATCGCTCGGTACACACTGCTGGTGCGTCGCATGTGTGTCAGTGATGTGTGCTGAACGATCTTGGCTAAACTAGATCACTCAGAATGGGGCTGAGGTTGCCCTGTGTGTATGGGCCTTAAGTCACTTTTCTTGTTTTGCTCCTGTACTTGAAAGGCAACACAGAACATCTGTGGCACCATTATAAATGATGACCAATCGTACAGTAATTCTACCGCTGTAACAATTGGGGAAATTGTTGACTTTCAGGTCTGTCAGTGTTGTAGGCAGGGTCTATATTTCTTAAACAGGTTTGTTATTATATATTCTTGTGGCCTATATTTTATAATGGGTACAGATGTGGGATTCGATATGCCTTTTGATTAGATTTCTACTAGTCTTGCCTGGCAAGAATATTTTTTCTTTTCGATTTCCACTAAACCTGAACGAATGTGGAAAAACCACTTGATACCCGTTTGATTCCATTTTAATTTGATTTTGCTTCTAGTGGAAATATCACCATGTGGAACTAATATTATTATTTTTTTTTTCCTGTCCTTGATAATTGCCCCCCCCCCCCCCCCCCCCCATATTATGAAGTAATATAAAAAAAATTGGAACATTTGTGGAGTAATTGCGCTTTTGGTTTAAATATGGGACTGGTCAGTAAGAAATCACGCCAGTAAATTTTGGTTGGATTTTGTTTACATTTTTAGCACCCCAGGACTTGGAGTCTGAAGAGGAGGAGGAGGATGAGGAAGAAGATGAGGAGGAGGAGGATGATGATGAGGAAGATTTAGTTCCCATTAAACCAGTCAACAAAAAAATGAGAAACTGATCCAGCAAATTTACAGATCTTCTAAAACGCAGTGCAATCGGGCCTACATGTAACTTACAATGTGTGTGTGTCTCCTGCACGTTCTATGTAGGTACGGTGCCTGCAGGATCCGGACACAATGGTCTAGATCAGTGGTTCCCAACCCTGGTCTTAAGTACCCCCAACAGTGCACGTTTTCTACGTCACCCAGCAGGTGCACTCATTATTCAGGCACATTTTAAAAGATCCACAGGTGGAGCTAATTATGTTACCTGTGATTCTGTGTGGAGACCTGCAAAACATGCACTGTTGGGGGTACTTGAGGACCAGGGTTGGGAACCACTGGTCTAGATTGTTGGTGTATAGATAATGGGGCAGGTGTTCTGGTGCCTTTTTGTATTGATAAAACTTATTTTTATACTTGAAATTTGAAGTTACTGATGTACTTTTTGTATATTAGAAATTTTACAATGTGTTTTGTACAGAGCAGCTGCTATCCTTTTTGTTTGTATGTAGCTGCGGGAAAATACACAATACATTTCATGAAGGAGGTCTGGTGTGTTATTTTTCAAGCTCTAGAGAATGGACCAATGTTCTATATTATAAAACTGTCTGCTGATTAAAAAAAAATGATAACTGGGCTGACCTGACCACTCCCCTTGTATCAGTGATGTCACTTCCTCAGAGTTCTGGCACAACACACTTCTGCAGTGTCCAAGCACTTCTCTTACACAACACACGCCACCTCATGAGGAAACAAAGGGCCTCATTCAGAGTTTTACACAGCACCCGGTCAATGTACTTAGAAATCCGATTGCTGTGGGTCTGCTCACTGATTTTTCGCAGAGGTTTCCTGCTGCATGGGAATATCTGTGGAACTGTATTGGACAACCATGGCAGAAATAAGAAATCGTGGCTAGAATCCACTGGTGGGAAGCATTCCATGAGGCAATTCCGTGGCTGGCATCCTCTGATGGTGTCCGTGAGAGGTAATCCAGTGGTTCATATCATGTGAAAATAATATATTGTGTAGTAATTCCGTCAGTTGTTGGAACACTTCACAGTAATGTGATCCCTCCTTTACCTACACCAGTGATGGCTAACCTTGACGCTCCAGCTGTTGTTGAACTACACATCCCAGCATGCCATCTATTTGGCCATGCTAAAACTGATTCTGGGATGTGTAGTTCAGCAACAGCTGGGTTAGCCATCACTGACCTACACAATAGTGTGAGTTATAATGAATGTGTGTAAACTCCAGGTACAAAACAGACACAGAAATATATATATATATATATATATATATATATATATATATATATATATATATATATATATATATATATATATATATATATATATATATATATATATATATATATATATATATATATATATATATCACATACAGCAGACCGGCACACTCACTGGCTCAGACGCTAGATTTCTCCTTTGCTGGGTGCCCCCACTGGAATCATGGAATAAACAGTAGTTTGGAGGTGCGGCACTCCCCGCAAATTAACAGGACATGAAATGGTTTAAAGGCAACGTTTCAATGTCTTTATTGCGACATTTTCATCAGGCTAACATAATACATGACAGGAACATACCTTTATTCACCTCTGTGCAGTTAGGACAGCGTGACTCCCCGCCTCCCACACAGTGGGCGCTTAGGGATGATGTCATCCTGCTGGTGGATCGTGCTACCATCACCATGGGAACACTAGACAACAAAACGATTACAAACAGAACAATGATATGCAGGCTCATGCTGGGTACTTGCTCTAATCGCTATTATAAACATTGTCACTTGTGCATCGTTTCACATAATAAGCAAATAGGGAAAACAATTACTCTGACTTTTTGTAAGTAATAAAGCGCATGAACAATAGCAAAATTGGACCAGCAGCATTAATGAATAGTATAGCGCTAAGTATATTAACATTGTGCGCATTGGACAAATATGTCTTAAAGTAAAAAGGGAGGAATTTCATAATGTTAAGAAAATCATTATTATAGCTTCCTGGCAAGACAGCTGATGCCCAGGTGCTCATTTAACCCCTTTGGGGCCAGGGTATCAAGGCGGTGGATCCACCTGGTTTCACATTTCAATAGTAACAAACCACGGTTTCCACCTCTCAGGTTCAAAGGAACATGATCAATCATTCGGTACCTTAAAGAAGGCAACGAATGTTTGAACGCCACAAAATGTTTAGGGACAGGTTGATCACATTTGCCTCCTGCGAGAGCTTGTCTAATAGTGGATCTATGAGTTGTTATGCGCTCTTTAAAGGTTCTTTCCCTTTTGCCTATGTATGAAATTCCTCCCTTTTTACTTTAAGACATATTTGTCCAATGCGCACAATGTTAATATACTTAGCGCTATACTATTCATTAATGCTGCTGGTCCAATTTTGCTATTGTTCATGCGCTTTATTACTTACAAAAAGTCAGAGTAATTGTTTTCCCTATTTGCTTATTATGTGAAACGATGCACAAGTGACAATGTTTATAATAGCGATTAGAGCAAGTACCCAGCATGAGCCTGCATATCATTGTTCTGTTTGTAATCGTTTTGTTGTCTAGTGTTCCCATGGTGATGGTAGCACGATCCACCAGCAGGATGACGTCATCCCTAAGCGCCCACTGTGTGGGAGGCGGGGAGTCACGCTGTCCTAACTGCACAGAGGTGAATAAAGGTATGTTCCTGTCATGTATTATGTTAGCCTGATGAAAATGTCGCAATAAAGACATTGAAACGTTGCCTTTAAACCATTTCATGTCCTGTTAATTTGCGGGGAGTGCCGCACCTCCAAACTACTGTTTATATATATATATATTTTTTTTATCGGTCTCTGAGCCGATTTGAGCATTTTGCTTGTGATACACACACCCCTTATGGCATCCATAGTGGCTCTTATTAATGCTGAAAAGATGTGTCCTCAAATCCAGCGCCAATAATCACACTGTGCGAGAGGTCTAGAGATCAGGTCTTCTGAGATCCAGGTTTGTTATAGCCGGTAGGTTGACGTTCGTAGATCTGAAGAGGACATGGGTCGATGTTTGTTATACATTGCATAAGGCACATGTTACTGACTTGGAGGGGGATTGGAGACATGTAATATTTATGAGTCCAGCTGGGTTTCTATGTAGCTGCAGTGAGGACGGGTTTAGGCTTGGATCTGTTGACATGTCCTCAGCTAATAGAAGCAGGGGATATATACTTGTAGGAAGTTTGAATGATTTTTATGGTGATAGGTTGTTGATATTACTGTTAAAGTATTAAGCAAAAAGCTTGTGAGTGTTGGTAAGGCCATGTACTAAGCCTTCAAGAGCGATAAAGTACCAGCCAACCAGCTCCTAACTGTCTTAACATGACAGAAGCTGATTCGCTGGTACTTTCTTCACTTTATCACTCTCCAAATCTTGTTAAATATTCCCCTTAGCCGCACAAGTGTCACGTACACGGGGGTGTTCTGTAGACATAGCTGCATGTTTGTACAATTGCCAGGTTTTATGCAAAGCTGTCCTCTGCGGTGTGAGAACTACTGTGACTATTGTGAGGGCCAGGATGAAACGGTCCTCCACTAATACTACCTAGAGCAGGGGTGGCCTAACCTGTCCTCAAGATCTACCAACAGGTCATGTATATCAGGCCACCTGTAGATCTATCGTAGGAATGAATGCAGCAGGTTTGAAAATGTGGCAGTTAGTAATGACTACAGCTGTGCACCAGCTAGGGAGTCTGGGAAATGTGACAGTTAGTAATGACTACAGCTGTGCACCAGCTAGGGAGTCTGGGAAATGTGACAGTTAGTAATGTCTACAGCTCTGCACCAGCTAGGGAGTCTGGGAAATGTGACCGTTAGTAATGACTACAGCTGTGCACCAGCTAGGGTGTCTGGGAAATGTGACCGTTAGTAATGACTACAGTTGTGCACCAGCTAGGGAGTCTGGGAAATGTGACAGTTAGTAATGACTACAGCTGTGCACCAGCTAGCTAGGGAGTCTGGGAAATGTGACGGTTAGTAATGACTACAGCTGTGCTCCAGCTAGGGAGTCTGGGAAATGTGAGTTAGTGAGGACTCCAGCTGTGCACCAGGTAGGTGGTCTGGGAAATGTGACAGTTAGTAATGACTACAGCTGTGCACCAGCGAGGGAGTCTGGGAAATGTGACAGTTACTAGTGACTACGGCTGTGCACCAGCTAGGGGAGTCTGTGAAATAATGACTACACCTGTGCACCAGCTAGGTCATTTGGAAAATGTGGACCGTGGGTAGACCTCGAGGACTGGCTTGGCCACCCCTTGGCTAGAGCACTGCTCTAATGATAACTGTATATGTAAAATGTTTTTTTTTTTTTTAGTAAACATAACATTCGTGCAGGTAAAACACATGTGAAGTAAATAGGATCCAGGTGACTAGCAGACAATGTCGACTCTAGGTCGAAAGTGGGCATATGTTTTTCACAATTTTTGGTGCCTGGTGAGGCCACCTACTGAAGCATGGAGAGTGATGGAACTACACTAACTGGGTGTTTACATGTTTAAGTGTTGACATGGACACAAAAAAAATGGTAAAACACTACTGTTTCATGTGCCAACCTTTTGCCAATCTAACTTTTGATGTCGACTTTTTGGCTGACTACATTGTCTGTAAAGGCACCAATACATTAGGACGATTGCACAGCTGTTTGGTCACTTTTAAACTGATTCTGGCAAGAAATCAGACGAAAAGTGACCAAATCACGTTTGATGCTCGGTCCTGTAAGTATCGCATCGGAGCCTGAAGATCCCACGTGCTACACGATAGATTTATCGTGTTGCCAAGCCTTTCCGCGGGCCTGGCTGGGATTTAACAATATAAAAAGAAAAAGTCGGGCGCAATATAGGTGTGACATAATACCCCTTTCACACTTGCAAAAATATCCTGGGTTTTTGCACATGAATGCGCATCAACTCGGGATTTAGCTCAGTGTGAAAGGGTCTTGTCACTTGCATTCCGGGATTTCTACCCAGGTCCTGACCTGGGTAGATTCCGGAATCGACACGGGATGTGGTGAGTGTGAATGGGTATTCGGGGTCAGTGTGACCCAGATCCTGTTCACTGCAGTGAAAATGCGCCGCTGCGAGGTGCTGACATCTCCCAGCGCCGCCCCGGCCAAGCCTCCAGATGACGCTTCCCGCCCAACTTCATTCCGGGTTAGGTGGCCAGTGTGAAAGTACTTGCAAGCCAGGTCGTACCCGGAACTTAGAACCCGGCTGCAAGTGTGAAAGGGGTATTAATCAGATCACCAGAAAATTGGAAATACAGCTCTCAATAGTAACAGAGTTAATTACTTACTGAATATGTGTTTTTTTTTTTTTAAATAATAAATATACTTCTTAAATAAGAATTAAAACTGGCGGGATAGCTTACAGTTTATTGTATGCAGTTCCGCCACCTGGGAATTATGCGGGCGGTTCAAGAGGGATTGTGGGTAACTAATCCCTTCGGAGAAGCCGTTGAACTCTACACTGTGGACCGACGTTCGGAGTGAATTAAGTCTCTGCTGATTGGCTATATTTTATTGCTGGCATGCTTCCAAATAGACGCATCTTAATTTAATTAATTACCTGGGAAATATTTGTGGTCAAGGAGTTAAAATCAAATCAAAATAACCGGTACTCTTTACCTAGAAGGGCGCCCGTCGCGGGCATCGCGGGTACATTTATGTATGGCCGCGACGCGATGCCCGCGATTTCCCATTGAAACCAATGTTAAACATGGAAATCGTGTCGGTCGCGTCGCGGCCGGCCATAAATGTACCCGCGATGCCCGCGACGCTCCCGATTTCCCATAGGAATCAATGTTAAAAGGCGCGATGGACCCGATTTTACTGTTAAATGCCTCAATCCACCCGATTTGGCCATAGGAATCAATGTTAAATGGGCCACAGAGCCCATTAACCCTTAAATGTCCCGCCCAATTTTTAACGCCACCCCACGATCCACGCGAACCCGAAGCGTGGCGAGCGCAGCGAGCCCGCGAGGGGCGGCGGTACGCGTCCTCCGACCTTTTCATGCCCTACTATCCACTAGGGCGTGGTGTGAGAATATAATAGAGTGGCGAGCGCAGCGAGCCACCGAGCCCGAAGCGTGGCGAGCGCAGCGAGGGGACGCGGATACCTTCACAGGTAGACGCCGGACACCTGTGAAGCCCGCGAGGGGACGCGTCTACCTGTGAAGGTATCCGCGTCCCCTCGCGGGGCTTGCTGCGCTCGACACGCTTCGGGCTCGCTGCGCTCGCCACACTATTATATTCTCACACCACGCCCTAGTGGATAGTAGGGCATGAAAAGGTCGGAGGACGCGTACCGCCGCCCCTCGCGGGCTCGCTGCGCTCGCCACGCTTCGGGTTCGCGTGGATCGTGGGGTGGCGTTAAAAATTGGGGGGGACATTGAAGGGTTAATGGGCTCTTTGGCCCATTTAACATTGATTTCTATGGCCAAATCGGGTCCATTGAGGCATTTAACAGTCAAATCGCGGTCAATCAGCCTTTTTAACATTGATTCCTATGGGAAAATCGCGGTCATCGCGGCCATCCCGATTTACCCGCGATGACCGCGATTTTTACCCCCGATCACCGCGATTTCAATCGCTGGCGCCCTTCTAGGTAAAGAGTACCAAATAACCTTTGAGATTTAAAATTGATGTACGGTGGGATTGCCATTGTAGTATTCATCTTTCTGGGAATTCTAAATCTGCCTTATGTGTATATGGGATAAATCAGTATTGTTTATCATCATGACACTATAGCGTCAGCTTGGTACAGCAGAGCCACACCCAAAGGTGCTGTGTCATAGTTATGGCAATGTATATTGTGTAACCCACCACAAGTCTCTGTGGGAACTGATGTGTAGCTCAGAATATTACTGGAGTGCATGTTTCCTTTATAGAATGAGATAACATACCTGCCGAAATTAGAGTGTAGGCTGATTGGGACCAGGGGTGTGGCCACATCCTGCTGGGGCGTGTCTGTATAATGGATGGGCTGTATCCATGTCAGAGGCTTGCCTGGTGCTGAGAAGCGGTGACCAAACCTATTTCCACCCTTTACTCCCCTCCTACCACCCTTTCTATACCACATGCAACAGTGACTGGTACATGCATCACCCTTATTGCTATGCAGAGCAGAATGAAGGTATCGCACCTCCCTACTCCCGGTCCCTCCTTACTACATTGAGGATCCTTTGACATCATTTAGCATTGCAGATGTTTCCACTTGCTCCTCAGAATGAAATCCTACAATGTCTCTTATTTGTATGATCCTCAGGGAACCGACGTGTCCGGGAGGAACCGGGCCTACCAGAGCCTACAGCTTTGCCGGAGTATTTGCAGGCGTCACGGAATGAGATCAGCAGCATCCAGCGGACCCTGGACAGCCTGTTCAACCTTCTAGAGGGAACCTTGTAATATTGTATTGTCTTGTGTTGTATTGTTTGTTTAATGTGTAAGTTGTTTTATAAACCAGTGCCTTATTTTGTGTTTAGCGAAGGGGCTGATACTGCAGCGTCCGTGATGTATACATATACTTCTAATATTATATTACCTTTTATACTACAGAGATAAGAGTCTGTTATGGAGGATACTGGGGGTTGGACTGGCCTACAATGGTCCATGGGAAAGTACCTGGTGGCCCCCACATCCTGATGGCCCATCTCCTGCTCTAGGGTTCCGGTCCCAGACTGTGCACTTACATTATACACAGTGACCTGTCACATTGCGCTGCACTGGGCCATGGTGCCTTTTATACAGTGTATTGCTGGTATTAATCTGGATTAATATCATGCAAGCGCTAGCAGAATTTACTATATAATGCCGTGGTTCCCAAACTTTTTGGGAACCTTTTGGGTCTCCATGACTTTTTCAAGGCGCCCTTATGCCAAAAGAATTAATATGGGTAACTAGGTGGCCTGTGCGAAGATTTCACATGCAAATAAAATACAATTCATTTTATAGTGAGGTTGGTGGTTTGTAGTAGGATGAAAGAACTGATTAATAGCCAGCATGGTGGATATTAATAACGGGTGAGATACTGACACGCAGGGCAATGCAACGCTATCGCCCCTACACACGTAGCGATGCCCCTTGCATCTCTCTGTCTCTACCCCTGCACCTCTCCATCCCTTTGTTACCGCTGCATCTCTCCTTCCCGTCATCCCTGCACCTCTCCATCCCCAGCTACATATCACTATTCCTCGTAATATTAAAATATAAAGCATAAAAAAATCCAAAAACCTGCCCATTTTCTATCCTAGACAGCAGGTGGGCGGCAAGGCGGGGGCCATGACGAGCAGCAGTCAATGGTCGGGCGGCAGGGCAATGGGCAGGGTGGGTGGCAGGGCCATGGCCGGGAGGCGATGGGTCATGTCTCCTTCCCTGCAGCCTGCGCGCCAAGCACTCCCATATGGCACTTGCAGAAGCCAGCCGTCACAGCTTGCGCTGGCTCTGCAGTGCTGCTGGCCAGCTGAAAGTGGTTGGGAGCAGTGCTGCCCATCGGATTGCTGACAGATGGCTGGAGGGGGTGCTTTCAGAGAGGGGGGCCTAGGGCTACACCCCAGCCATATAACTCCCTACTATGCAGCACCTTCCAGCCCCCCCCCCCCCTTCCAGCTTCACCCTTTCCATATAAAAATCACTTATAGTACCATCCCTCTCTTTCTCTCTCTTTCTCTTCCTCTCCCCCCCCCCCCCAGCTCTCTACTATGCAACAGTGTCTCACTGTCAAGAGACACTTCCCTGCTGTGTACACAGCCACCACCATCTAACCCCAGGCACAGGTAAGTGCCATAAGCCACCTGCCCATCCCTCCCCCGCTGCGGCTGGATGACTGACTCATCCCGCACTTATGCCCCGCCCCCTCCCATTGCTCACACTCCTGGCGCTCACTCTTCACACCAGCCCGGTGTCCACTACCCACCTCCCTTCCCGACGCTCACTACACGCCCGGTGCTAATTACAAAGGGGGCTGCAACTAGGGATACTGGCACCGCGGCTCCCCTCTCACTGCGCTGCAGCACCCATGGGAGCCGCGGTGCACTGTTCGGGAACCACTGATATAATGGGTTGCAGAAGATGCAGTCTATAATGGGTAGTGAAGCTTCTGTTGTGATTGGCCTCACCCCTATAAAGGCTGGCCACACCCCTAAGTATGGGGTTCTACCCCTGCTCTCCCATCCACCTCCCCTCCCAGTGGGTTCTTTATTCGTACACTACAATTTAGAGTTCTGTTTGAACACTCCGCAACCAAATCTAACTCTCTCTGCACATGTTACATCTGCCCCACCTGCAGTGCACATGGTTTTGTCTATTAGAGAGTGAATTTGCCTTTGCATTTAAACCAGAATAACACCCAATGTAAGGGGTGAAGCTGAGTGAAGAGGGTGCTGGAGAGAAGGAAAGGGTGTTAGCTGATCTCTGTCCTGACACAGCCTATACTACCTGTAGGGGGCAGCTGCACTGCCACCTAGTATTTACACTGGTGCCTCTGAAAAGTTTGGGGGTGCGGCGAGCTTCCCACAATTCAAGCATCGTGGCCATTCATTACAAAGATAACAGGTGATTTAACAGATATCTTCTGTGTACCTGTCAGTTCCTATGCATCATATTGCAATGTCTCTCAACTTCACTTTCTCCAACTGCTCCTCCCCCCTCCCATCCCATACCTATCCTGACCACTCGCCCCCGCACCCCCACCCTCCCAATGACCCCCCCCTCGCTTCTGCAATCCCAAAAACCTTATCCACATAAATACACAACCCACCCCCCCTCTTTCCTGTGCACTATGGAACGCCAGATCCATCTGCAACAAACTCCCTGCCATCCATGACCTATTCATCTCTAGAGCATTCCACCTCCTTGCTATCACCGAGACCTGGCTCTCCACCTCTGATTCTGTCTCTCCAGCTGCTCTCTCCCACGGTGGCCTCTCTTTCTCTCACACTCCCAGGCCTGACGGTCGCCAAGGTGGCGGTGTGGGTTTTCTCCTCTCAGCCTCATGCACCTACAGTGTTATTCACCCTGAACCCTCTCTCCTTTTCTCCTCCTTTGAGTCTCACTCTATCCGTCTATACTACCCCTACCACCTCAGTGTCGCTGCAATCTACCGCCCCCCTGGCCCTATCTCCCAATTTCTTGACAACTTTGCCGCCTGGCTTCCACACTTCCTCTCCTCTGACCTGCCATCTGTCATTCTTGGTGACTTTAACATCCCCTTGGATAACCCCGCTGATCCTGGCACCTCCAAACTCCTCTCTCTCTGCTCCTCTCTTGGCCTATCTCAGTGGACTACCTCTCCCACCCACATCCAAGGACACTCCCTCGATCTCGTCTTCTCTCGCTCTTGTTCCCTTACTGACTACACTATCTCAGCTTTTCCTCTTTCTGACCATCACCTCATCTCCTTCTCCCTCACTGCTTCCCCCTCTCCCACCCCCCCTCCCAAGCGCATTGTCTCACGGCATAACGTCAACACACTTGATCTTGCTGCCTTCTCAAACACGCTGTGTCCTCTTCTCGCCCCAATCGCCCTCATGTCCTGCCCGAACCTCGCTGCCTCCCTCTATAATGACACCCTATCTTCGGCATTGGACTCTGCCTGCCCTCCCTCCTCTATCCCCCTTCGATGCTCCAACCCCCAACCGTGGCACTCACCTATCACCCGATTCCTTAAAAAGTGCTCTCGCACTGCTGAGCGCTTCTGGAAGAAATCACGCTCCCTTGCGGATTATCTCCATTTCAAATTCATTCTTTCCTCCTTCAGCTCTGCCCTTGCTCTGGCCAAGGAATCCTACTTTAAGTCCCTCATCCTTTCCCAATCATCCAATCCCCGCAGGCTCTTCGCCACCTTCAACTCCTTGCTCTCCCCCCCTCCTCCAGCTCTTCCGTCCTCCATCGTAGCCGCTGATTTTGCTACCTACTTTTCAACCAAAATCTCCTCTCTCAGGACTGCCATCACTGCTGCCATGACCTCACCTTCTCCCTCCTCCCCTCCTACATCTCCACTCCCCTCCTTCCAACCCCTGTCCTCATTTTACCCCACCACTGCTGCTGAAGTCCACTCTATCCTTCAATCCGCTTCTCCCTCCACCTGCCCGCTTGATCCTATCCCCTCCAATATTATCCGTCGTCTCAGTCCATCAGTCTGCTCTCACCTGGCTCACCTCTTTAATCTTTCCCTATCCTCTGGGATCTTCCCTTCCTCCTTCAAACACGCTCTTGTCTCCCCAATTCTCAAAAAAACAAATCTGGACACCAACTCTCCATCCAACTACAGCCCCATCTCCCTCCTCCCTTTTGCCTCCAAACTCCTAGAACGTCTGACCTATAATCGTCTCCTAAGCCACCTTACTGCTAACTCCATTCTAGACCCCCTCCAATCCGGGTTCCGCCCTTTACATTCCACTGAAACTGCCCTGACCAAAGTCACTAACGATCTACTATCGGCTAAATCCAAAGGCCTCTTCTCTATCCTCATCCAGCTTGATCTGTCGGCTGCCTTTGACACTGTTGACCACCCTCTCCTGCTCAACACCCTCCGCTCCTTTGGCATCACTGGCACGGTCTTCTCCCGGTTCACCTCATACCTCTCCGATCGCTCCTTCTCCGTCTCCACTCCGAGCTCCTCCTCTCCTACTACCCCCCAGCCAGTCGGTGTTCCCCAAGGGTCAGTCCTTGGCCCTCTCCTCTTCTCCCTCTACACCACCTCTCTGGGCACCCTCATCAGCTCCTATGGTTTTCATTACCACCTTTATGCTGATGATACCCTAATCTATCTCTCCTCCCCCGACTTATCCCCATCACTTCTGTCCAAGGTCTCCGAATGCCTCACGGCCATCTCAGCCTGGATGACCCAACGCTTCCTGAAACTAAACATGGCTAAAACTGAACTTCTAATCTTCCATCCCCCGAACATCCCCTCTTCTCCCACTATCTCCATCAGCATTGGTGAAACCGAGATCACGTCCACCGACCAAACGCGCTGCCTCGGTGTCATCATTGACTCCTCCCTCTCTTTCACCCCCCACATTCGTGCTCTCTCACAGTCTTGCCGCTTTCACCTACGCAACATCTCACGCATCAGACCATTCCTCTCCACTGACGCGACCAAAATTCTCATTCACTCTCTTGTCATCTCCCGCCTTGACTACTGCAACACCCTTCTCTCTGGGCTACCTCTCACCCGCCTCGCACCTCTCCAATCCATTCTTAACGCTGCTGCTAGGCTCATCTTCCTCTCCCGCCGCTCTACCTCCGCCTCCCCCCTCTGTTTATCTCTTCACTGGCTCCCCATTCCTTTCCGAGTTCTCTTTAAACTCCTCACCACCACCTACAAGGCTCTCTCCTCCTCCACAGCTCCCTACCTCTCTTCACTGATCTCTATCCACACTCCCTCCCGTCCTCTTCGCTCCATCGCTGACCGCCGACTGACCTCTCACCTAATCACCTCCTCCCACTCCCGTGTCCAAGATTTCTCTCGCGCTGCCCCCCTGCACTGGAACAACCTCCCGCCACCCATCAGGCTATCTGATTCCCTTACCTCCTTCAAGCGCTCCCTCAAAACCCACTTTTTTCGACTAGCCTATCCCTCCTCCTAACCTCTTTTGATCCTCCTATCCTGCCTCCGTTCCCCTCCGTTCCTACTTATCCTATTGTATTTCGTGCGTCCACCCACCTATTTTTAGTATGTTAACTCTTATGAGCAGGGCCCTCCTTCCTCACGTACTCACCCTACCTCACTACCTCACCTGTGCTCCTGTCCTGTTCTTCCCTTCCTCTACTTCATCTTCGGTCTCCTTGACTATTTTGACACTTTGTGTCGCCTTATAAATAAACGTACTACTACTACTACTACTACTACCACACACTAGAACAAAGACCTAAATTCAATAAGCTTTAATAGCTGTCATTTTGCTTAATGACCACAAGATGGCAGTGCTATTTCAATTGCATTAAGTGAAGAAGAAATCTATATAACTAGTTAAAAGGATGTCAAAATGAAGTCTTCTGCAAGCTCCTACCTTCAGTCTCTGTTTTCACTACTCACCTCATATCCAGCAAGTTTTAAACAGATCAGTGTCCCTGCAAAAATAGCTTTCATTTTCTGTTATGACATCTTTTAGCACACATTAATATTAATTTGTCGGAATGTATTGTTGAATGTTTGATTGCTGCTCACCCAACTGGCGCCGGGACCGGGTAAGCAAAGGTGGTGAGGCGGTGGTACCCAGGCCAATGCCAGGAGAGCTGCTCTCTCCTGGCCCATCGGGGCAAGAGGCTGCGGGAGATTGGCGCAGGATAAGCTGATGTTGCTCACCCGGTGCTGTCCTCCCTGCCTCAATCCAACATTTTTTGAAGTTGGATTGAGATTGCCATCAAAAGCAGGTGGAGCCGCGGCTATTGCGCTAATCCTGGTTTCTGACAGGTAGGAGCATTCCGACAAGACTGCAGTTTCGACTCTTATTGAATATATACCAGAGTCATTTGGTCCATTGAGCGCCCTCTTTTGGTTAATGGCGATACTGAAGAAAATTTGTGGTAACAAATTGAAACGTTAACTCTCGCTCACCCTAAAACATTATTTTCCTCCCTCTGACACGGTCTCTCTCCCTCATTCTTCCAACATTTCTCTCTTAAGCCCCGTACACACGGGGGAGATATATTGCTCAGTTTCTCCTTTTCATCAGAGACCAGAGATGGTCGCTGATGAAAGGGAACCTCTGCCGGGCGGTGCCGCAGAGGTAATCAGCTGGTCGAAAGGAGCAAGCTCCTGCGACCAGCGATTAGAATGGGGCTGAAAACGGGAGCGCGCACCTGGAGATTTATCGCCGGGGCACACTCCCATCACTGGCAATATGGTCGCCTGCGACCATATTTCCAGCGATTTCAGCCCCTATAGCCCCCGTGTGTACACAGCTTTACTTTCTTTCCCTAACAATCTCTCACAATCATTTTGTCTCTCACACACTCTCTCCCTATAAGTATGTGGAGTGCCGAACATTCCCTCTCCTCTCCTCTCCTCTCCTCTCCTCTCCTCATAAAATAAATAAACTGATGCAATCCTGCGAGTGCCACTGACTTCCATTCACTAAAACCTTTGCCAGGACTATTAAGCCGAAAGACACCCAATTTAAGAAGCACTCAGGGCTTAAAGTGGTGGAGAGGTGGTGGAATGCAGTTCCTCTGCCACCTACTTCCCGTCACTAGGTGGAGCCTAGTAACATTATAAAGGGATAATGGTTTTCTCTTGGTCACACCCCAAATTCAAATGACACCACACAGTAGCACAATCTTATGTACATTACACTGCATGTAGTGCCTCTGATTTATGTTACACCACATAATAGTGCCCCTTACTTACATTATGACACACAGTAGTTCCTTCATACACATTTCGACACACAGTATTGCCGTTATTCACGTTACGACACATAGGGGTGCCCCGTAATTACAGGATATATCACTCACTTGTGCCCTTATTAATGTTACGACACTCAGCAGTTCCCCTAAACTGTAGTACCCCCTTATACATGTTATGCCAGTGGTTCCCAAACTGTGTGCCGTGGCTCCCAGGGGTGCCTCGGGACACTTGCAGGGGTGCCCCAGGTTGGTGGTCCAGGACCAATTTAAATTATTTATGATCAATTATTTATGGACAAAACCAGTGCTGTTGGCTACCAATTTTAAAATATATGTACAAACAGAAGCAAATCCTGCCCTTTGCCACATAACAGAACCTAAGAAGCACATATAAACACAATCTACTTAATTTTATATATTTTTTTGGGGACCTAGGGGTGCCGTGGAAAAATTCTGATACTCTAGGGTGCCATGATTCGAAAAAGATTGGGAACCTCTGTGTTATGCAGTAGTGTTCAATTGCCCCTTATACACATCTCTGCCTCTGTCACTCCCGCAGCTTTTCCACCTCTCTCTCTGTCCCTCTAGCCCTCTCTCACATTGGGGGTTATTCTAGTTCACTCTTTCTGACAAATTCCTTCTTATATGGTCAAATCCATGTGCACTGCAGTTGGGGCAGATGTAAATTGTGCAGAGAGTATTAGATTTGGGTGGGGTTTTACTTCAAAGTGAGATCTATATTGCAGTGTAAAAATAAAGCAGCCAGTATTTACCCTGCACAGAAACAAAATAACTCACCCAAATCTAACTCTCTCTGCCCATGTTACATCTGCCCCCCTGCAGTGCACATGGTTTTGTCCATCTAAGAAGGAATTTGTCAGAAAGAGTGAACTAGAATAAGGCCCATTGTCATCACCATCAGAGGTGGAACTGCCATTGGTGCAGCAGGTGCATTGCTGCCCATCCCAGCAGCTTGTACCCAATTCACCCACTGGTGAGGGGCCCAAATTATAAGTTTGCATCTGGGACCACCATCATCACATACGTCGTGCCAGAAAAGAAAGCCATTGGGCCCTTAGGAGGAGACAAATGCTGTCTGTCAATCACAGTGTGTGTGAGTACTAGGAGGGTCAGGCCACAGATCTAGGAGAACAACAGAGCCTCCAGGACCTGAGGAAGGGGGAGGTGGCTGAGGAAGTGGGAGGTGGCTGAGGAAGGGGGAGGTGGCTGTAGGTCATCTTTGACACTAGCACCACCTGAATCATCTAATGACATGGGTGGTGCGGCCGGCTTTTCTGTTGGAATTACTGTGCAGGGCCAAGGTGGAGGTGGAACTAAATCCAACTCCCATTACTTGTAGTGGAACTCAGTTCCCCCCACTTTTGCCCCTGGAAGAGCCCCCATGTTGAGTTCACATGACATCACCACAGGTGTGACATGCTCTTCCCGGAATCAGAGGCGTAGCTTGGGTGGCGCCGGCGGAGCTTGTGCTTTCGGGTGCCTACGGGCTGCAGGGCACCCCCCAGTGGGATGCTGGGCCGGGTCTCACTTGTACATTCCCCAAGCTGGGCAGCGCTGTGGTCCCTGGATCCCCAAGCCTTCCTGTCACCCTGCAGCTTCCCCTCACAGATTGGTGAGTGCCCTAGGATCGCTGTAACCACCAACCCCCTGTGTGTGTAACCCCCTTACTTTGTATATGACCCCCTCTACCCCACCTCATCACCGGTGTTTGACCCCCCTGTACCCCCTTCACCTGTGTGTGACACCTTGTCCCCCACTACCCCCTTCCTCTGTGCCTGTGACCCTGATCAACTCCCTATCCATGTGTACATGTGAGACACCATGCCCCCATCCCTGCCCTTCTACCCCCTAACCCCCAGAGTGTAACCCCTGTACTCCTCCCTCAATGTCTGTGGCACCCTCTACCCCCATCTAATATGGAACTCCTATGTTAGTCAATTTCCCCAATGCCTATTATGGCCACAAGGTGGCAGCAGATAGTAATTAGCAGTCTATTCTCTATGCATGTTCATAAGTCTGAGGACGGAGCCCTTTATCACTGTATATTTGCAGCTATTTCCCTGAAAGGTTACCTGCAAATATTATGTATACGCTGAATGTACGAAGGAGGGAAAGATCCCTCCGTTCCCACCAGCAGCTGCATGCCCATAGCTTTCTATGGGTTATATAATGCTGCCTGATTTACCAATATCACTGTGCTCATACATGCTGCCTCTCCGCTGGTCTCGCTGCAGCCGTGGGATTGGCCACACCTCCCAACTGTCTGACCCCAACAGTTCATGTTTTCCAGGTCACCCGGCAGTTGCACTCATTATTCACTGACACATTCTAAAAGATCCACAGGGGGAGCTAATTATTTCTGTGTGGAGACCTGTTGCGGGGGTCCTGAGGACCGAGGTTGAGAACCACTGGAGTACAGCAAGACAGTCCTCCCTGTTAATTGTAGCCTGTCCCGCTGTCCCCCCCATGGGTCGCAGTGTCCCGCGGGAAGGGGGAACAGTGGGTGGGAATCAGTGATCACTGAATAGATTCCATGCACACATTCAGTGTGGATAAATAACGCGAATGGGGGTTGTGGTGCTAGGCCACGCCTCCTCCACCAGAGGCTCCTCTACCGGAGCCTCTGCCCCCCCCCCCCCCCCCATACCCCTGTTGCCTCCCCTGCACCCCTGGCAGCTACAGGGAGGGGAGGTATGGAGCCAGGGTCATCTCTACCCTTAGGCAGCTACACAGGGGCTCCGGAATCTGGGGGGGGGGGAGCTGCAAGTTTCAATCCTCGTTTTGTTTTTTTCACAGCCGTGGATGCTATATGGAATGAAGAGGACGCAATTTACACTGGAGGCAGCTGGGAAACTCGGCGGCAAATTACGAATCACTTCACCATCAAATAACACGAATAAGGAGAATACGGCAGCTTTGTAAACTACATTAGCTGTATTCTCAGTTCACATTTTCGGCCTATTCCGGGCGATCTCGGTCCTATTTATGGTTTATATCACCGGTTTTAAACAGGTAAATTGATAAGAAAGGTGTTTCACCACAGGTGAAGGTAATAACAAGGGTTAAAAGGGAAGTCCAGGAATAGAACATTCTGTCTCTCCTGGAGAGGGTCATGTTGGGAGGGAATGGGATCATTCGTCAGACTGCATTTAGGTCTACAGTCATTAGGTCGACCCCACTAGGTCGACTGGCAGGAAGGTCGACCTGACTTAAGGTCGACATGGGCCAAGGTCGACATGACTTAAGGTCGAATTTGCATAAAGGTCGGCATGAGGAAGGTCGACTGGTCATAAGGTCGACATGGGTTTTTCACTGTTTTTTGATCCGAATGTCGACACAGTCGACATGGACACAGTTGGCAATGAGAATCGGACCCTCGCATCGCTCGCTTCGCTCGCGATGCTTCGGGCACAGTGCCTCGCTGCGCTCGGCACACTATTTTATTCTCCCACCACGCCCTAGTGGATGGTAGGGCATGAAATACCGCCTGTCGGCACATGTCGGCTCAAAAAACAGTGAAAAACCCATGTCGACCTTATGACCAGTCGACCTTCCTCATGTCGACCTTTATGCAAATTCGACCTTAAGTCATGTCGACCTTAAGTCAGGTCGACCTTCCTGCCAGTCGACCTAGTGGGGTCGACCTAATGACTGTAGACCTAAATGCAGTCTGACGAATGACCGCATCCCGTTGGGAGGTACGCTATTGGTGCAATTGGCTATTGGTGTAAGGCTTGGGCAGATTGCCACCTATCACATCGATCCTCACACTTTAATTTTGAAGGTGCGATGAGAATTGTGTTATTGAAGCATTGCAGGTGAGCTTTAATTACAATAATTGGAAGGTGTGTGTTTGATAGATAAGAGGGTTAAAGCACAGTTCATGTTTGATGACAAAAGGCTGCGCCACGAAACACGTGTAGGGTTATCATGCCATAAAAACACGTTTGTTGAAAAAGCCTTGGATATTTTTAATACATTTGGGTGAAAAGAAATAGGTAGTGTGATATGGATAATGACTGTCTATAACTGTTTAATGAACTATAGCTACTATACAAACATTTCCTACCATCTAGACACTGTCAAAATAAGAGGCGGGAAATATCCACCAAGGGACTGATGCAGGTACGAGTGTTGATTTCACTACAACCTTGAGTGATTGCCAGATGACAGTCATCTTTTTATTAGGTACAAAATGAATAATGGATTTACCAATTTTCTGTAGGATCAACTAAACAATCCAATATTATTGATCCATTGGTGCAAAGTACAAAGTGAAATTTTATCAGGACTGTGACTACTTAACGCCATTAATCTCAAAGTATGAAAGTTTGGTATTCGAATAAATGTTTTAACTACAGAAAATTGACAAAAATGTAGCATTTTATTAGAGTTGGAGTTATATTTATACATTTTTTGTATAGGGAAATATTGCAATGGAATCTACTGCAAGTGTTGAAACAATACTCCACCCCCTATGTTCCTTGTATAGTCAACATGGACAAATACTACAATGATTTCACACCCGTTTCTTGTATTTTAATATACGTATTATTATTTTTTATATACTTGCTTTATATAGGTTTTGAATAAGAGGTACCCCCGATGACGTCTCGGTAAAGCCGTTCCACCGGGGCCCGGCAGAGCTGTTGGCACCCCTGATACCTCCCAACTTTTGGTTTTGTGAAATTGGGACTTATAACACCTTCGTTGTAGTCGTCCGGGGAAATGGGCAGAGCTACTGACAGTACAGGTGTGGCCTCGTAAAGAGGGGGCATGCCTTAGTGCCACTACCCCTGTTTTCATCACTTTGGGGGTGTGCCTTGCGCTCCCTGAGCAGCTGGGCACCCCCACCTGCTCTCTCCCTGCACTGAAGAGATGGCCTGCTCATTCATACAGGATCTCTTCAGTGATTACGGTCTCCAATTAGCGGTACTGTCCCACTGTAATCGGGACAGTTGGGAGGTAGGCACTTAAGAGGTTAATGAAGTATGTTTCACCTATTAGTGACGTACCTACAATCACCAATAATTTGCATGATCAAGGTGCCCCCTGTGTGGGATGTATAAACAGTGAAGTATAGTACCTAAAGACGGGAGGATGTGGCTGTGCGCTTGTTGACACTGGGTGAAAGTATATATTTTACCTCTAGGTACAGTACCTGCTTGTTTTACAAGTGTTTCATTAGCTTTGGATGTATTTGCTTGTTAAAATGGTGAAATAGAGACAGCACAAAACAACAGCAGCTAAACTGAATACATGGTGTCACCGAACACAATAAACATTGCAAAAATATCATCGGTTACGTCCAGCGCGAGCGCACGTCAGTCTGCACAAATATTTCACTATGTATAGAAAACCGAGGGCTGATTAAGCTAGGTGTCATAAACTGCCGAAGGAGTCTGAGATGCCTGCACTTTAAGTTGTGGTTTGGTAGGGGGCTATGATGCTGTAGCAGTAGCCAATAAGGGAGAAGGGGAGGAGTTCCTGTAGTTAGGAATAGCCAGAGGGTCAGGTGATCTGCCTCTCTGGCCCGATTTTCCTGCAGGAAAGGTGTGTTCAGACTCCCCTCCTGTAAATCCCCCTTTATTTCTGCTCAATTCCTTTTATTCTTTATATTTCTCATAAATCTCTCCCTCTTGTCGCTCTCTCTCCCTGTCTCCTTTTCTGCGGGGTCCTGGCAGCCTTTCCTTTTTCTTGCGCAGTGAGAATCCCCTATTGCTGGACGGCCTAACCATGCCGCGCCCACGTAGAGTAAGAAACCTACCCGCCCGTTTCCTACAGCCCGGCTCCCCCTCTGATCCTGCCCCGGCTGGTGGCGTGCCGGGTGGGGAGGCAGAACGGCGAGATCGGGTCCACGGCGGGGCGCGAGGGGGACCGCATCATCTGCTGATGACGCGGTCACCCGTGGCACTAGGCCGCGACCTCCCAGAGCAGCTAGTGCTCCCGCCGGGGGTAGCGGAGGCACCCCCAGCGGCGGTGTAGGTCTCCGAAGCAGGGGTACCAGGGCAAGGGGGAACACCGCTCAGAGGGGGGACGTGCTAGGCGTGGGCGCATTAATCCAAGATGGCCACCGGGCGCAGGTAGCGGGTCTCAACCCCCAGCCTATAGCACCAACGCGTCTGGGCACCCGCAACTCCCCATCCTCCATCCCTATTTTAGCCAGGAGGTTGGCTGGGAGTGGGGGGCAGGTGGTCACTGCGCCTGCAGGGCAATTGCAAAGGGGGGTAGCGGGCCCTTCACCCGCGACCCCAAGACACCTCTCCGCAGGGTCCCCCATGACTCCCCTACGGAGAGCTAGGAGAAGGTGGCTTAGCAGGGCCCGCTTGTTGCCGCAGCGCATTAGGCCCTCCCAGGGTGAAGTGTCTCACACTGTGGGTCCGGTTCTGCCCCCTGCGCAGGTGGCTGCCCCGGGCGTTGACATGACAGTGGTCCGGCAGCTGGTGGCGATGCTGACACCGCTGGCGGGTCAGCCGTCGCCACAGAGCACCGGGACAGGGCCTGGGTCCCAGTCCCCCGCTGTCCTCTCTTCCGGGGCTCTTGCTATCGGGGGTCCTGCTTATCATGTGCTGGCTGCCCCTGGCCTTCCACCCGCGGCATCGGGTTGCACTCCTTCCGCGGACACAGTTCTAGCGGTGCCGCCGCAACAACAGTCTGGTGTCGCTGCAGCCGGGCCGGTGGAGGTGGCCGGTTCTTCCGGGTCCGCAGGAGCGTCCACAGCAGGAGCTTTTCCAGGTGGGTCCTCGAGTACACGCAAGAAGCGCAGGCGTAGATATTCCCATACCTCCTCTTCCTCGGGGTCTGACTCGGCGACCTCCGGGGAGGAGGGGGGACACAGGTCCAGACACAGGCGCTGACACTCTGGGAGACACCGCAGGCGATCCCAGTCCTCTAGTGGCGACTCGGGCTCCCCGCTGTTTCCCAGAGGACAAGTGGTCCATTGCGAGAACACGGCAGTACTTAGAGGCCTCCGGCGCAGCGTCAGGGACCGGATAAGAGACGGCGGATACGTTAGCTTCTTTACCATGACCGCGCAAGATGAGAAAGATTATCGCGCAGCGAAGTGTAAAGGGGGCATAGGCGAAGCTGCATATTGCACGTACCAGAGGTGGCAGGTGGGGCTGTTCATGTTTGCCACATGCTATTTGGAAACCAGGCCCCAGGAGCATATGAACGTGATAAGATACATCCATATGATGCACGCCATGTACATGGATGACGGCGAGAGCGTCTGGCGGGCCTACGATGAGCAATTCCGACGGAAGCAGTCGGGTTGCGAGATCATGGCCCCTGGGGCTAAGGATGTCGAGGTGTGGATGGGCAAGAAGCCGTCGGCTTCGACCGCCACCACCTCTGCATCAGCGATTCCAGCAGCTCCGGCAGTCCCACGCAAGGGCCCATCGTCCTTTCGCGGGGGCGCAGGAGGGGGGCAGTCGGCTGGCAGATGCTTTGCCTTTAATGGGGTGGGATGTGCAGCAGGTGCACGCTGCAGATTTCGTCATCAATGCTCAAAATGCTGGGGAGGGCACTCAGTTAAGGACTGCCCGCGCAGCAAAAAAACGGAAGGGGCTACTAGGAATACTGCCGGAGCCGCTCCGGCTCCTGCCCCTCCTCAATAAGGCTCCTTCTCCGGTGAGGGGCGACCGCTTAGCCGTTTGGCTGGGGCGGTATCCCCTCAGGGAGGAGGCAAAATTTTTGGCCGCAGGTTTCTCGCAAGGATTCCACCTCCCCATTTATGGGGAGGTGGCGTCTGGGTACCCGAGTAACCTGAAATCCGCAATCGACATGCCCCAGATAGTCCTTGAAAAAGTCTCGGTGAAAAAGGAGGTGAGCCTGGGCAGGATGGTGGGCCCATTTCCTGAACCCCCGGTACAGGATTTGGTCCTGTCCCCTGTGGGGGTGGTGCCCAGAAAAGAACCCGCAAGTTCCGTCTGATCCAGCACCTATCCCACCCCCCGGGGTTGTCCGTGAATGACGCAATTCCGGCGGAGTTGTGTCACTTACTGTACCAATCCTTCGAGGAGGCACTAGCGATAGTGGGCGGCTTCGGGAAGCGGGCATTGCTAGGTAAGGTGGGTGTTGAGTCGGCATTTAGACTGCTGCCTTTGCATCCTGACTCCTTCAGGTTCATGGGGATTAAGCTGCCTTCGGGGTTTTATGTAGACCGTTGCTTGCCCATGGGCTGTTCTGTATCCTGCGCCTATTTCGAGTGCTTTAGCAGCTTCCTGCATTGGTGTGTCATGGAGAGTTTGGGCGAGTCAGGGGTCGCCCATTATCTGGACGACTTCCTGTGCGTTGGCCCGGCTGATTCCCCACACTGTGGGGCTCTCCTGACCGCAGTGCAGCACCTGTTTTCCTATTTCGGAGTCCCCATCGCGGCAGACAAGACAGAGGGGCCGACTACGTGCCTGTCTTTCTTGGGAATTGAGATTGACACGCAGGCCGGGTGCTGCAGGTTGCCCCCTGATAAGCTTGCACGGCTACAGAGGGCGATCTCCCAGTCCCTGGCCTCCGGCAAGCTCAGGGTGCGCCAGCTGCAGTCCCTACTGGGACTGTTCCACTTCGCGTGTCGGGTTATCCCCATGGGTCGGGTTTTTTGCTGAAAACTAGAACTCGCCATGGCCGGGCCAAATAGACCCCAGTTCTTTGTACGCCTGAACGCGGAACTCAAAAGGGATCTTAGAGTATGGGAGGCTTTCCTCTGCGATTTCAATGGGGTGTTGTTGTGGCCTAGCCCTTCAAGTAACAGTGGGGACTTACAGCTATACACCGATGCTGCGGGGGGAATTGGCTTCGGCGCGTTCCTGCATGGCTCTTGGTGCGCTGCGACCTGGCCGGATGAATGGGCAGAGGAGGGGCTCACCAGGAACATGCTACTGCTTGAACTGTTCCCAATTGTGGTGGCCTTAGAACTTTGGGGCGACCGCCTGTGCGAGGCCTGCATCACCTTCTGGTGTGATAACCTGGGAGTGGTGCAGGCCATCAATAAGCAGAGCTCGTCTTCGCTGCCGGTAGTGCGTTTGCTGGCTCGCCTTGTGTTAAAATGTCTGCAGATTAACTTGCATTTTGTTGCCAGGCACGTGCCCGGAGTGGATAACTCGATTGCCGACGCCCTGTCCAGACGTGACTGGGCTAGGTTTCGATCCCTGGCTCCAGGGGCCAACTTGATTGGTGCGCTCTGTCCTCCTTATGTTTGGCAGGTCATCAGGCCGGCATGGAGGTACTAGCCATGCGGGCTATTGCTCCTAGGACGCTGCGTTGTTACCAAGCTGGCTGGCTGGAATGGGAACAATTCAGACTGTCCGCATCCCAAGCAGGTAAGGCCCCGAGTGATGCCATGCTGGCTTTTGTGTGGAGTTTGTACTCCGGAGGGCAGTCGGTGTCGGCCGTGAGACGGCTGTTGGCCAGTGTGTTGTTCTTCTCATCGCTGTATGGGAGATCGGACCCCGGTCGGTCTTTTCTTGTGTCTCGAGCCTTGAGGGGCTGGCACCGCGCTTCCCCTGTAGCTCCGGATAGCAGAAGGTCCATTGACGTGTCCCTGCTGCCTCCTTTATTGGGGGCAGTGCGGGATATATGTAATTCTGATTATGAGGTCCAACTGTTTCGCCTGGCATACGCTATGGCTTTCCACGGAGCTTTCAGGGTCGGCGAGCTGGTAGCTCCGTCGAGGCATCGACCTTCGCCTCTGTTGTTGGAGGATGTGTTAATTCAGGTCGACTTGGTTTGGTGCCGGGTCCGGCGTTCTAAGACGGATCAGGCTGGGAGAGGTCAATGGCTGTCATTGCAGCCGTGCCCGGTGGAAGGGATCTGCCCAGTGGCGATGGCAAGCGCCTACGCTCTGTTGCGGCCCAACTGCCCTGGGGCATGGTTAATGCATTTGGACAGTTCTTCATTGACGAAATACCAGTTCTGCCACGTTTTGGGACGTGCCCTGGTCTCACTTGGCCTAGATCCGAGGGAGTTTGGAACACACTCCTTTCAGATCGGGGCGGCCACATCTGCCGCTGCTGAGGGTCAATCCGACGCAGAGATCCAGTCTCTGGGTCGATGGCGTTCGGCAGCATTCCGCAGATACATTCGGCCTGGTCTATCTGTCCATCTGCCTGACCGTAGCCGACTGGATGCATAAGTACTCGTCTCACTTTAGCGGGAGTCTTGAGGTGGTCCACTTTCCCCTGGGGGCACAATTCGGCTAATTCCAATTTGACATGGCGTCCTGGATAGTTTACTCCGGGGGTTTTCTGTGCAGTGTGCCTCAAGGTCTGGTCGGCTACGGTTTCTTTCTCTTCTCTTCCTCTTCAGTGTGTTTGAATTGTTGAGAGCGGTGAGATGTTGATGGCATGCGTCCTAACCTGTTTACATCTTGCAGGTCGCAGAGACGCCAAGACTGTGTGAGTGATGGGACACTCGTTTGTCCACTGGGCATCAAAAGCGTGTGAAAGTTTGAATGGGAGTATGCGTGCACGGAGAAAGGTTAATGCTGCGGTGCAGCGATACCTGTTGGCAAATAGCGGTGGTGTCATCAGGCAAGACTCCATCGTCTATAAGCGGGGTTCCCTGTATAGGCCGGACGGTGTCCATCTAAGTCCTGAGGGAATGGCCATATTCCTGGAAGATCTGTTTAGAGATTTTTAGTTTGTGGTTCTGTTGTTGTTAGTTAGTAGTGCTGAGCGTTAGTTAGGGTGGCGGTGCTGCAGCCTAAGGCTTGGCTTGTGGCGGTAAAGAACGGTCCTTGTTCAAATGAAAGTGATATGAGGATAGTGGGGTGCGCTCTCCCGTCAATGGCCCTTATTCTGATCTGTGCGGATATTCCCGCATTCTTACGGAGCGGTCCGCACGCCACGGTGTTTTGCCGCATGCGGCCATCGTCCGTAGAAACGCCCACGTGTCCTCCGCATTCGGACGGACTCACTCTTTAAGAACAGGGCGTGTTTACGGACGACATACAAACCATGCGTGTGCGGGAGAAACACTCCGATTCGGCACGGTATTACAGAGTATTACAGAGTATGCTCGGGAATACCGCATCCGAACGGGAGCCAAGCGGTGCTACCGCACGTAAGCGGAGGATTTACGCCAAACAACCCACTATGAAGTATCTTCTGCAAGACATCACATGACCCACTTATTCAATTACCTATCCTCATAAAAAACTGCTTATTTGGAATTGGAATCAATTAGATTCCAATATATCCTTACAAGCATGCCTAACACATGCATAGCACACATTAACCCTTACAGCAATTGAAGTGCAATGGTTTCAATTAAAGCACTGACAAGCGTCCTATTAGTGAGTAATGAGTAAAGGAGTAGATTGTTATTGGGTTCAGGTGTTAATGGTTGTAGTCATTAGGCGTACGTTCGCCTACCGCATGAACGAGTGGTGTCCGCAAAGCAATAGTACACTTGTGGACACCGCACATTTCAGCCCTTTTTGCTCGCGTGCATTCGGAGTGGTTTCCGAATGTACGCCCCCCAACATAAGTGTACTCCCCCGTGTCCGCCCATGTTTCCGCCCCGTTTTGCCCACTTTGAAACTACGCCCATGTGTCATTCCGCATGACGCCCATAATACGCCCCTATTTCCCGACTGATTGCGGTGACCAGTTTTGGACGGGCTTTGTCCGAACTGGTACCGAGTCAAGGCGTGGCACATGCGCGTAGCGTTCTCCACGCATGCGCAGACGCCGTAAAGACGCGATCCGTAAGAACGCGGTAAAGTCCGCATCAATCAGAATAAGGGCCAATGATACGCTACTAGCCCATGCCCCTTGGACAGGGGATGGGCTACACCATCCGCACGGGTGGGTTGCGTGGGAGAGTTGAACACCAACGATGTGTGAATGGTGTGATGTCATCTTACCCTTCTTTTCTCTATGACCGTTCTTTAGGGCCGCCACCCTCTTTTTATAAGATCAATATAAATAGTTGTCAATAAATAAATTTGATATTTATATTGAAACGCCAGCACTTGTGTCTGTCTCTTTATTTTAGTGTTAAGTTAGATAAGTTTAGATAAGTTATTAAAGTGTTGGGGCATAAAGATTGCCGATGGCAAGTTTATCAGTTTAGCTGCTGTTGTTTTGTTCTGTCTGTATTTCACCATTTTACCAAGCAAATAAATCCAAAGTTAATGAAACACTTGTAAAACAAGCAGGTACTGTACCTAGAGGTAAAATATATACTTTCACCCAGTGTCAACAAGCGCACAGCCACATAGTGGAATATTTGTGCAGACTGACGTGCGCTCGCGCTGGACATAACCGATGATATTTTTGCAATGTTTATTGTGTTCGGTGACACCATGTATTCAGTTTAGCTGCTGTTGTTTTGTGCTGTCTCTATTTCACCATTTTACCAAGCAAATACATCCAAAGTTAATGAAACACTTGTAAAACAAGCAAGTACTGTACCTCACTGTTTATACGTCGCCCACGGGGGGCACTTTGATCATACAAACTATCGTAAAAAAGTTGCAATGTGCACTCAGAAGCAAGGACACATTGGATTTGGCAATAGTATAAAATGATAATGAAACCTTCTATTCCAATGCAAATGTTGGTGATTGTAGGTACATCAATAATATGTGTACGAAACGAGCATGAAACATAGGGGCCAATTCAGGATCGCTCTTGCAATCAGAATTTGGTTCCGGTCACAATGGTCCTGGTTTGTACATGTGCAAACCACAGCAGCAGTTAAACACTCGCCAGGCTGTTCGCTGCAGAGGGCCGGGGGCATGTAGGGGGTAGCAGCAGGGGAATGCCCAGGACGGCAGCACCTACCCCTCTTCAGCAGACAACAATGGAAATTAAATTCAGTTTAGATTTCCTTTTATTTCCAAAGTAGAAAAATCATTCGATGATCGGCGACCATCAAATGAATTCTCTCCCCTTCGGCATACACATCCTCTTGCATGGTAACGAGGAGATTTGGCAGTGGGAGGAGGTGGTTGTTCGGCCGGGCAGCATTAAGCCAATCGATAAACAGCGAACGACTGCTGCTTAGCGAGCAGTACTGAATCCGACCCACGCTTCATTAACTACTTAAGTGCATACCTCCCAACAGCGGGACCAGTGGCGTAAATAAGGCTCCGCAGCCCCAGCGGTGGCGGGGGGGGCAGTGCCAGGGGGGGGGGGGGCGCAGGAGCTCCACCGATGCTGGCGCTCTGCTGCTGCCTGCAGCCCAGATAAGCTACAGTACAGCGCATGGAGCTCCACAGCCAGCGAGACTATGGGTAGCAAAGTCTTGTGACTGCGCTTATCCGGAAGTTGCTCTGGGTAGTGTCGAGCACCGTGGGGAAATCAGCCGGCGGGTGTGCGGTGCACGCATACCCCGGTAGAAGTTTGAACAACGCAGAGGGACGGACGCTTCGCCGTGGGATAGGACTTATTCCACATACTGACGCCTTCCATCTCCATCTGTCAGTAACAGCAGTGCGGTCTGTCGGCAGACCCTAAGGTAATATAGGCACGGGTGCACTGCGGGGTGAACGTCCCGCCAGCCCTCCGCACCACCCGCCTGCGCTGTGACTTATTCCTGCACTTCATTGATTACTTGCTGCAGGAAAGCCCCCAACCATCCTGCCCACTCCATCCACCACCACCCCCATTCCCTCACCTATATGAATGTTTTTTGCATCCATTGTATTACCACCCATAGTATGGTAATAGGTTGGCATTGTGACCAATAAAGACCATTACCCAGCACTTTAATTGCATGGTATTTTCTGTTTGCTAATATTGATAGTACTTTCCAAACCTAGACCTACATATACATAGAACTTTGCTTGGTTCTCCCATTAGCAATTAAAACAAAACAAATAGAGGGTGAGCGCTTAGCCACAACTATATATATTACTTTCTGTTGTGTTAACCCCTGCAGTCTTCCTGTCAGCCTGTGCCGGGGCCGGGCTCCCTTGCAGTCGCATACCATCACCACCGCTGGAGTCAGGCTGCCCGCTGTCGGAGTGAGCAGAAGAGGAGAGTCGCCTCGTCCTCCCCACCACCCGCTCAGCCTAACTATACACCCTGCATCCCAACAGCCTAACTATACACCCCCCAACCCCACAGCCTAACTAACTATACACCCCCCTGTTGCCCAACCCTTACTATACACCACCCCACAGTCTATAAACCAAGCCATTCACCCCCCACCTGCAGCCTATAACCCTAACCACACACACACACACCGCAGCCTATAACCCTAACCATGCACACACACACACACTGCAGCCTATAACCCTAACCACACACACACACCGCAGCCTATAACCCTAACCATGCACACACACACACACACTGCAGCCTATAACCCTAACCACACACACACACCGCAGCCTATAACCCTAACCACACACACCGCAGTCTATAACCCTAACCACACACACACACCGCAGTCTATAACCCTAACCATACACACACACCCCACAGTCTATAACCCTAACCACACACACACACACACACCCCACAGTCTATAACCCTAACCATACACACACACACCCCACAGTCTATAACCCTAACCACACACACACACCGCAGTCTATAACCCTAACCATACACACACACACCCCACAGTCTATAACCCTAACCACACACACACCCCACAGTCTATAACCCTAACCATACACACACACACCCCGCAGCCTATAACCCTAACCATACACACAAACCCCGCAGCCTATAACCCTAACCATACACACACCCTGCAGCTTTATATAATGTGTAAGGGGCATTACAGTGTTGTGTGTATTCTATGGCCAGTATTCAAAGCTCTGGATTCACCGTTTTTTTTGGCGACTCGGGCTGTTTTCACTCCCTGCGGTGAATCTTTTTCACTGAAAATCTGATTCACCCAATTCAATGTTCACTGTTCTCCGAAAGCGAACAGTGAATGCCGGCCAGTTCTCCGTTTGGGGTTTTCACTGGGATTCGCCGAGAGTGTATTCAATGCTAGGATGGAGAACTGCTTTCAGCATGATTTTCACCATACATATTCATATATTCACTTCACACTGCTTCCGCTCATTACATATGCACGAGTGTGAGCAGTGCAGCGGCTCCCTACCGTGTCCCCTGCCAGCTATCTGGGGGGGGGGGGGCTCCTGTGTCCCCGGGAGCCCTCCTTCTCCCCCACACATTCAGGGGCAGGCAGGGAGGCTTCCATCTCCCTGCCTGCGCCATCCCCGGCTCCCTGCGGCATTCGTTGCAGGGGTTAAAATTCGCCGGCAGGGGCAGCGAGCCCCTGCAGCGTTGAATAGGGTGAAAGGGAGGGCTGGCAGCGAATGCTCCAGCCCTCCGGAACCCTGTGTATGTGCAGCGAATCCCAAACAGGATTCGCTGCACATCACGTCATTTATCATTGAATACTTCCCAAATAAGTGGCAGTGTAAGGTACATTATGGTGTACAATGTAAGTGGCATTAAGATGCAAGTGTTGCATAATGTATAAGGGGCAGTATGGTGGGGGGAGGAAAGGGGAGTTTGCAGCGATAGGCCACGCCCCTCTGCTGCTGCTCATGCCCACCAGGACGGAAGCATGTCTCAAGTTACAAAATATTAAAGTAGGGTAGGTGTGTCTTAAGCATACTTGTCTACTTTGTTCCATATAAATAGCCACAAGAAATGCATGTAGCCTTCATTGTGGGATCATTGTGTTTTATCACCAATGCTGGGAAATGGTGCTGATTCAGTGTAAATGTATCCATCTCTCATTCCTTTTTCCCCCAAAAAATGTAACAGTGTAATGTGGGCTAGGTGACATGAGGGAGATTGCTAGACTAATGAGGGAGAGAGGGAGATTGCTGCTATGTCAGGGAGTCTCCTGCAGAATGCAGGAGGGGAGGTAACTATGGTGTAACAGTGTAATGTGGGCTTGGTGACATGAGGGAGATTGCTAGACTAATGAGGGAAAGGGGGAGATTGCTGTTTTATGAGGGAGTCTCCTGCAGAATGCAGGAGGGTAGGTAACTATGGTCTTAAGTGGTATGCCCAGAAATCTTCCGGGCTAAGCTGGGCTGCAGGAGCTGGCAACCCTGGAAGATTTCTGGGCTATGTCACTTTTTCATTCCCTGGGGACCGCCGGCACTGATCGCGGCACCCGGGAATTAGTCTAATGCATTGCACACCTAAGCCCACCCCCTGGACTACTATTGGGAGTTTATATGTGTAATGCATTATGCTGATTCCTGGGTGCCACAAATCGTACCGGAATCAGCGCTGATGCTGGGGATCCCCACTGATGCTTCGGTAACTACATACCAAGTGATATAATAAACTAGCCCGAAAAAAATGTTGGAACATAACAGTAAGGTCAGCGCCGGAGGCTGTGTGCAGGCTATCAATGGATCACTTGAATTGCTCTGTCCTGCACCATCTAGTGGCCACCATTGCGCAAGACACTTGAATTCCCCCAATAGAGGTTAGGAACAGTATTATCCTTTCTTGCATAGTATAAAGTCCCTGAAGCACGTCTGTCTGTCTGAACGCGCTAATCTCGAAAACCGCTAAGCAAATGTTTCAGCGGATATTAGGTAGTGCAGTTCTCCCAGAAGGTTATGTATATTCACCATCACCCTATTCCGTATGGGGGCCGAGCACAATGAGTATATGGTAATCCCCCAATCAGCATGCACTATGCAAATGGAGTTACTGGAAACATCACAGCTGGGCTACACGTCCTTTCAAATTAAGGAATAACATCTATGTTACTTTTAAAACGTAATAGTTGTTAATTCCAATCTGGAATTTGAAGTCTTTGTTAATATCTTCTGATATTCGTCGGCAGTATCCCAAAATGACATTTCCTGTGCGTTTTGTCTATGTGCACATACTTCATCAGGGAGATAACAGGCTCTTCTTTAGGACACAAACGCCACACGTGAATATTCTAGTACTACATCACTGACAGAGTATACAGCGAAATTCCAGAAAGTCTTCATGACATGGGACGGTGGTGCATGCCGAAGTGGCAATCGTCCATCTGTGACTTTATACAAATGGCGAAACAAACTCCTTCCCTCGTTTGTGCATCCATATGGCCGAATGTGCAAAGTCTGTGCCCCCACTTTTTTTGTAATGTTATATAAATTGGCGCATCCTTATATGCTACCATCAGTCGCATCATCAAACCTGCCTTATGGCAGATGCAGTCTCTCTGTTTGACTACGGCGGTCACATAGACTTGCGGCTGTGCATCTTTGAACGCGGCGGTTTGCATTGACATGACAGTGACACTCCCTTAACACGCCCATTGAAGACACTATTTCCCAGTCACTCCCCGGGAATGTTCCCGGGACCAACCCAGTAAAATATGCTGGTGTGAAAGAGGTATTACTCTTTCACACCAGCATATTTTACTGGGTTGGTCCCGGGAACAACCCAGGACTAGCGCTGGTGTGAAAGGGTCCCGGGCCAAAATCCTGGGACCAATGTCCCGGGATTTCAACCCTGCTAGTTAGTAAACAAGACATTTTTTCCATTTTTTTATACTACTCAGTGTGCTGGGGGGGAAAATGTATTGTTTACTTACTCAGTATTAACCCCTCCCTCATGCATCTGAGTAATATTACTGAACTAATTGGGCATCTACCACTATCTGTATGAACCCTGCTAGTTAACAAGATTGCTCCCAGGTCCAGCACGGGATACAGGCTGGTGTGAAAGGTACTTACCCGGCATCCCTGTCCTGGCCGCGGTGCTGGATGCGAGTGCAACACGCTCTCTGCTTCTGGCGAAGCCGCCGGCCCCTGCCTCCCTGGAGATGTATGTGCTTGTGCTGCTGCCACTGATACAGGTGCTGGGGCTTCCCCTGGCTGGCCCCTCCCTGCCTCCCCACTTGCCCTTATGGTGACCCCATCGCCCGCTGAATTGTAGGATGGGGGTATTGGAGGAGGCAGCCCAGGTCCGGCAGTAGGTGCTGTCCTCAAACAGCAGCTGCGAGAGCCCAGGAGGTACAGTACATCTTCTTCAGCAGCCACGGTGCAGAGACTCCGGCTCCTGGTCACAGCGCCCACTACCCCCCCTCACATCAGAAAATGCAGGGACTAGGCTGGTGTGAAAGGGGCCAACCCGGGAATGTCCCTGCATGATCCCGGGACTGTATTCCTGGGTAAGTCCCTGCATTTTATGTTGTGAAAGGGGTATAACCGACTTTGACCTATCTATAATGGGTGCACGGTGCACCCATATAATGAAACTTACCTCTCTACCATCTCCAGAGTACCGTGTAAGGCAAACTCACCAGGAAAAGGATTCAGCACCCAATTTCCAGGTGATTTGAGCATACAGCAGGGTTTCCTACCCTCTTGGAATGGCTGGGAGTCTCCCGAAAATCGGCTCCCCGGAAAGGTGGGCAACCCTCCCGAATTCAGGGGGACCCCCACTGCGCCCACCGGTTGCGTCCGTCTTCCCCCTGACGTCGGCATTTAAATGACGGAATCCACAGGTCTCAGAGGAGGGGGCGGAGCTAAAATGTCTCAATCGCGTCATTTTAGCCCCGCCCCCTCCACAGAGATCCGTGAATTCGGCTATTTTGCATCCTGGGGGCAGGGCTAAATGATGCCACACTCAAGCCCCGCCCCCAGCACTGCTGCGGAAAGTTTTCTCCCGGTGAGGAGATTCTTAAAGTCGGTAACCCTGGCATACAGTAAATAAGTCCCCGAGAGCACGGTGCAGTGTGATCCAGCTCGCAGTATGGATTCCAGGGAAAAGTGTCTGAAAGGAAAGACATAACACAGGGGCTGATTGGCTGGTACTTTGGGCACAATTCAGAATCCCTGTACCTATGTATACATTCGCAGCCTTGCACAAAGGGGGAAAACCATTCGCAATAACTCCCCATTGAATGGTTTTCCCCTGCTCACAGGTTGCTACTGACTTCAGTGGCCCTCCCTCCTAACGGTCAGACGAGGAGTATGAATCAGGCCCTTTATATCTCTCTCCACCTCTGGAAAACTTCCGTAAATAGCTGGAATCATGTTAGAAAGTGGAATAAGTTTTTAGGGAGCACAGGTGCCGGTATGGCGCCGACGCGGCATAAGGGGGAGGGGCAGGCCGCGCTACTGGTGACCTGGCACAACAAAGGGGGGGGGGTCGGGATGGTATCCCCGCCCCCTTTCACACTTGGGGGACAAGGGCAGCCAATGAAGCACCAGGGGGAGGGAACTGCCAGGAAGGGGTTTAAAAGACTGGGGCAGGGGGGAGGCTGAGCACACATCATCAGAACGCGATCAGAGCAGGGTTGTAGACTTCCCCCAGCAACTTGAAACTGAAGCACAGGCCGCAGAGGGGACATAGGGCAAGGCCTCCTTACCTTGTTTCGAGCACCGAGTGGGAGATCTATCAGCCAGGGACCAGAGCAGGGCATTAGCAGTCGGCGTCAGCCTGCCTCACAGCTGCTGGAAAACTGCCCAAAGGGTCTGAGGGGTGTCAGCAACAGAGGCAGCATACAGCCGGCATCCATACGGCTCGAGAGGAGAGGCGGCAAGCGGAGCAGCAGCAGCATACAGCCGGCATCCATACAGCACAAGAGGAGAAGCCACAACCAGCGGGACAGAAGCACAGGGGCACGGCACAGGCATAGCTAGGAGGCAGAGGCAGTAGTGGAAATCCCCAGCGCCATCAGCAGCTACCCAGGGAGTGGAGCTGAGCGTTAGCAGTCTGTGTCATCATGCCCCACAGCTGCCGGGAGATCTGCACCAGCAACGTCGTCGCCGGGAGACACGGGGAAGCCTATCCGCATCGTCTGAGGGATTACAGCAGCAGCATCCAGCCAGCTTCCTTACAACCTCCATGGCTTAATCCCACAGCCAGCATGAGCACGTGGAGGAAGTGGGGGAGGAGTCCAGCAGGACAAAGGGAGCAGCAGCAGCAAATTCTTTGAGGAAGTGGGGGAGGAGAGCAGCAGCACAGAGGATCTCGGCTGGGAGGGGCTCCCCCTAGTGGCCGCAGCACATCAAAGTGCCCAACAGCAAGGAGGAATATCAGGAATCAAGCAGGTAGTATTGGCAGCGCCAGCATGGAGCAGCTAGCACCACGGTGCAGCAGTAAGGGTCTGCTGCAGCCGCGCTAGTCGCTCAGAAGAGGAGCAAGCTTTTCATCAGGGCGAGCATGTTTATCAGCACGGATGGAGGAGATACAGAGGAAAGCATCAGAGTCCGCCTGGGTGTGGCGGCAGGAGCCGGGCAAGGGGATACCATGAGGCTGTGGCCAGGGTGATGCCCGCGGATCACCACAGAGGGCCTAATGGCCACAGGGAGGGAGCACAGGCATCAGGCCAAGAAGGTGTCGGCAGGCCATCGGGCTGCAGGGAGCAGGCAAGGACAGCAATTGACGGGCACCGCTATGGTCGGCGTGGCTTCAGCATTTCACGTCGTCTCAGCCAGAACCCATTTGCTCATCGATGTCACCTCCTTGCGCATTGTGCGGCGCAGATAGTGGGGGGCATGAGAAGAAGGTCACCATGGTCGACGCGGGAGAAAAGCGGACGACGCACAGGATTGGTAAAACAAATGTTGATAACCTGCATAGCATGTAGTATGCCGAGGTAGACAGTATAGCAATGTTATCTAGTAGTTACTGTTTCCCTGTTTGATTATGCGTACTCCGTAACCGGGTGCTGTGGAACCCTGTGTGTGTGTGTATGTATATATATATATATATATATATATATATATATATATATCTATATATATGTGTGTGTGTACATAGATAAAGGATGATAATAGTAATAATAGGACGCCAATATGCGCTATCCAGGATGTAATATGCCAAGAAGGGGAGCATGACTGTTAGCAATGCTAGGTAACATGCAAGGGACTTAGAATGTTGAGCTATGCTAGAGAGTTATGCATTATAAGAACCAGGATGTTAGCAATGATGTGGGTGTGTTGTAAGGGTGCCTAGGGCGGTTTGCAGAAGGCACACGTCCCGATACAGGGGAGGAAAGGGGGGGGTGGCATTCTTCTCAGGCCCCCCCCTACACGGAGGGACAACAAACCAACATACAGGCAATCTATATTAAAAGACAGGGCCTTATGGCACGCAAGAGGGGCATAAGTTAGCCGCTGTAAAAATGATTTTACGGGCATTGGCTATGGATTGTGCAATGAGGCAGAATGGACATTTTCCATAGGAATTCCTTTGTTATACGGCCGGAGGGCAGGTTAGTAGCCTCCACCATGTCAGTTAGGTGTTATTGCAGGAAGTAGCTCTGATGGGCCAGAGGAGAGGGGGGAGGCGGTGTCCCCCCACCCCCCAGGGTGATAACAGCCACACAAAGGCTATGCTGGATCTGGGAGCAGGGGGGGGGGGGGGTTAGGATACCTATAACCAGGAATGTGACACCCTCCGGCAGCTCAAGAAACCCTGAAATCTATTGGGGAGCAGCCGGGGGCGGTAAGGGACAACAGCATCAAAGAACAGGCTTTAGGCAGGATGAAAGGGCCATTCGGAACCCCCTCATTGGCAGGAATAGTTAGCTCATGGCTAGGACTGGTTCCCAAAAGGGCACCTGGTAAGTTCAGGCTCATTCAGCACCTGTCTTATCCGGAAGGGGCATCAGTAAACGATGCCCTTGGACAGGGACGAGTGCTCAGTGCAATACCAGTCGTTCGACTCACCCGTCAGGATAGTCCGAGCAAGGCAGGGGGGGCGCTTATGACAAGGTTTGACATGGAGTCAGCCATTAGGCTGCTGCCCCTGCGCCCCGAGAGTTTTTTGTCACAGGGGCTTAGTTTTGATGGGTACATCTTATAGACAAATGTCTTCCGAGGGGATGCGCTATATCTTGCGCATATTTGAAGCAGTTAGTTCATTCCGGCAGTGGTTCTGGGAAGAGAGAACCGGGTCAGCGGCTATTGCGCACTACCTGGACGATTGCTCGGGGGCAGGGCCACCCAACTCGCCATAGTGCAACCTCTTGCTGAGCGAATTGCAGGGAATGCTGAAGGAATTCAGCGTGCCCATTGCTCCAGGAAAACGCAAGGGCCCAAAGCAGTTCTGTCTTACGTAGGGATAGAGATTGATTTGGCCAAGCAGGAGTGCAGATTGCCAGAAGTGGGAAAGCTGGTTAGAGGGGTCAGGTATTGTGCCGGAGCAAGAACGGTTGCACCGTGGCAGCTCCAATCATTGTTGGGAAGCATCAATTTTGCTTGCAGGTTGATCCCGATGGGCAGGATATTTAAGCAACGGCGGGAGCAAGCCCGCTGTGGGCATAGCAAGGAAAAATCACTTTCTGCACATCAACAAGGAAGTGCAGAGATTTGCTAGTATGGGAGGAATTCCTCCAATGCCTAAACAGGGTGCGTATGTGGCCAGAGCCTATGCGGCCCAATCGCGCAATGCATTTATTTATGGATGCCGCATAAGTCACAGGCTTTGGGACATACTGGCAGGGAGAATGGTGTGCCCAGTGGTGGCCACCAACGTGGGGGGAGGCAGGTCTCACCAGGAACCTTGCAGCCCTGGGGCTAGTCCCAGTAGTGGTAGCAGTGACAATCTGTGGAGAGAGGCTGGCCAACAGGCAAATTCAATTATGGTGCGGCTACCCGGGGTTGTGCAGGCAGTAAACAGCCAGCGGGCGTCATCATCACCAGTGGTCAGGCTGGTTAGGAGATTGGTTGTGAAATGCCTGCGCCACAACATTACATTCAGGGCAAAGCATGTGCCAGGGGAAAAGAACGTGATAGCGGACACGCTGTCACCACAATATTACATTCAGGGAAAAGCATGTGCCAGGGGAAAGAGCGTGATAGCGGACACGGTGTCGCGGCAGAACGGGGAAGCTGTCAGGGCAGGTCTAACTGCCATTCATGCCTCTGGCAGATAGGCAAGCCGAGTTAGCTAGCCAGGCGGAGCGGTCACCGGCACCAAGGACTTGGGAAGCATACAAGGTGGCATGGAATTGCTGGAAGGATTGCCAGGTTACGGTAGGTGCCGAGAGACTCAGCGCGCAGCAGCAGCTGTTGGCTTTCTTGGCCAAGCTCAGGCAGGAGCAGGCCTCAAAATCCCGGCTAGGCGCCTTGCTGGCAGGCATCTTGTTTCGACAAGCTCAGTGGCAGGGCCGACAGGGCGAAGTCATTCGCAGTGCATACGACCAGGAGGGGCTGGGCCAGAATGGAGGCGAAGAGGCCGGACGCAAGGCAACCCATCACAATAGAAAGGTTGTAGATTTTGTGGGACCAGATTACAACTGTCTGCCAGGGCCAGAGGGAAGCAGCCCTGTTCAGGGCGGCATTCGCAATGGCTTTTAGTAGTGGCGGGAACGAGGTTGTCAACAGGAGAGGGCCCGCAGCATAGAAATGTGGCAGTAACTAAGCAGGCGGCGCTGTGCAAGATTCACAAGTCAAAGACGGATCAGAAGGGCAAGGGTAAATGGTTCCAGCTTAACCGTCACGCGGACCCGGCAACGTGCCCGGTGGCAGTGGTTAGGGCCTTTGTAGGTATGAGGACAGCGAGCAAGGGGAATTTCCTTGCGCACGCAGAACGGGTCACCGCTAACCAAATACCAGTTTTCAGCTATCCTGAAGAAGGGCGTAGCGGCAGGCGGTGGCCGACAGGTAGGTTTAGCTCCCATTCATTGAGGATTGGGGCGGCCACTTCCGTGGCTAGTGAAGGCTGCGCAGGTGCTGGGAGCAGAGCACCGGGCAGGTGCAAATCGGATCGTTATAAGATTTATGCCAAGCTGGTCGCCAAGAAGCTGACAGATAATTAACTCTTCCCCCTCCGCAGGGAATGCAAACCTAAAACAAATATGGATTGTCGGACACTCCTACGTTCACTGGGCCAAAGTCAGGGCTGCGGCCAGGCCTTACGGCAGGCAGCTAGGGCTGCCAAGGAGCGAAGGACGAATGTTTTGGTTCTGGCAGAGGGGGATGAGGTGGAACGGGCCCAGGGAGGCATTGCCACTGGGCAAGGGGATGGCCTGCATGCCGGACACAATAGTTGGTCATCGGGGGGGTAATGAGTTAATGGGGATGCCAGATCCCTTGACATGGTAAGAACGGTCAGCACCGACTTAGGGTTAGGGTACTGTCGTCCAGCAGCATCCACAGGATGGTATGGCGCGAGGCAAAGAAAGGAGGAGCCATTGGAAGGACCAGGAAGAAGGTAAAGGTGGCAGTAGCCAAGCGTGTGAAGGGGGGTTATCCAACATGCAGATATCAACCCGACGATCAAGGGCATGTATGAGGCGGATGGAGGGCATTTGTCGGGCATTGGCATCGACTGGTTAACAACGCACTCCGGGAAGCGCAGGGAGTGTGAGGGAAGGGCGTTTGTGCAGGGTGGGGTTTTTTCGGTGCCCGGGCAATACCCGGAAACCTCAGTGGCGGGAAGAGGCGGTGCGCAAGGCAGGCGGAGGAGGGGAACCAGCTGAGGTGGCAGATTCACCCTCGGCGTGGGGGCCGCACGCCAGGCTCCAGCTTTCGACGGCGGGCCATCGGCTGCGCGCCAGGCGAGAGTGATCTGCAGGGGCTGGCTCCCAGGAACGGGAGGGGGCGTTGCCGAGGGCCTACCGCGTAGGTATGTGGCACGCCCCAGCGCGAATCAATGATCGGCATTGATAGGCTCTTGCACCTTGCCCACCGCTCTCTGTCCTCACCCTGCAAAACGTTGGTTAAGGATTGTGAATAAAACTGTGGCCAATGATTTAATCCCAAAACTTGTCTCAGAGTATGATTTCAAGGGGAGGGATAATTGGGACGGTCTAGCAGGAGCACAGCAGGCCGCCCTCTCTCCTTTAAGGGAGCACAGGTGCCGGTATGGCGCCGACGCGGCATAAGGGGGAGGGGCAGGCCGCGCTACTGGTGACCTGGCACAACAAAGGGGGGGGGGGGGGGTCGGGATGGTATCCCCGCCCCCTTTCACACTTGGGGGACAAGGGCAGCCAATGAAGCACCAGGGGGAGGGAACTGCCAGGAAGGGGTTTAAAAGACTGGGGCAGGGGGGAGGCTGAGCACACATCATCAGAACACGATCCCACCCACCCACCCTTTTTTATGGCATAAGTGCGTGAGGAAGCTTAGACATGTCAGGTTGATATGTAACAGTACTCTTTGCGAGTTATGTGCTATGTCGCAATTGTTGCAGTGATTTGTTGTAACGGTATTTTGTATGTGTTATGTGCTATGTCGCATTAGTTGCAGTGAAGTATTGTAACAGTATTTTGTATGACTTATGTGCTATGGCAAAGCTGTTACAGGGATGTATTGTAATGATATTTGATATGAGTTATGTATTATGTCACAGTGGTTGCATTAATGTATGTTGCAGGGCGGGAAGAGGCGGTGCGCAAGGCAGGCGGAGGAGGGGAACCAGCTGAGGTGGCAGATTCACCCTCGGCGTGGGGGCCGCACGCCAGGCTCCAGCTTTCGACGGCGGGCCATCGGCTGCGCGCCAGGCGAGAGTGATCTGCAGGGGCTGGCTCCCAGGAACGGGAGGGGGCGTTGCCGAGGGCCTACCGCGTAGGTATGTGGCACGCCCCAGCGCGAATCAATGATCGGCATTGATAGGCTCTTGCACCTTGCCCACCGCTCTCTGTCCTCACCCTGTAAAACGTTGGTTAAGGATTGTGAATAAAACTGTGGCCAATGATTTAATCCCAAAACTTGTCTCAGAGTATGATTTCAAGGGGAGGGATAATTGGGACGGTCTAGCAGGAGCACAGCAGGCCGCCCTCTCACCTTTAAGTCTCCCGCAGTGTATATGCCATGTCACCAAGTATATAAGGCCAGCACCAGTGTAACACAATATCAGTAGTTATACCGCCCACGTGGGGACTGTGACTGTGCAAATTACCGGTACAAAGATGCAATGTGTGCGCAGGTGTGCAACGGGTTCCTGTACGCGAAAACACATTTGATTTGGCAGTGATATCAAATTATAATGTGATCACTAATCCTATGCAAATATTGGCAACGTATTTGTGTGTATTAAGTATTGCAGGTACACTGGGGTTACATAATAATTATTGTGCTGCTTGCTTAATCTACTGTGTAAAGCAGCTTTATAGGGTTTGTGTATACAGCTAAGTTATTCAGATGGATTGTTCTAAATACTATATACACACATTCTATCATTATACGGAATAAGTGATAGTGGCAATATCATATATATATGATCTCAAACCCTATCCAGGGAATGATTGAAGACCACACACAGGTTCCTGTGTGTGGTCTTCAATCATTCCAGTCACCTGAGTGCCGCCACTTCACAAATATATATATATATATATATATATGTCTAGTGTCCGTGAGTCTCCGAAACACTGCCATCTGCTGGCAGATAGTGGAACTACACACACATATGCACAAACACAGAAGGTAGCAGACAAGCTTTCGAAGCTTCTGCTTCGAGTGGGCTTACTAGTATATATAGTATATAGTATATATAGAAACAGAGAGATCCGGCACTCCGATATCGGTAATGGCCCCAGTGCCTTCCGAAGGAAAGAGATACAGCGTGGAAGATGGTGCTGGCGGCACTCAATGGGGACTTGGTACGAATGAAAATGAGCTGACACCACACACAGCTTAAGGTGCTTACTAGTTTCGGATTCAATAATCCTTCGTCAGAGTACTCTGACGAAGGATTATTGAATCCGAAACTAGTAAGCACCTTAAGCTGTGTGTGGTGTCAGCTCATTTTCATTCGTACCAAGTCCCCATTGAGTGCCGCCAGCACCATCTTCCACGCTATATATATATATAATATGCAAATTTTGCAGCCTTACGAGCCCATCAGATGCCGCCCGCTGCCCTTCTCCGTCCCCTGTGTAGGGTGTGTGCACCTGGCGAACCGCCTGCGCAGATGCTCAACATCGGTCCTCTGTGCGAATGCATGGAGGACCGAATGGATCTGAATAAGGTCCTATGTTTGTGTACAATCATGAATTAGACCCTATGGGGGTCATTCCGATTGACTCATTAAGCTGCGAAGCTCGCAGTTGACGGAGTCCCAGTGATGCCGCCCTGGTGTATACCCCCTCGCCCCACCCGCCACTGCCGTATCCCCTCACAAACATACTAGAAGATGTGTTAGGAAGACACATCAAATGATTTCCCCCGCACAGGGACGGAGACAGGGCGGGCGGCTCATGTGATGTCAGCCGTCCCAGCACCCGGCTCCTGGTACCCATGGGAGCCCCCAGCGTTTTCACGAGGGTGCCCATGAAATGCTGGGTGTTCCCATGTCCCAGCGCCTCCACAGCCCCCATCCGTCCCTCCCCGCTGCAAACCGCCTGGCGAGTGAGCAACCCACCGCAGCCATTCGCAGTCGGGGTACCAGAATCGGCCCCTATGTACTAACAATATTAATCTCAATGGAGAACACTGACCCTGACACCTCGCTCAGCACACGGCGCGCCACAGCCCTGACACCTCGCTCAGCACACGGCGTGCCACAGCACTGACACCTCGCTCAGCACACGGCGCGCCACAGCCCTGACACCTCGCTCAGCACACGGCGTGCCACAGCACTGACACCTCGCTCAGCACACAGCGCGCCGCAGCACTGACACCTCGCTCAGCACACGGCGCGCCACAGCACTGACACCTCGCTCAGCACACGGCGCGCCACAGCCCTGACACCTCGCTCAGCACACGGCGTGCCACAGCACTGACACCTCGCTCAGCACACAGCGCGCCGCAGCACTGACACCTCGCTCAGCACACGGCGCGCCGCAGCCCTGACACCTCGCTCAGCACACGGCGCGCCGCAGCACTGACACCTCGCTCAGCACACGGCGCGCCACAGCACTGACACCTCGCTCAGCACACGGCGCGCCGCAGCACTGACACCTCGCTCAGCACACGGCGCGCCGCAGCACTGACACCTCGCTCAGCACACGGCGCGCCGCAGCACTGACACCTCGCTCAGCACACAGCGCGCCGCAGCACTGACACCTCGCTCAGCACACGGCGCGCCGCAGCACTGACACCTCGCTCAGCACACGGCGCGCCGCAGCACTGACACCTCGCTCAGCACACAGCGCGCCGCAGCACTGACACCTCGCTCAGCACACGGCGCGCCGCAGCACTGACACCTCGCTCAGCACACGGCGTGCCGCAGCACTGACACCTCGCTCAGCACACGGCGCGCCGCAGCACTGACACTTTGCTCAGCACACGGCGCGCCGCAGCACTGACACCTCGCTCAGCACACGGCGCGCCGCAGCACTGACACCTCGCTCAGCACACGGCGCACCGCAGCACTGACACCTCGCTCAGCACACGGCGCGCCGCAGCACTGACACCTCGCTCAGCACACAGCGCGCTGCAGCACTGACACTTTGCTCAGCACACGGCGCGCCGCAGCACTGACACCTCGCTCAGCACACAGCGCGCCGCAGCACTGTGCGCAGAGAGAGACCGAGCGTTCTGACCGAAGTACAGTAGCTTTGCTCAGAACGCTCGGCGGCCCGTATGTCAGTGAATAATGAGTACACCTGTGCACCTGCAAGGTGACCTGGAAAACATGAACTGTTGGGGGTACTTGAGGACCGAGGCTGAGAATCACTGGTCTAAGGTATTAGAAAACACTGGCTGACCATAAGTAAATTCGAAATATGAAGAGATGGCGTTGGATTATTGAAGTGAATGAAAGAGACGGCCCAATTATCACATACCTGACTAATTACCCCCACACCTTCAATGGTTTAGCAATACGGCATTACTGATTATTGCACCTAGCTCCGGAACTCTACATCGCGTGCTGCTGGAGGGCACCAGTGCCCATGTTACGCCATAGTACTGCATGATAAATGAGACAAGGCAGAATACATGGAAGATGAAAGTGCCAACACACACGGAATATACAGCCACATTAATCATTGTTGTTGTGAGAGTTATCATTATTGTGGTTATAGTTACAGGTTTATGCCATTGTTTCTCAGTGCCAGCCTCAGTGAACCATTGTATGCGTAGGGAGGGTGAAGCAATCTGTTCATTAGATGAAAGGGGAAGGGATCAGGCGAAGGGGGTGTGGGGGGGGGGTGTTCAGGCAGATAGGTAGATAGATAGATGCATGTCACGCTCCAGAGTCTCAAACCTAAGTTCTTCGTGAATGCCGCTGCAGATCACTCGCGCCGGGTTGTGCAGTCTGTACACACTGTTTTTTGCGTAGCAATTCCATCTCTTTAAATGGATCCTGCACGTGATTTTTTTGCTCCTTGAGTCCATTGTGAGATCCAATGGTGCCCAAAAAACAGACATGGGTGCTGCCATCTTGGATGTAGTCAACTGACTCTCCACAGCCAATCCAGGTGCTGCATTAAGACCAGCTGACTGCAGCTCATCATCATCTTCTTCTCTGTAACCGTGTTGACTTTTAGTCTAGGGTAAACTGTTAGAGACTTCCTGCCAGTACCAAGTTGCCAGTGTAACATCGGAAGTTGCTGCCCAGTGCTGCCCTTCCTAATACTGGATATTCTCTCTCTAGCCTGCTCCGTTTATACCAGTATTTCTCACAGGCTATAAATGCCCTGGTAATTTGTCCAAGTACTCTCCACCCTTCCAGTAACAAAATGGTAATGTTGGTCTTCAACTCAAGTACGTCTGGCTTCAGCTGTGGTCTGCTCCATTCCAGCTCCAGCTGTATTCCACTCAAGCTGTACCCTGTTCCAATCCAACTCATATATGCTCATGTATTCCAGGTCCAGTTCAAGCTGTAGTCCGCTGCAGTCCAGCAAACATTGTATTCCCGGTCCAGGCTAGTTCAGTTCAGAGTTTTTCAAGTTCCAACCAGATTAAGTTCCTGGGTTAGGCTCATCAGTAAAAGTTACCAAATCATTCCTGTACAATAAGGTTCATTATTATTGTTCAATCTTTGGTCCAACCTTAGCTATTGTCGAGTTCCAGTGAGCCTTCATTGTTATGTGTCACTAAATGACCAAGAGTAAAAGTGCCCATACACATGTCCATTTCTGAACAATTTCACCCAGTCGGGTGAGAAGTCGGTCCAAATTGGAGGTATTTGATGACCCCGCCAGGTACGATGTGCGGTCCCATGCGCATTGGACTTGAGTCCGGTTGTCAGACCTGCTGCCTGTCTGACCTTCGGCTCGGGACCCCCTACTGATGGCGGGGGATGGGGGTGCATGTGGTACATTGCATGTGAAAGGACAGCTTCATTCATGTGCCTATATCTCTTGATGCAACACATTATGCCTACCCAAACCAGAAGCAGCTCTCAGGAGTGAAGATAGATAGATAGATAGATAGATAGATAGATAGATAGATAGATAGATAGATAGATAGATAGATAGATAGATAGATAGACCTCTTGTCTGTAGCCTAATTTTAAAACCCTGGCAAGTAGTGTAAAAGTGCAATGTGGTTGTGTACAATCCATCTGAGCTGTTTGGGTCCATGGACTTATACACCCAGAGGGGTAAGGGGGATTGACAGAGCCATGAATACTTATAAGTACTGTACACTGTCTCTAATCAGGAGCTAAACAAGGTCATGAAATGCACTTAAATAGCAGCTCACAATTCATTGGTTTGAAAGCTTTCACAATAGTCAGCACACACCATTCAGAGATATGAGTGTTGACTTAGCAGGGACCCTGGAGCTTGTACTCTCGGGGTAAACACTGTCAGTCACAGGAAGATTCTTTTGCAACAATTTTGAAACTTTATTACTCTATTAAGTGTTATATTATCCAAAGTACTACTCTTAATGGGTCTCCACACTGGGAGGGGGGACACACAACTGTAATAGACGCCCATAGGCTTCTATAGGGCAGTGCCGATCTGAAGTGGATGTTGCACATCGCATCGAAGCACATAGGGAGAGATTGGTTAGGTGGCCCTGGGCACCTACATGGGTTAGGAGAGGCTGCGGGGGTGGGAGGGGGGGTGGAGCTTTGTCGTGTCTAGCGCTTTCCACCCCCACAGGTCTCTCTGGTAGCCATTTTCCTTCTCCAGCAGCACCACTTCTCTTCCGCCAGCCAGCGCTGGGAATCTTCTTTCTTGATCCCATCACCTTCTGGGTTCTTTCTTGACTCCGGAATGGCGTGAAATTCAAACTGTCGCAGGCCATGTTTCTGATTGGCGGCTGGAATGGCGGCAATTTCAAAACACCACCCTGTCCTCGTTACTGATTACAGACCATCACTGGGAAACAAATAGATGGTCCCAGCCCCGGACACCCGATGCTGCAGCTTGGGGATCAGATAGCGTCTGAGTCCCCTTGTGGGGCTCGCTTCGCTCGCCCACGCTGCGGGCTCGGTGGCTCGCTACGCTCGCCACGCTATCTAGAATCAACTCCATGCCAACATGAATAGTGGAGGTATGAACTATCCATGTTGGCATGGAGTTAAGTTACTTTATTTTACATAGTTTGTGGCGAGCGTACAACCCGGAAGTAGCGCGGGGCCATGCTGGCGCCGTGAAACTACACAAGTACCACCTTTTTATTTTAGTTCAAACACATCTTATGTCTGAGATGGGGATGTATTTTTCACTGATTGGGTTTGTAGGCCAGCCCCCTTGCCACCAAGCCATGCCCCCAAATTCCATGGGCGCGCCTAAGGTGCGTGTTGATATCCCTCCTGCTGTGGATTAGAAATTGGTAGGTATGGGTTGCCGGGGGCCCAAAACATGTGCTTGCACCTGGGCCTACGAGTCGCTAGTTCTGCCACTGCACACCCTGCTAGGCTATTTAGGTTTGTTATCCTTGTTTCTTTTATTTACAATATTTCATTTTTAGAAGCTTTAGTAAATGTACACCTTAATGTCCATCTTTTTCACTCTATATATTATGTATGGATCAGTACATAGGACAGGGTCTAAGTGATCTCGATGACAACTGATAAAAGAGAACAATGGGCCTATAATATTTACCTCAGGATTTTCAGAGCCACACTGTTTACCGATGGATTTCCTGAGTTATCCATTATTTCATCTCCTCTAATTCTATTAGGAAGCTAAGGTTCAATCTCTCACCATCTCATAGAAACATAGAAACATAGAATTTGACGGCAGATAAGAACCACTTGGCCCATCTAGTCTGCCCCTTTTTTTAAACATGTTACCTCAAACCATATTTGATCCTTATTTTTTTGTAAGGATATCAATATGCTTATCCCAAGCATGTTTAAATTGTACTACTGTATTTGCGTCTACCACCTCTGTTGGGAGGCTATTCCACTTATCTACTACTCTTTCTGTGAAAAAATTCTTCCTCACATTTCCCCTGAATCTTCCTCCCTCTAGTTTCAGTGCATGTCCTCGTGTTCTGTTGCTCCTCTTTCTGTGAAGAATGTCTCCCACCTGTACCTTGTTAAAGCCCTTGATATATTTGAAAGTTTCTATCATGTCCCCCCTTTCCCTTCTCTGCTCTAAAGTATACATATTAAGATCTTTTAGTCTTTCCTGGTACGTTTTGTGATGTAGGCCATGCACCATTTTAGTTGCTCTTCTTTGTACAGTCTCTAATGTATTTATATCCTTCTGGAGATATGGCCTCCAGAACTGAACACAATACTCTAGGTGAGGTCGTACCAATGACCTATACAGTGGCATTATTACTTCTTTCTTTACATCAGGGTTGCCGACTTTATAATTCTCCTCTCCGGGAGAAGCCCGGAGAGGAGAGTTCCAGCAGCCGCTCAGGGGGCGGGGCTTATGTGTGACATCACTAAGCCACGCCCCCATGACAACAAACTGACAAATTCATGGATCTCCGTGGAGGGGGCGGGGCTAAAATGACGCAATTGTGTCATTTTAGCTCCGCAACCTCCTCTGAGACCCGAGGATTGCGGCATTTTAATGCCGCGATCCGGGGTGCAAGGGGGTCCCCCCTGAATCTGGGAGGGTTGCCCACCCTTCCGGGGGGCCGGGAGGGGGGCCCGATTTTCGGGAGACTCCCGGCCATTCCGGGAGAGTCGGCAACCCTGCTTTACATTGAGTCCAATTCAGGCCTGTTTGCACAGGTCCGAATTAGTCCCGTCCCTGATGGTGGAGGTCTTTGCTACTCATGCGCACGTGCAAACACCTCGAGCAGGGACGGATTTGTCACTAGACCTGTGAAAAATGTGCTGGAGTCTGGGGGAGCAGTAGATGAACCTCCTGGGAATTACTGTAAACGCTGGGCTTTATACACTGGATATTCATATTTAACACTATATAGTAATGGGGCCTACACACATGCTGATTTTGAGCCATTTTCTAAGCGATTTAGCTAGGTTGCTTAGAAACTAAGCATACATCTGTGTGTGTGTGGAGGCTAAACGGATATAGATGCGCGGCCCCGCGCGTCTAAATCACAATAAGAAGAAGAATGAGCATGTCCCATCAATCTAGTAAAATCGTTTAGCAAGACCCTGCATATCGGGCGCCTTTTGTGTGGTGTCTTTTTTTTTGTGCTCAAATGACCAGCGATTTCCCTCATCTGGACACTCCCTGAGCCCTCCTCTCCTCCCCTGTACATGCTGATGCTGTCAGAGACCACGCGCTGTGAACCCTCCGGAGCTGGTAAGTACTATGCTATCCACTGAGCACCACCAACGCATGATTACAGGTGGGGTGGTAATGAGAGGGGTCCACTGTGCCACCAATGTAAACTTTATGGGTGAGGGTGTCATGTGATGCCCGCTGCACCCGCGCCCCCCAGCGCAAGAATATGGGCACAAGGATCTTTGGGGGGATGTGAGGCGACCACTGTGCCACCAATGTTATAAAATAAAGCATGCTTCTGGGTGAGGGTGTCATGTGATGCCCGCTGCACCCTCGGCCCCCTGCGCAAGTTTGGGGAGGGGTGATGGCACATTGCAAAAGCTAGTCATGTGTTGTTTACTTGCATGCTCTGGGGTGATGGCACATTGCAAAAGCCAGTCATGTGTTGTTTACTTGCATGTCTATGATGGGGTAAATTGTATTTCCAAACCCCTAAAAAAACAACAACAGTGAATGTGTGTGCATGTACTTGTGGTAGGGACAATAGATTGTAAGCTGACCTAGTTTGGACTGTTTCTGTACATAATGGTGGATGCATATATGTTAATTATGTATTTACATTTTATACCATATTATTCACACAGAAATGGCAAAGCAAAATTTGTCTAAAAAATTCACCATTGGGTTCATTGACATCTATCGGGCCCATGAATGCCTGTGGCAAATTACCAGCAAAGACTTTTCAAACAAGCAGAAAAGGGATCAGGCCTACAATGCTTTGCTGGCCTATGCTAAAGCCAACAGAAGTGATGCCACCATGAAATGTGTGAAGAAGAAGATATTTATTTATTTTATTATTTATTAACAGTTTCTTATATAGCGCAGCATATTCCGTTGCGCTTTACAATAGCAGACAGTGAAACAAAACAGGGTATTTACAGACAGTCAAAATGTAGGAGGGCCCTGCTCGCAAGCTTACAATCTATAGGGAAATAGGCATTGATACATAAGGATAGATACTGTATTCTTTATTGCATCGATTCCACCAGAACGCAAGGTTCTATGACTGGTTCTGGAATTTGATAAGCTTGCCTGAAGAGATGAGTCTTCAGGGAACGCTTATAGGTTTGGAGACTGGAGGAGAGTCTTATTGTGCTTGGGAGGGCATTCCACAGAGTGGGTGCAGCCCGAAGAAAGTCCTGCAGTCGGGAATGGGAGCGGGTAATGAGTGTGGATGAGAGACGCAGATCTTGGGAGGAGCGTAGAGGTCGTGTTGGATGATATTTTGAGATAAGAGAGGATATGTATGTTGGTGTAGTTTGGTTTATGGCTTTGTGTGTAAGTAAAAGAATTTTGTATTAAATACGGTAGAATACAGGTAACCAATGAAGTGACTGACAGAGTAGCTTTGCAGACGATGAACGTCTGGCTAGGAAGATTAGCCTTGCAGCTGCATTCATTATGGACTGTAGTGGTGAGAGTCTGTATTGGGGAAGGCCAATAAGGAGACTATTGCAATAATCAATGCGTGAGATGATGAGAGCATGGATTAGAGTTTTTGCAGTGTCTTGTGTAAGGTAAGGGCGAATTTTAAATATGTTTTTTAGGTGCATGTGGCATGATTTTGAGACAGATTGAATGTGGGGTACAAAGGAAAGTTCTGAGTCAAGGATAACACCTAGGCAGCGAGCTTGAGAGGTAGGAGTGATTGTCATCTTCTCAACAGCGATAGAGATATCAGGTTGGTAACTACTATTTATTGGCGGAAATATAATTAATTCTGTTTTTGAGATATTAAGTTTGAGGTGCCGAGATGACATCCAGGATGAAACAGCAGAAAGATAGCGAATTTGAGGACCGTCTTTGTGAAGGAGCACGCAAAAGTGACTGAATCGCAGAGTTCTGGAGCCGGTGCCGATGACGTATACAAGCCGACGTTATGGTACTACGACCAGATGCACTTCCTGCTTGAGAAAGATTCGAAAACGCATGGACAGAATAACATGGATCCTGTGCCTCCAATTAGGCAAGAGGAGGAGAACCAGGATCTGGTAAGTTTGAACACATATAGATATGCGACATGTCATCATTATTCATGGTCCTAACGTTTTTTATTTTATTTTACAGGATGCTACTCCGGAGCTGTTTGTGGAGACGTCCGAGACTACAGAGGCTGCAGATCTTGAGTGTGAGGAAGTAGAAACCTCAACCTCTACCCCCCTGCCAACGCCACCACCCAGGCAGAGGAAGAAGACAGCCAAAAGATCTGTAGCCGGCAGCTCTAAGCAATTTTTTCAATTTGCGGAGGCAAGGCTTAATAAGCCTATTGATTCAATTCGGCAGTTTTCAAATACGGTAGACTCGGAGATGCGTTCAATGGATGACGACACCCGTCGAAAATTCCAATGCATCGTGTACGACGCAATAATTCGGGCCCAGGATAAAAACATTCCTGATGACCTGAAATTAATGCGCGACCCGATCCATTACGCATCTTGCGGACCCTCGCCACAGTATCCCTACCACCAACCCTATAGTAATCCGCCGGCAATTCCTCCGCAGCTTGCCCCCTCCTAACACGACGGGAGCCCCTTCACCCAACCCGGCCACATCAGTTACCACCAGCACTCTGTCCACTGGAATGTACTCAGCTTTCTCGAGTACACAAGCACAGGACGATGCTGTTTATTATCTCCTATATATTTGGCTACATCTGTCACTCAAAGTGGGTGTCTGTGTCTATAACGCTCTGTTCCTGGACTTTCCTCTTAATGTGTGATTGCCTTCATCTGTGCTGAACACCTTTCTGAGAAATTAACCTGTTTAAAACAGGTGATGGCAATCATACATTGAGGGGAAGTCTAGAAACAGAGCATTGTGTCCCTCCTGGAGAGGGTCATGTTGGGAGGTATGTGACAGAGAACCAGCCCAGTGAGCCCACAGACAGTGCCAGACACCCACTGCCTTCCCATGTTGCCCAACACTGCTACTCCACAGCCACCAGGTGAGCGCCCCCCTCCCGCGATTTGCGGCAAAACCTCCCCCCGCGCGCCCCCCCTCTCCCGCGATTCGCGGCAAAAACACCCGCTCCCCCGCGACCCCCCCTACCGCGATTCGCAGCAAAAACACCCCCGCGACCCCCCCTCCCGCGATTCGCTGCAAAAAGAACCCCCCCACGACCCCTCCCGCAATTCGCGGCATAACCACCACCCCGCGACCCCCCCTCCCGCGAATCGCGGCAAACCCTCCCCCGTGACCCCCCCCCCGATTCGCGGAAAAAACACCCCCCCCGCGACCTCCCTCCCACGATTCGCGGCAAAAAGAACCCCCCCGCGACCCCCCCTTGCACGATTGGCGGCACCCCCCCTGCGACCCCCCTCCCGCGATTCGCGGCACCTCCCCCCCTGCAATTCGCAGCAGCCCCAGGATTAAATGGCACATGCAAAACACTGACATGGCTATGGTCGACAATGAAAAAGGTTGACATGAGTTTTTGAAGATTTATTTTTAATTTTTTTAATTTTTTCATATTCATTGTCATGTGTCGACATGGACACCAATGAAGTGGCACACTTATGTCAACATTTACATGTGTTGACCTTTCTGTGTTGATTTTTTCTTGTGGCGATTCGCGTCACACCCCCCCTCCCGCGATTCGCGGCACCCCCCGTGACCCCCCACCTCCCGCAATTCGCGGCAACCCCCCACCGGAACCCCTGTGAACCCCGCCCTCCCGCGATTCGCGCCACCCACCCCCGTGACCCCCCCTCCCGCAATTCGCAGCACCCCCCCTCCGTGATTCGCGGCAGCTCCAGAATTAAATTGCACATGGAAAACACTGACATGGCTATGGTCGACAATGAAAAAGGTTGACATGAGTTTTTGAAGGTTTTTTGTCATTTTTTGAATATTTTCATATTCATTCTCATGTGTCGACATGGACACCAATGAAGTGCCACACTTATGTCAACATTTACATGTGTTGACCTTTCTGTGTTGATTTTTTTCTTGTGGCGATTCGCGTCACACCCCCCGCAACCCCCCCTCCGGCGATTCGCGGCGACCCCCCCCCCTCCCGCAATTCGCGGCAACCCCCCACCGGAACCCCCATGAACCCGCTCTCGCGCGATTCGCAGCACCCACCCCCCGCAACCCCCCCCCTCCCGCAAATCGCGGCACCCCCCGCGATTCGCGGCAGCCCCAGGATTAAATGGCACATGGAAAACACTGACATGGCTATGGTCGACAATGAAAAAGGTTGACCTGAGTTTTTGAAGTTTTTTTTTTCATTTTTTTTAATATTTTCATATTCATTCTCATGTGTCGACATGGACACCAATGAAGTGCCACAATTATGTCAACATTTACATGTGTTGACCTTTCTGTGTTGATTTTTTCTTGTGGCGATTTGCGTCACACCCCCCCCCCCCCACAACCCCCACTCCCGCGATTCACGGCACACACACACACACCTCCCCCGCGATTCTCGGCACCCCACCCCGTGACCCCCCCTCCCGTGATTCACGGCACACCCCGCGACCCCCCCTCCCATGATTCGCCGCAACTTCCGCCCCCGTAACCCCCCTCCCGCGATTTGCGGCAAACCACCCCGCGACCCCCCTCCCGCGATTCTCTGCACTCCCTCCCCTCCCGCAATTCGCAGCATCCACCCCCCCACAACCCCCCCTCCTGCAATTCGCGGCACCCCCCGCGACCCCCCCTCCTGCAATTCGCGGCACCCTCCGCGACCCCCCCTCCCGCGATTCGCGGACACCTAAGTTGCAATACAGGCATCTTTCATACAATTCTAACCATATTTCTCATATACAAACGTTCACAAATTAAGGGGGCGCAGCCCCTTACGACGGTGTGAAGAGCGCCCGTAGGGCGCGATGAATCACCTAGTCTCTTATATATTTAGCCAGATCTGTCACTCAACCCCTGTGTAGAACGTTCCTGTGTAGAACAGTTTCATGTGTATAACATTCCACCCCCTTGACATCACCTCCCCCCGCCCAGCCAGGGCTACAGTACACGCCCACCATCCACCATTACTCCACAGCCACCATCCATCATTACTCCTGCACATCCCTACCCTCTGCCAGGACCCCCGCGACCCCCCTCCCGCGATTCGCGGGACCCCCGCGACCCCCCCTCCCGCAAATCGCGGGACCCCAGCGACCCCCCTCCCGTGATTCGCGGGACCCCGCGACCCCCCCTCCCACGATTCGCGGGACCCCCGCGACCCCCCCTCCCGCGATTCGCGGGACCCCCCCTCCTGCGAGTCGCGGGGTTCCCGCGACCCCCCCGCGTGATTCGCGGGACCCCCGCTTTCCCCCTCCCGCGTATCGCGGGACCCCCACGACACCCCCTCCCGCGATTTGCGGGACCCCCGCGACCACCCCCCCGGGATTGGCGGGACCCCCGCGACCACCCCCTCCCACGTTTCGCGGGACCCCAGTGACCCCTTCCTCCCGCGAGCCCCCTCCCGCGATTCGCGGGACCCCTGTATCCTCCCCTCCCACGATTCGCGGGACCCCTGCATTCTCCCCTCCCGCGATTCGCGGGACCCCTGCGACCCCCCCTCCCGGCATTAAAAGGGCCCCCCTCCCGCGATTCACGGCACCCCCCCTACTGCGATTTGCGACCCCCCCTCCCGCAAATCACGGACCCCCCCGTAGCGCCCCCCTCCCGCGATTTGCGGTCCCCCTCGGCACCTCTCGCGATTTGCGACCGCCCCGTAATTCACACATTCGGGGACCCCCCCTCCCGCGATTCATGCCCCCCTCACGCAATTCATGGCACCCCCCACACTCCCCTTCCTGCGATTCGCAGCCCCCCACGACCCCCCCTCCCGCAATTCATGCCCCCTCCCGCGATTCACGGACCCCCGCACCACCCCACTGCGCCCCCCCCTCCCTTGATTCACGCCCCCCTCATGCAATTCACAGCAACCCCCAACACCCCCGCCTCCTGCGATTCGCAGCCCCCCCACGACCCCCCCTCCTGCGATTCATGACCCCTCCCGTGATTCACGGACCCCCGCACCACCCCCCCTAGACTCACGGCACCCCACGCGCCCCTCCCGCAATTCACGGACCTCCGCAACCCCCCCTCCCGCAATTCACTAACCCCGACAACCCCCCTCCCGCAATTTGCGGACCCCCCTTCCCCCGATTCAAGCCCCCCTGCGCCCCCGCCCACGATTTGCGGACCCCCTCCCGCTAATCGTGGATCCCCGCACACCACCCCCCCTCCCGCAATTTGCAGACCCCCCTGACCCCCTTCCGGCAATTCCACCCGCCAGCGGACCACCGCGACCCCGCTCTCGCATTTCACGTACCCCCGTGACAATGGGGGATCCTGTACCACCACAAGCAGGTATCGCCCCTAGGTGGGAAATCCGGCCCTGGCTGCCGCACTGCAGGTTTCCCCACTGCCCTCTGCACCAGCGCCACAACTTTTATCAATGTCTTGCCCACATACCACTATTATACAGCCTCCTGCTCTCATGCACGCTCACTCCCTCCCAGTGGGAGGAGACGCTCACCCACTGCCAGGAGCTGCATACTGTCCCCCACCCTCCTCCAGTTCTAGGGATGCCCATCGACCATCAATGATTTCAAATAATCGATGGTTTATGGCCGATGTTGAATACTTTTGCCATCAATGTGGGAGGACAAGATGGTTTCCCTACAACGATGGCAAAGGAGAACCGATCAAGTTTCAAATTTTTTTAGGCCACCAAGTTCTGATTGACCCACGGCCTATTCAGTCAGATATAATGGATGACCATCGATAGCTACAACAATCGATGGTTATCCAAGTAATATGTTACTACTATCGATGGCAGGGTGCAAAATCGCCATCAATGCCAACCATCGATGGTGTCTGCACCAATGCCTATCCCTACTCCGCAACAGCCAAAAACCTTTATTACCCCTCATGCCCACACACCTCTATCACTGCCCTGCCTCCTGTTCTCCTGCCCCGTAACTTCCGCCAGTGGAGACCCGCTCACCCTGTGTTGCCCACATTCCCCTATCATGCTTTACCGCCCAGCCTCCTGCTCTCATGCACCCTAACTCCCACCCAGTCGGAGGAGACACTGACTCCTGTACTTCTGTGCTGCCACGCTGGACCCTCACCCACTGGCAGAAGCTGCACAGTGTCCACCACCCTCTTTAGTCCCCCGTATGCCCACACACCCCTATCACTACCCAGCTTCCTGCTCTCCTGAACCGTAACTTCCACCACTGGGTAATCGCTGACGCTGTGTTGCCCACATACCCCTATTATGCCTCATATCCCAGCCTCCTGCTCTCATGCACCCTAACTCCCACCCAGTAGGAGGAGACACTGACTCAGGGCCACCGTCCGGTACTCCTGTGCTGCCACGCTGGACCCTCACCCACTGCCAGAAGCTGCAATACAGGGCATCTTTCATACAATTCTAACCATATTTCTCACAATACAAATGTTCACAAATTAAGGGGCGTAGCCCCTTACGCCGGTGTGAAGAGCGCCCGTAGGGCGCGATGAATCACCTAGTCCATTATAAATTGTTAAATAAAAAAAAAAAATAATTCTAAATTATTTCAGTTGAAAAAATTGCTCTTTCTTCCATGCGTTTTCGAATCCTTGTAGACTATAATGTCTGCTTGGATACGTCATTTGGCCCTGACTCCAGAATGATGCGATATCAGTCACTGTTGTGTGTCCTTCACTGAAGACTGTCCTTACCTTTGCTATCTCTTCTTTGCACATTTTGTGAGTCATCACTTCTGTTGGCTCTAGTATACCGTAGTGAGTTTGTTGGCCTGATCCCTTTTTTTTGTTTGAAAAGTCTTTGGCCCAGTGGTGTTCACTTTTATACTTTTAATATATTCAAAAGAGTATTTTCAATAAATGTTAAAAAACACGGTATGGTGTCATTTCATTTCAAAATGTAATTTATTGTTAATTTTAAGTTCTATTATGTACAGGTATGGTTCCTCTTTGCAACACTTCGCCTGACTTCTCTCCCCTTGAAAAATAATCTTTTTCAAGGGGTGAGGAGTGTAAAGAAAGTGCCGCAAACACTCTGGTAAGATGCTATTATGGTATACAGGTACACTTTGCAACACTTCTCCTGACTTCTCTCCCCTTAAAACTCCCCAAGAACTCCTCCAGCCCTTTGAACTGCCCATTTTTATTTAAATGAGTTTATTTTTTATTTTTCCTATGCTTGAGAAGAATCTGGCATGCTTAAATCACTTAGCAGAATCGCTGAGGCATATCGCTGACACATTTTGCTCATTCTAAGCAATATAGATGATTTTGTGCTCAAAGGAAATCTGCTATGCTAAATCTGGCATGCTATATCACTGGCCAAAATCGGTATGTGTGTAGGCCCTATAAGTCTGTAATATAGGCTTTATCAAACAGTTAAATGACATAAATAAGTGGTAAAACATACGTCAATAAATAAATACAAAAACATAATAGAACCAGTACTACACCTTCCTAAGCACACATTCTCCCACCTCATGGTGAGGCTCCTGTCTCTTCTTCTTGGCAGCTGCTCTCTGGTCCAGTGCACTGACTGAGGACTCAGATCCACACACACACAACAGAACTGTAGAAGAAGCTGCTACCACTGGGCACGTGCAGCAGCTCTGCTCTGTCCCTAAAGGGGTGAACACACCCCAAAATCTCCCAATGTTTCTCTTGCTTAGATATAGAAGGTAATTTGGCGACAGCTCTAATCGTATTATAAACCATTGTAATTTTCATCATTTAAGTCACGTCACAAGAAGATGGGGGTTTCCGACCTGCATTTGTTAGCAGGGGCGTTGGCATGATGCAAGATCCATGAGTTGTTAGCAAAAAGTTTGGCTTGTTTCTATCTCATTTCGTCATGCAGCCTTTTCAGTACTAGGTGGGGGGGGGGTGGTGGTTTACTGTTTAAACTTGACCCTCCCCCTCTAGTCCTGACTCCTCCCCTTCCCATTCCTGACTCCTCCCATTGTAAGACTGCCCCCCCCCCCCCCAAATAATAATAATAATAATAAGAAAACAATAATAAATGTCAAAGAAAAAACCCTGCACACTGTATGTGCAGCCGGACACACCAGCAGCTGGACAGTGCACATCAGGCGACTTCATCCTGAAACCGGGCACACAACGGGCACACACCCACCGTGCTGCAGACACAGCCCACCCCACACTGTCTGTGAGCAATCAGGGTGGCAAACCACCTAATTTACAGCCCACCAGCCAATAGGATGGCAGGATGGGGAGAGAAAGCCCCGCTATATCAGCTACTGGATGAGAGAGGCGGCGTCATCACCTCCCCATCATCACTACAATCATTTTTGAACGTGTACCAATGTCTTCCATTGGGCATTTTGCCAATTCATCTTAGGGTCTGGTTCATATTGGTAATTTGGTAATACATAACATAGTTAGCATCTTTAATACTGCCGCTGGTATCCCGACACCTGTGGTATCCCGTGCCAAAACCATTTAGCAGAGGTACAGATATTTCTTCCTGTGTTGAGTATCCCTGAGTCATTAGAACGTCTGTTCCGGCATTAGTGTCCCATTCTGCTGATAGGTAATATATTACTATACTTTGTTGGCTGCCTTACAGCACTTTATAGGAGCACTGTTTGTTTATAGTGAGAGAACATGACTGTGGTGGTAACACAATATTATGTGGTGCAGCTGTGATCGGAATCTACCTGCAGGATTTCCAGCCCTGGAGCAGGGCTCTTCGCTGGCCACACCCCAAAATGTGATGTCATGAAGTGACATCAAAGGAGCATGGCCCCGGGATTGTGATGTAGTAGCATTCACCGAATGACTCTAGAGGCTGCATGGTGCATGCTCGGAGTGTCCAAAGAATGGCCGACTAGCCCTAATCCACCCAATCTATGTCATTTACTGTATACTCCTACCTACTGTATAAAGTGTTTTAAGGCAGTCAGACAAAGGGGGTTATTCTGGTTGAATAGTCCACCATACCCCACCTTGCGAACACCCATGAAACGCTGGGCATTCCTATATTCTAATAGGCCATCCCGCCGCCCCCTCCCCTCTCCGTCCCCCGCCCGCTATCTTGGGTGAGTGCACTCAGCGAACATTCTGTTTGCCGCGGTGGCCGCACACACCTGTCATATGCACATGTGCAGAAAATCGGCTGCGCATACACCGAACATCGGACCACTTGCAAACGAAGGGTTCCGACCGAACGGACCAGAATAAGGGCCAAAGGCTAATATTGTCACTAAACATGACAAAAGTTATTTTAGATTAAAGCAAAGCCTTTAGTTAAAGATAAAGTTGACTGGCCACAATAAAATAATATTTTTGTATGTTTAAAAAAAAAAAAACATTTAGCAATCATACATAATAAACACGGAGCGACTTGTTCTTCCGCTCAGAATAATAATCTCCCAGACGCCCATAGCTATACAGCTAATTACCATACAATAGGTTACCCACCTACCCAGAGACTACTCATGCAGCACAAGTAGCTCCACTCAGACATAGAACACACACGCACACACACACGCCCACACACACACGCCCACACAGTGGAGAAACATACAGATATATTGAACAGGGAACATTTCGTAACTGTATTATGTACTGTGCCAGATCTGATGCAACCGTGACAGGACAGGACATGCACTTATGTGCTCAGACCAACAATCATGGGGCAGGTGGGACTGCAGCCCCAGGCCCCCCGCCTAAAGATAGGCCCAATGTATGACAGCCTGATAATACGGAGCGACAACATTCCTCCTACCTCCCAGCATTCTAGAGCTTTGAATGTCCAGTGCTTTAAGAGCTGCTGGCCATGCCCCCTCTGTCTCAGTGTCTCTTCTTCTATCTGTGTGGAGTTTGTATATTCTCCCCGTGCTTGCGTAGATTACCATTGGGTGATCTGATTTTCTCCCACACTCTAATAATACATCAAATGGGTTAAGGTGCCCACACACTAGAACCGATTGTCCGATTTTCGATAAATCGGCCGATATCGGTCCGCTGCGCGCTCCCGTGGATCTTTAGCTGAATCTTCTGATCTTACGTGCTGCACAAAAGATCAGAAGATTTAACAAAAGATCCATAGGAACGCACACGGGATCTTAAGAAAAATCTTTGGTAAAGACGTGCGCTTGCCTGAAATCTTTGGTCCAAGGCGGACCAAAGATTTGAAGGCTAATTTATGCGCACATCTTAAGTTGCCCATACACTAGTAAGATTTATCTGCATATCTGGCTGGTTGGAACAAAAACATGGTTATGGATGAGTGACAGTTTGTCCGTTTTCCAGCATTTCCAAGCAAATGGTCAACTGTCATTTGCTCTCATCCATAACCAAGTTTTTGTTCCAACCAGACAGATCTGCAGATAAATCTGCGTGTGTATGGCCACCTAGGGGGGCTGGATCACCACTTCTCCCTCCATCCCTTCACAGTCACAGTGCCGCACTGCCTGCCGCTGGCACGGAAGGGTGTCCGGGACAGCGCAAGGTGTCCTGGCGCTGGCAGCAGCATGGATCCTGCATAGGGATGGACATCGATGGTCGATGTTTCGGAAACATCGATGTTTTTCTTTCGATGTTAGTGTTTTTACCATTTAATGGTGACCTTCCGATGTTTGTCACCATCGAATGCTAATCATTCGATGGTGTACCGATGGTGGCTTATTTTTTGTAATTCCCAAAAGCTATGCCTCCCCTGGCTGCTGTGTCTGTGTCAGGGAAACTTCCTAGGTTCGTTGGAGGCTGTCTGACTTTCTCTCTGCTTCCCTCCCTCTCCCTCTCTATGGTTGCTGTAGCTGCTAGGCAACAGGGCCCACTGCTAGTTCTGATTGGCTCTCCCTGACTCAGAGAGCCAATCAGAGCACAAACCTCACCCTGCAGCACCAGTCACTCAAACAGCAGCAAATTTCACAGACACACTGAGCTCTGGAGGATCAGAGAGAGAAGGAGACGTCACTGAATGTTATACCAGCTCAGGCAAGCTACAATAATAATAATAAGTACACAATACAACTAGCTACAGATATTTGTGAATGTCAGTCACATACAACACTCATTAATATACTGCATTAGTATTACCAGGCAGCAACCACTATATGATCATCAGTGAAGTGTTGGTCAGAGATTGTCTGTTTCTGTGAATATAGTGAGGAACAATATACACAGTCCTGGGGTACCAGTGGAATGAACCAAGATAAAGGTGCCCATACACTGCTGTGATGTCTCGCAGCAGTGTACGGACACAGGACAGCCTGCAGGGACCTTCCCGGCGGCAGGAACGCATGCGATCCGTTGTGATAGATTACATGCATCCCTGCTTCCCACCCGCCTCACCGCCAGGAGGAACGGGTGGCTGCCTGCCGGTCTGAGCACCTGGTCGGGTCCGATGCGCACAGGACCCAACAGCATGTCAGGAAGAGGCGATTTGGTCCGATTTAAGGGGTCGATTGGTCGCAATTGGCCACAATCGGACCAAATCGCCTCAGTGTAGGGGCACCTTAACTGTTTTTATATATAGTGAACTATTTTTTTATATTACGTGACCTTGTCGCTAGCGATTGGTCGCTCAGTAACCGAATTGCTGGTTATCAGTATTTTACTGGGGACCAGTGATTCTAGCAAGTTCCTGCGACCAGCGACCGTCGCTGGGCTGCGGTGGGAGCGCACACACGGCGAAGGTCGCTAGGTATCACCGGCAATATGGTCACTGAGCGACCATATAGCTGACGATGGAATCGCTAGCATTATAGTGGTGCCCCCACAGATCCTGGCACCCTAGGCAGCTGCCTAATGGTAGAGCCAGCCCTGCTCATTGCAATATTTATCTCACCATATAAATGATGTGATGACCACTACACCGTCATCTCCCTTATTTGTGTGTGTGTGTGTAGTTACACTTGCCTTAATAAATAGACATTTTCCTATCTGGAAAAATAGTGAAACCTAAAACGAGTTAGTTTACAATTTATCTAATTTTATTACATTTTGATTACTTGCTGTTAAAGTGTTAATAATGTGTACAAAATTACTATACTACTTCATCATTGGGCATTGTGTGAATATTATATATGTATATTATACACACAATGTCCACTGATAAAGTAATATGTTGCTCAGAGCCTGGGCCCTGCCACCAAACTCAATTACTACCTTACAAATGGCAATACAGGCTTTTGCGCATGCACTAGTCATATAACTAGTTTTCACCATCGAATACTTTTGATTCGATGGTTAGTTACCATCGCATCGAAAGTTTCAATGGTGGAAGCACTGCCATCATTTGATGGTTGGCTTCCGATGTCCATCCCTAATCCTGCATGATTAACGCCGGGGCTGGTCACTAAAGTGACGTCGAGCCCCGTCACCGTGAAAAGGTAGGGGGGCTGGATCACGCACTGCCCACTGCTGAGAGGGAAGGGTGTCTGGGACAGCGCCGTGGACACTACCCGTGCGGCATTACTCAAATAGAATAAAAGGGTGCAGGGGGTGCCTGCAGAGCCCTTGGGGCCCCCCCCAAAGGCCCGGGCCCCATAGCAATTGCACCCCCTGCACCCTCCATAGTTCCACCACTGGTCAGTGGCTTAATTATTCATTTTGCTCCCCCCTCCCAAAAAAGGGAAACGGTCATCTGTCAGACCACACTTAGGTCGACAGTCATTAGGTCGACCCCGGAAGGTCGACTGGCCCCAAAGTCGACAGGGTTAAAGGTCGACATGGGTCAAGGTCGACATGACTTAAGGTCGACATGGGCCAAGGTCGACATGGGTTTAGGTCGACAGTCATTGTGTCGACATGAGTTTTTCACTGTTTTTTAAGCCGACGTGCCGACAGGCGGTATTTCATGCCATTCCATCCACTAGGGCGTGGTGGGAGAATAAAATAGTGTACCCGAAGCGAGCGATGCAAAGGGGCTGCGGTTCAACTCCAACTGGGTCCATGTCGACTGTGTCGATAGTCGGGTCACAAACCAGTGAAAAACTCATGTCGACCTAATGACTGTCGACCTAAACCCATGTCGACCTTGGCACATGTCGACTTTAAGTCATGTCGACTTTGAACCATGTCAACCTTTAACCCTGTTGACCTTGGGGCCTGTCGACCTAATGACTGTAGACCTAAGTCTGGTCTGACAGATAGTACATAGATTATACATTTTACCAACATGCTTGTAGTTTCATGCTCCGGGTTTTATGCTCGTTGTCAGGGGTTTCATGCTCACCAGTTGAGCCAATGTTCTCAAAATTCTGACGCATTTGGTTAACAAGGTCATACTGTCTCCTCTAAGTCACTTTCATTTAAGTGACTTTTTAAAGTCACTTAAATGAAAGCCGTGGATATTGCTTCTGTGGCTTCACCTCCCTACATTAATTTTTTAAAGTGTCACACCCTGTATTAGAACCCATGGTCTTACTGGAGACGGAGTACCTTGTTTGGAAAATATCTATATATTTTCTTTATAATATCTATAAGGTTTATTACTGTGAAACCTATTGTGAAAGAATGGCGGAACATAAAAATATCGTTGAGGTATCAAGATGGTGGTATTGCCATGTGAACGTGCCATTCGGCGAGAAAAATCAGGGTACTTATGTAGTATCTGGGCGTCCGATTTTGTGATTGTATGCCTTACCTTAAGGCATACAATCAGATGCGATGCGATGCGATTTTGCATAGGATTCAATGTTAAGAAGGTCCTGTTCATTTCCCCACTATCCAAGTGGGCATAGAGTTGATTTTATATAGCGTGGCGAGCGCAGCGAGCCACCGAGCCCGAAGCGTGGCGAGCGGACGCATATTTCTTAAAAAGTATTCTGTGTCCGCTCGCCCACGCTTCGGGCTCGGTGGCTCGCTACGCTCGCCACAGGTTTATATCCAACTCCATGCCCACTTGGATAGTGGGGAAAGGAAAAGGACCCCTTTTTCCCATTGAATTCTATGTTAAAATGGACTCAGACCATTTTTAACATTGAATCCTATGGAAAAATCTTGACCATCGCATCGCATACGTTTTGGTCGCATGCGATGCGATGCGATCCGATTTCTAAATCGGACGCCCAGATACTACATAAGTACCAAAATCAGAAGGGGGCAACAGTTTGGGCATTGTGGATTGGCGAACTTCCCATGTAAAGTCTATGGCAGATGTGTGTCCGAGCAATGTAAACATTTGCTCTACGGCTAGGAAAATACCCACTTTATTTGTTTACCTTGCGAAGTGGATCATTGCCCTACATAAGGCGATACATTCTGTGTCCACACTTGTGCATGGTGTTCTAGGATTAGTACTAAAATGATACGCTTTAGTGCATCATTACCCTTAACCCTTTGAGTGCCAAGTGAATTTGTCATAATAGGTGTGGAAATAGCCAAGAAAACATTTTTACTCATCATAATGACCTGTAATGTTACCTTATATAGGAAATAATATTTTTTTACACAACATTTTTTATTTGATTTTATATAACAAATGTGAGCTACGCTGGAATTTTTAGTGGATATTTTGAAATCTCTCACAGAGATCTTTGCGAAAGCTGCAGAAAGCAGCGAAACGCGTATGGTGTCTCTGCAGGTGTGTCTGTACTCCGGAATGTCCACCCTCGTTTCCACCTGGAATTGTCCATAATATTTGTGGAATACTACACTTCACTGGAAGCCCATTGCTGTTGTTCCCCCACCACCAGGGACTGCAATTTCCTAACACAGGGAAGGAAACCAGCCTTCAGGAGCACTATCCCCTGGGAATCCTGATACCATCCACTTAATTGCGGCAAACAAAATCTTCTTGGAGGACCGCCACTTCCTTAAAGGCCCGGTATACTGACTATGCAAGATGATCCATCTAATTTCATCCGTCTTCTTGAGGAAACAACACAAACTTCCCCAGTACTGGTGGACTTATGTTGTGTACACATGGTGCGATTCTGCTTGCGATCCGATCGAGATCGAATCAGGGTGAATTCGACCGGTACGCATTCGATTTGACTATATAGTACAGATCTGTACTATATAGTCTTGCAGCACAGTCTATTTTTCTATTCGATTTGCACTACACGGGAGTGCGCATCACGATCGAATCGGCATCGAATGCGTCTGAAAACCATTTGATGTCCATTCAGTTTCGATTAGATTTTGAATCAATTTGATTATATAGTCAAAATTGGATACAAAATCCCACCGTGTGTACACAGCATTAGTGGGTGACTATCCGTTTTAATACCCATTTGAATACAAGTGCACTCCACAGTTTTAATTGTTTTATTATATATTTTTTATTATATTGTTTTCTATTGAATTAAAATAAATGTGTTAATGTACTGCCACATGCATGATGCTCTGTAGCGCAGTCTTATCTCTTCCTGGGGGAGATTCTCTAAGGTGAAAATGCGGTAAAAACCCCGTTATCTGGGTTTTTACCACATTTTGGGATGCTCTAAAGCATCCCCCGCCGGGTTACTGCGAAGCCAATGGGCTTCTAACGCGAACTCACCGCCGTCCCACACGGACCCCCGCCGTCCCGCACGGACCCCTGCCGGCCCGCATCGCCCCCTCACCTGTGTCCGGGCAGCACAGAGCTGTGCTGCCTGGACCTGTGACCTCCTCCCTGCACTGATCCTCTTCCGGGTGCAGTGAGGAGGAGAGCCCGGCGCAGCAGCAGCAGCGCCGGGTGTGTGAGGGAGGGGGAGCCGCCGGGACCTGCTGGGACCCGGCGACTCTCACCGCAAAGGACAGCTCTTAACGCAAGAGCTGTCCTTTGCTATAATTATCGCATATGTTAGAATATATGGGATAATTATAATTGCGATGGGGGGCGGAGAGTTTTAGAGAATCCCCCCCCCCCCTGTATTTTTTATCTCTCGCAGAGATTTTGGCAGTCAAAGGGTTAACAGACTGTTGCTTGCTATGAGTTTATTCTTTTTCAAAAAATGTAAATGTTAGTTACGACGGGTTTGCCACAAGGGGACAATAATAAGGTCGACAGCCAACAGGTCGAACGACATATGAAAAAAGTTAACATACCTTGGGTCGACATGGTCAAATGTCATCTTGAAAAATGTCGACATGAGTTTTCCCTTTTTTTTTTTTTAAAGGTGTTTTTTTTCATACTTTACCATTCAAGTGGACACATATTCAGATCTGATAGCAGTACAATTTTTTTCTCAAAATGGGCAAAAGCATGTGCACTGCAGGTGGGGCAGATGTAACATGTATAGAGTGAGTTAGATTTGTGTGAGTTATTTTGTTTCTGTGCAGGGTAAATACTGGCTGCATTATTTTTACACTGCAATTTAGATTTCAGTTTCAACACACCCCACCCAAATGTAACTCTCTCTGCACATGTTACATCTGCCCCACCTGCAGTGCACATGGTTTTACCCATTTTGAGAACAAATTTGTACTGTGATCAGATCTGAATAAGGACCATAGAGTTAGAACAAAGCAGGTCCCGGAGCGCAGGCTTATTTAACCAAGGACGCCGACGGTCAATTAAAATGCCGCACCGGCTTTTGAGCCAATCAGAGCTCGCATACCTGCAGCTAGGGTTGCCACCTGACTCAGTGCACTGAACAAAGCAGGTCCTGGAGCACAGGCATCTTCAATTTAGGACACCGGCAGCCAATTAAAATGCAGCACTGGCTGGTGAGCCAATCAGAGCTCACATACCGGCAGCTGCTCAGATTGGCACCAAGAGCCCGATGCTGGTTCTTTAAATACAAGGAACCCCTATACAATCTTTATCCTGTATCTTTGGAACCAGCACTGGCTCAAGGATTCCCGGGGCTAGTTCTGCTTAGAAAGGGGGGACCCCACACATTTTTGTAAGTTTACAAATAAAAATCTTTCTTTTACTATAAAATACAGAAGCACTGCGCCGATCTGACTGTTCCACACGTGCTGCCTATTCGGCAGTGTTTAAACGGTAACAAACTTGGCAGCCAAACACGGATCACTTGACCATCGGAAAATGCGAATCCTGCGAACGCGGCAGCTTAGTAAATAAGCAGCTTTTCTTCACACAAAGCGCAATCGATCACGTTTGTAACCAACTGAGATGTAACTTGGCTGGAACACGGCTGTTTAGTAAATTTTGCCCTTTGTCTGTCTCCACTTTATCTCTCTCCAAGGCTTACTAGCTAGACCCCTTATTCTGCAGGGTGGGGGAAGTTTAGGGTTACGATTAAAGTAAGGGGCGTCACCACTGGTTGACAGGAAAGTGACCACGTATTAAAGGTCGACACAATATATTAAACCCAAGTAAGGATACAGAACTGTACTTAACCCTAACAGAAGATCCAAATTATACATAGTGTAGAAATCATGAGATCTATTAATAGTGAGACACAGCGGCTGCCACGGCGTGAGACCCATGTGCGACGGTCCCCGCCCTGTATACACTGTACGCAGACAGCTGCTGGTCCTGACATGCAGGAGCTAAATGCTGCCAGGTACCGGTATCGGGACAACCTTTGTGTCACATGACTTGCTGCCTCTGCCAACTTAACCCCTTGTTCCCCATTTATGTGCGATTGGTTACCGGGAAGTGGGCAGGATGCGGGAGAGCTGCCCTCTCTTCCTGGGGACTAAAAGTATGACCTGCAGCCTGTAAGCTATTAGCTATGGAAGGTTGACACAAGCATTAAGTTGACAATGGCTAGGTCGACAGCCAAAATGTCAACATGAGTTTTTCACAATTCCCCCCCCCCCCGAATGTTGACATAGTCGACATGGACACAGTCGAAGTGTACCGCATCCCCTCTTGCTGCATCCTCGGAGCTGGCATCGCATCCTTAGACAAGACCCATTTCACCCAGTACAAAACGGTGTTCTCCTGATTGTCCCATTGACTTCCTGTACAAAAGCTGGGCATCGTGGGTTACGTTGTGTGGGGCTCATTCAGCATTGAAAAAATTACTCCAAAAATCCACCAATCCCCATCCTGCGAATGCCGCCCCCCCCCCCCCTCACAGCGCGGATTCCCAGCACAGGACAAGGAAAGATGTGGAAGTTGCACGCATATAAAAGTGACATTCAAGTCACTTACATATGCGTGCATGCTGGGAAGGAAATGGGCAGGCAGCATCCCGCCCCCTGCACCCGCGTCATGGCCTCATTAGCATGGGAACGCCCATGAAATGCTGGGCTTTCCCATATGCTAATGGCGCTGCCCGGCGCCGGACACCTCTCTCCGCCCCCCCCCCCCCTACACTGTCCCTGGTGCATGCACCTGGCAAACAGACTGTTCGCCGTAGTGCACGCACCTTGCCTCTGCGCATGTGCACGTGCACACCATCGGTCCCCCGTGCAAATTAGGGATGGCCATCGTTGCCATTGCCATCATTGGTTGACATCGATGGCAATTCTGCAACTGGCCATCGATAGTGTTAAGCTATGCAATGGATGACCATCGATATTTTTACATATAGATGGTCATCCATTGTGTTTGATTGATTGGCCTGTGGGCCAATCAAAACACGGGGGGTGGGGGGGTTGGGTGTCGGGGGCTCCGTTGCCCAGGACTTAAAAAAAAAAAAAAGCAAAACCTTGTTTTGCTGTTCCATCGATGGAGGGAAACCATCTGGTTCTCCCCCATCGATGGCAAAAGTAGTCAACATCGGCCATGAACCATCGATGATATCGAATCATTGATGAACAATGGCCATCCCTAGTACGAATGCATGGGGGATGTGAATGGATTATAATACCCCCCCTGTCTGATATAATTATAGAAGAACGACAAGTGTGATACAATAACCTGTGTGAAGGCCCAGCGCACCCTCCTTCCCAGCTGAGTAATGACTCACTCACCTGCCTGGAACCAGGCTCCTGTGTGCTGCAATGCTCGTGAGAAGCAGAGAAATGAGTCACACAAAACTATTTTACATTCGAGGGCTAGAAATATGCTCCATGGGTATCACAGCCCTGACTCTATGACTCCATGCATCATTGCTGCGCTTGTGCAATAGTTCTAACACATACGGAGATCTAAACTAATGGCAAGAACGCTGCCAGTGCTACGCTGCAGCTCCATAAATCTTCATGCTCTAAGGAGCCCTCTCACCCAATGCACAGTAACGAGACCTTAACACAGGCATGTCCAACCTGGGCTCTCCCACTGTTATGAAACTACAAATCCCAGCATGCCTTGCAATAGTTTTAGCATTCCCTAAAAGCAAAATTGTGGCAAGGCATGATGGGACTTGTAGTTTCAAAACAGCTGGAGGGCCAAGGTTGGACATGCCTGGTTTAACAGATCACTAATACCTTTAGGCCCCCTGAATATAGTGAGGTTCTTCTGTCATTTAAATCCAGCTACCTCGTGTTCCTGTAGTGATTCAGAATTACACAATGGATGCAAATGACATGCAAATATAAAGGAGAACTAATTAGCACAGACGATCTAAACTTTACATCTAAAGGTCAAAACTTAAGCAACACCTCATGAAACCTACTGATTAATTAGGAGATCTTATTGCTACATGTATAATATATATCCACAGGGATGGATCATTAGGATTTCGCTAATTCGATCAACAGTCACTAGGCCGTCCCCATATGGTCACATGATGACATACTGTTGGTCAACAGGGTCAAAAGGTCATCAGGTCATGGAAAAAAGGTCAACATGCAAATGAACACCAAGGGAGACTCCAGAGGAGGGGCTGCAGCACAGAGCAAGATTCAAATAGGGGGACCGCACCAACTGCCATTCCAAACAGACTCACTGGCAGTGGGTGTGGCTTACCCATTTGAATTTTGATCTGTGATGCAGCCGCACCCCTGGAGCCACCACTGAGTTTTTTTGAGGGTTGCCATTTAGCAAAGGCAAATAATTTAGGGGTCAGGCCTCCCCCTAGGTACAACATTATCGGTTGCCCCCAATCATGTCACTGTCCCCTTTATGTTGGGGCCTACTGACCGCCAAAGCAGCACCAACCTCACCTCTCCTCCACCCCCACAATGTACTAACCATCATCCGCTCCTCCCTCACCAGTTACAAATAAAAATAATTGTAAAGACAAAAAAAAAAAAAAAATCATTGGCCTTATCTGGCCTTATCTGGCCATCAGCCTATCAGAGCTAAAACCAAAATCCTGGGTCACACACAGGATTTTTGACCCGGGGTTTTGGTGGGTCTCCCTACCCATATCCCTGTTTCCACTGCCCAGTTTTCCCAGGCATTTCACGGTGGACACTGTTTCCGCTGAGAAACGGGACTCCCGGGCCCAGGTCAAAAAACACAGATAAGAGCCGCTTCCACAGCTCGTTACCATGGGTTAAACGGAACCTGAATCTCCAGAGCACACAGGCAGCCCTCAGGAGTCTGATGCTGATAATAGAGGGATGATACAGGGACAAGGTCAGGAACAAATCCAAATCAGAGTCCAGAGAGTCACCCTGCAAAGTCAGGAACCATGATCACTGGTGCAGTTGTTTCTTCAGCCTTATATATAGTCTTCCCACACTTCCCCTTTATAGTGGGATGCTCTTGGATTACTCAGGGGCGGGGCTGACATCACTTGGCCATAAAACTCTGATTCGCGGACCGGGGAGAGGGTGCGGGGCTTAAATAACATGAAATGCCACTATCGCATCATTTTTGCCCCACCCCCCTCTCCGCGGACCCGCGGTTTGCAGTAATTTAACCAGCGGGGAAGGGGGGGATCGGGGGCTCTGACCAGCAAGCGGGAGATTTGTCCACCTTCCCAGGGTGCCGGGAGGTGGACCAGATTTTTCGGGAGCCTCCCAGCCATTGCGGGAGGGTAGGCAAGCCTGCTTAAGCCCTTTGGGCCGGATGCGCCAAGCTTAAAAAAGTGATAAAGTGAAGAGCAGTAAATAAACCAGCCAATCAGCACCTGCCATGTTACTGCCTGGATTTGAAAAAATGACAGTTGGGAGTCTATTGGCTGGTTGTTTATCACTCTCTACTTTATCACTTTTTAAAGCAATGTGCATCCGGCCCTTGGGGCCAGATGTATCAGGCTACAAAAAGTGATAAAATGGAGAGTGATAAACAACCAGCTCCTATCTGTTCTGTTACAGGCTGAGCGTGAAAAATGACAGGAGCTGATTGGCTGGTTGTTTTTTTACTCTCCATTTTATCACTTTTTGTAGCTTGATACATCTGTCCCTTAGAGTGTTATGGACTAAACTGATGTTATGGACTAAACTGATAACCCCAGCCAAGAGTATATAAAATCTATATTGCAAAATGTATTACAATTGTATCTAGAATAGTGCACCTGCATCTTTTTTCTCTTAGTGTGTTGCACTACAAGTCTCAGCACCTCCCATTATATAGGGTGTGCAGTCTAGGGTCCCTCCCTATCCTCCCTACCATTATATAGGGTGTGCAGTCTAGGGTCCCTCCCTATCCTATTTTGTGTATTTATATGTACACTTCAGCCTAGACTAGCAACCCTTCCCACCTGCCTGTCATGATTTTAACCCTTTGAGTGTGTCTCTGTGAGAGAAGCGCAAAATATCTGCTAAAAACCCCCAGCTTCGCTCACATTTGTTATATAAATCCCCCCCCCCCCCCCCCCAAATAAAATGTGTCAAAACAGATTATATTTCCTATATTAGGTAACATCACGGGTCATTTTAATGGATACAAATGTTTGCTTGGCAATTTTCACACTTATTTGGACAAAAACACTTGGCACTCAAATAGGGATCGTAGCATTTTTAGACACCAAATTGAATAAGGTACAATTAAGGTAAACTCTATAAACTTTTATACTATGTCAGTGGTTTTCACTGCCAATATTATCCCTCCCCCCAAATAAAATCTATTTATTGCAAAATGTATTACAATATTAATTAGCAAACTTTGAAAATAGCAAAATTTCTTCTGTTCGTGCGTGGCACCTCTCTAAATAGATAAGGAATGGTATTAAAATTCCTAGAATTGTCTCCTCTTTCTGAAATTTGGAAAGGTAACCTGAGAAGATAGCCAGAACTGAGGCCCCGACAACAATGAGGGCAATCCCAGCCAGGCCGCTGGCTCCCTCCAGTAGGAACAGACATGCCCCTACCACCGCCAAGTGGCCTGGAGGGGCCCCCCACCTAACAGCTAGGCTGACAGGAAGATATGTGAGGCTCAGGATTCGCAAGAGGGGCCGCCGTGCTGGGGCCCTAGTTAAATGGAGACGCAGAGGTCACAGATCTGCACTCCCAGCTATCCTACTCTCGAACACCCGATCCCTTGTAAACAAGATGGATGAGCTGTCCCTGCTCATAAATGATGCAAGATAAGGCACTGCTGGCTCATCTATCCTATGCTTCACTGAGACATGGCTAGATGAACTCATTGCCGACTCCTCGGTGATGCTGCCGGGCTACAGTTTCCTCAGGGCTGACCACGACAAGGAGCTCACCGGAAAAACCAAGGGAGGAGGTATATGCTTCTTCATAAATGAAGGGTGGTGCACCGACGTAAAAACTCTGAGTAAATCAAGCAGCCCTCAACTGGAGACACTCATCATTAAATGCAACCCATTCTACTCCCCCCGGGAATTTGCCTCAATACTCCTGGTGGGGGTGTATATACCTCCCCAAGGAAATGCGAAAGAAGCCCAACTCCAACTGGCCACCAGGATAACACACACAGAACTCAAACATCCGGAAGCACTGCTTATAGTGATGGGCGACTTCAACAGTGCCAACCTGTCCCAAGAGCTACCGAAGTACAGACAGCAAGTCAGATGCCACACCAGGGAAGGACGTACCTTAGACCACTGCTACACCACTATCAAGTCTACTTACCGGGCTATCCCCCGGGCAGCTCTGGGCCTCTCTGACCATTGCATAGTCCACCTTCTACCAACTTACACCCAGAAGCTAAGGTCAGCTAAACCAGTGGTCAGATCAGTCAAAAGCTGGACAAACGAGGCAAAAATGAAGCTTCAGGCCTGTCTCGAATGCACAGACTGGGGAGTCTTTGAATCCTCCGCTACAAACCTAGACGATCTGACCGACACAGTGACAGCCTACATCAGCTTCTCCGAGGACATGTGCGTGCTAATCAAAACAGCACGCACCTTCAACAACAACAAGCCATGGTTCAGCGGTCAACTCAGGCAGCTCCGTCGGGCAAAGGAAGAAGCCTATCACAGTGGTGATATTGTCCTGTACAAACAGGCCAGAAACTCCCTAACACGGGAGCTGGCAAAAAAAAGATTCTCAGACAAGCTGGCGAACAACCTGTCAACCAACGACCCCGCGTCAGCTTGGAGAGGCATGCAAGCTATAACCAACTACAAGATCTCTTGAACCACCATGCACCAGAAACTAGTGAACGAGCTGAATGATTTCTACTGCAGGTTCGAGAAGGAAGCTACCTGCATCAGTCCTACCCCTGACCGGGGCAAAACGGCTTGCCCACGCTCCATCCAAAACTGCCACCCCCAGAGTCTACGGGTGGACCAAACAGAGGTAGAAGGAATGTTCAAGAGGGTCAACCCTAGGAAAGCTGGATGCCCAGACGGAGTGTCTCCATCTGCCCTCAAGACCTGTGCAACACAGCTCGCCCCTATCTTTACCAGGATTTTCAATACTTCACTAGAAATGTGCAAGGTCCCCACCTGCTTCAAAGGCTCAATTATCGTCCCGGTTCCCAAGAGCTCAACTGCAAAAGACCTCAATGACTACAGGCCGATTGCACTAACATCGGTGGTCATGAAAGTGCTTGAACGTATGGTGCTGAACCACCTGAGAGTTGTTACAAATGCTCACCTCGACCCCCTGCAGTTTGCCTACCGAGCAAACAGAAGTGTCGAGGATGCAGTCAACCTAGGGCTGCACCACATTCTACAGCACCTGGACAGTCCAGGCACCTATGCAAGGATACTATTTGTTGATTTCAGCTCGGCATTCAACACTATCATCCCTCACATCCTGGAGCCAAAACTCCGTTCACTAGGAGTCCCAGAACCTACATGCTCCTGGATCACTGACTTCCTGACTGAAAGGAAACAGGCGGTGAAAGCAGGCGCATTCATGTCAAACACATGCACAATTAGCACCGGTGCCCCTCAAGGATGTGTCCTTTCCCCCCTGCTCTTCTCCCTCTACACAAACGACTGCACCTCAGCAGAACAGTCAGTAAAAATTATAAAATTTGCAGATGACACAACAGTTATCGGCCTAATCATGGATGGAAACGAGTCGGCATACAGACGGGAGGTGGATCGGATAACTAAATGGTGTAGCGGAAACAACCTTGACCTCAACCCCCCCAAAACGGTGGAGATGGTGGTGGACTTCAGAAGGAAACCAAATGCCATGCACCCACTCATAATATCTGAAAGAGTAGTGTCGAGGGTCGACTCCTTCAAATTCCTAGAAACAAAGATTTCCTGCGACCTCAAATGGGGTCCCAACATCATTACAACTGTCAAGAAGGCTCAGCAGCGGTTGTTCTTTCTGAGGCAACTCAAGAAATTCAACATCCCGCAGGAGCTGCTGCTCATCTTCTACACTGCCATAGTAGAGTCTGTCCTTTGCTCCTTGATCACAATCTGGTTCGGAGGAGCAAACGAGAATGATAGGCGAAGGTTGCAAAGAGTGGTGAGGACGGCAGAAAAGATCATTGGGGCAGAGCTCCCCACTGTCCAAGAACTATACCTAGCCAGGGTCAATAAGCGTGCAGGAAAGATCTTGGCGGACAAGCTACACCCTGGCCACAACCTGTTTGAACCCCTTCCGTCAGGCAGACGTTTTAGGTCCATCCCAGCAAAGACGACAAGAACTACAAAAGGCTTCTTCCCAATAGCTGTCCACCAACTAAACCGTATTGAACGTACCAAATACTAAATACTAACTCGAACTGTTCTAGATATATGTGAAATGTATGTGATGTATGTTTATGCCTCTCTTCCCACCCCCCTTGTGTTCCCTGCTTGATGCTGCACTGTTACCACAAAAAATTCCAAGCATACGCAAGTATACCTGGCCAATAAAGATGATTCTGACACCTACTGAAACTAAACTACCATGCTAGACACCTGCAATTATATATTACAATGACATAACAGCCATCTGAGTCAGTGAGCTTAGACTGCAAAGTGAGCTGTGTGTAGTGATGTAAGAAAACTGCTTTGCCCTTATGCTTACAATCATGGGCTGCTTAATTAGGATTAGGGATGCCAATCCCATGGCATTTTTTCAATTCCAGGATTGAAAAATGCCCAATCTCGGGATTCCTGGGATCCCGGGATTGACTTCCCTAATAAAAAGACCCGCCCCGGCTGCCCCGCATATTAACTTACATTTGCGGTGCGGTGCGGCCAGGTGGGGGGGCGTTCCGAAGTTGGGAGCTGGGCGGGTAACGCCGAGAGCCGGTGGGTAGGCAGTGAATCCGGGAGCTGGTGGATGGGTGCGCAGTGAAGACAAGTGCCGTGCGGGTGGTGTCGGGATGCCGGGCAATGATGCAATGCAGTCATGGTGGGAGAGTGGGCAGCGCACCAGGAAAGAGCTGTGCGGCTGTCTGGCCTACGCAGTGTGACCTCGTCACGCTGCGCAGTGCTGCACTGCTGGGACGGGAGAAGCCGGGCAGCGTCTGAGCACTCGCTCAGACGCTGCCCAGCATTAGACTGATTGACTAATGCTGATTGACATTAGACTGATTGGAAACTCCAATCCCGGGATTTTAATCCCGGCGTTTTACGGGCCAAATTCTGGGATCCCACCGATTCCGGGATTGGCCTCCCTAATTAGGATGCCAGCGGTAAGATTACAGATGCCGGGATCCCGAAGGAGGGAATCCGGACAGAACTTCAATCTGAATCTATGCTTGGACATTTTAAAAGATGAGGCTACCCTGAACCCCTCCTTCGAGAGGCCTCCTCTATAGCAGAATCCACCATAAGAACTAATCTATTAAAATCAAAAGAAACTACCAATGAAGCCATAAACTCGAATCAAACTCCCCCCTCTTCATATCCAAATTTAATAATAAATCAACAGAAATAAAGAAAATCATTTTGAGGAACTCAGAAATTCTTAAATATGATAAAATTCTTCCTACTACATGTTCAAAACCCAGAATAATTTTTAAAAGGAACAGGAACATTAAAGATTACATTGCTCCTAGCCTCTTACCTCCCCTCCCACAAATACCCCAGTCCTCTTGGTTACCCAATAGACCCCTGGGAAATTATCGATGCCATAAGAACGTATGCCTCACATGTAAACACATGTGTAATAAAACCAACAAGATAACATCCTTACACAATAGAAAAATATTTGACATTAAGTATTTCATCAATTGCGACACTGAATATTGCATCTATTTACTTGAATGTCCATGCCAGCTGCAATATGTCGGGCGAACTACTCGTAGTATTTTTCGGGGGTTGTACCTGCGCACCGAATCCTCGGGCTAGCTGCCGCACTTACGGATGACTAATCCGCTGGGTTTGACTATAGAATACGTTTTGGTTCAGTGCTGCGCTCTGCCCTTTTTATGGTTGAAATGTAGGAACAAATGAAGAATAAATCGTGGGTGTTATTTGAATAAAAAATATAAGCTTTACTGATAGTAATAAAGATAAATAAATGACCAGTGTTTGTGAACACCGCTAATGATCAATACAATGAATCAATTAATCAATTAATCAGGGATTGGAAAAACAAATAAACCAAATCAAAAAAACAAAACCAAAACAAAAAACAAAAGAACAAAAATACAATGGATAAGTAGATCAAATATAGGTCAAGAACTCGGTATTTATACGGAGTTAACTTTCTGTAGTGTCCTGTTTGTGAATTCTGCGTGTTCTCCGCACAACACAGAACAAGAAAGGCTGAATAAAATTAAACCAAAACAAAAAACAAAACCAAAGTAGTAAATAATGAGGTGCATGTACGATACCAGTGGCTAAAGTGTTCCTGGTTCAACTCTGCTGGTGTTAATAATGTCTCACAAGTCTCAATGTGTCAAAAAACGGCGTCCCGTTAGATGACAATATCTGGGGGTGTGCGCACAGTTCTTTAACAGTGAATCTTCAGGTACCTCTTTAGCATTGGTGGTCAGTGGCGTCCGGTTTTCGGGGGAAAGTAGTTGCCTGACGCCGCAGGTTGCCCGGACTTCTGGAGACTCTTACAGCGGGACCGCTTGCACTCGGGGCTGCGCGTTAACACTGCTCCCTGTGCTGCGGTACACTCACTGTGAAGTCTCCCTGTCTCGGAGGTTTACAGGACACCGCCGCGGATACCGATGTGGTCCGCGACTGTGCCTGCTTCACCTCTCTACGGGTTTCCTGCACCGGTGAGCTTTCCTCTCCCCGTACTCACCTTTGCTTCTCGGCGGCCTCGGTCCCACGATGTAGTTGACGTGTACAGTTTGGCGCGTGCACACGCTGGCTGTCAGCGTCTATGCTTCAAGTGTCCTGGCGTCTTAACCATAGCATCCCACGACATTTTTCTGAACACCACAATGGAGACCCCATTGGTCTTAAAATAACGGGTATTGATCATATCATTAACACTAAAAGAGGAGGTGACAGGTTTAGAAAACTGCATTGCTGAGTCTTCCTGGATCTTCAAACTTGACACTCTGAGCCCCCTAGGTTTGAACGAAGCTTTAGACCTCACCTGTATGGACTAACCTCCTGTGAGATTCTGGATATAATCCATGGAAGTTCCCTCTTCCCCTTCGGGCCCTTTTCCCCCAAAACTCCCCTTCCCCCTTTCTTCTTCATATATTCTTTACAGTGCAAGTACGAAGAAAACAGAGCACTATCAACATTGGTAAATGAGGACATTGTGTTTGGACTACGGGGACTTAAGTCTACCCAGGACACTTGGGTTTCTCATGATGCCCTGGGTTTGCAGACAATACTCCCCGCATTCCTCACACACTGACCCTCATATCTTGACCCATCTAGATCTATATTACTGTACTATCAGTAGTACAGTACAAGAATCAATTAAGACGGAATAAATAAATTCTAAACTATGTGTTAAAATGATTTTTGTCCCTGCCCCACTCCCACTCTTCCTTTCACCCTCCCCCCCCCCCCCTCCCCTCTTCTTCTCTTTGTTTATTTATATTGTTTATATTATTCCTTTATCATATATTGGAAGAACCATATCATCTTGGTTCTTATAATGCATTTTTCAAGATATGAATAAGTGATATCTACTATATACATTTCAAAATTTAATTCTAATTATGTACCAATCAATTATTGCCGTTGTATATATTTATATAATTATTATGGATTTTGTACATTTACCCCTGGACAAAAAAGTACTGACATGGATCGAATATTAAATTTATAGATATGCTTTAAATTGATTTAAGTGTGTTAATCATTCTAAATAAATCTTTAAAATGCGGATTCATTATGGATCAATCCTCACATTGGGCGGGATGCTGTAACATCCGCAGCCCTGTTCGCCCCCCCTTCGCCGGCTACCGCATTATTAATAACGGCATATGTACTAACATATGCGGTTATTAACGCAAGGGACAGCTCTTGCGATAAGAGCTGTCCCTTGCGATGCGGCGCCGCACTGGACTTCCAGGTCTGTGACCCGGGAGTCCATCTGCGCATGCGCAGAGTGACGCGACGCAGGGCATGCTGGGAGGGATCCGTGACGGATCCCTCACACAGCGCTGCGGTAAGAAGCCCATAGGCTTCTGCAGGGAATCGACAGCTTTTGCTGCGATTCCCTCCGCAGCGCTGCCACTGCGGAGGGGGCACAGAGCATACAGAAATGCGGTAAAAACCCCGATAACGGGGTTTTTACCGCATTTCTGTCTTAGAAAATCGCCCCCACAATCCTCTCTCTGTTATATAGAAACATCTGATGTATATAAATATACTTTAGTTCTCTCTAAAGGTCTATAGGTCTAAACTGAACTCGATTGTCCAGTAATATACTCCTAATTATAGCTTATTTATGCAATTATATAATCCTCTCTATAAAAAGGCTTTCTAATTAACTGACAATGAACCATATATATTCTCTGAAGTACTGTCTATTTAAATGAATGTATGTTACATGTATTATATGACCATGACATAATTAAGATATTGAAGTGCTAATTAAAACCAGATTGCAGATGCCTTTAAATACCATAGACTGGGTTCTATTGCAAACCGTCTTGAAAAAGTTCCCATTGCTAGGGAACGAAACGCGTCAACATCATATCCGCCAGCACACCAATCCACGTGAGAGGTCACGCTTACAGCATCACGGAGCTAGCACCACAATCAGCTTACCCCGGCTCCCAGCTGCAAATCTCCGCCCAACGTGAACAGCCGCTACCACCAGCTGATCGGCTCACGGCCCGGCAGCCGCACTTTGGAAGTACAAGGACGCCAGCTACCATCTGCAGTGGGTTGAGCCTTTTGCCATCTGGGCTCCCCGCCCCTCCGTCTCCAAACATCAAGGAGGGTGAGCATAATTAAAGGAAGTCTCTGCGTTACCTGACCTCATTCATCTGGCGTTACATGCGCTAACCAGGCACCCCGCATTGAGCTCCTATACTAACAACTTTTCAAAGTATTTCTGGCTTACAAAAACCTTGCTTCATTTCATTAACCCTTTCACCTCTGCTATTACCATCCGGCTGGTGTTATTGCATACTAACTGTGCTTTATACGCTTAATCGTGGAGTACGTGATTTATTTGGTGTTGCTGGCTATTTTAAAAACCCATTCCTGTTTTTGGGCCTCATTTGCATATGAGCAACCCATCTCTAGAATATATGGTATCTGCCTATATTTTTATGCATATATAATTTTTATTCATTTTTTATTTGTGTATTTGTATATGTCTTGTCTTATATAAAATTTTGTTACATTATTTAAAGTGTGCCCTGGTGTCCTTCTGTTCAGTGTGGATCGCAGGTGATTTAAACCAGTTTTTGGCAGCCCAAGTGCAAAACCCATTCCCTTGTCCAAATTCTCAGTGAGTCACCAGCAGACTTACTTGCCCCTGCTGCAGCCAAACCTGGTCAACTTTTACAATCTATCATAATTTTTAATCAATAAATTATTTATATTACTTAAGCGCCGGGCCCTGCGGGTTTTGGAGATCTCTTAGGAGTTCCCTCCACACCCACAGATTCTCTTGTCTATGTTTTCAGGTATAGACTAGAGGGGATTCCAATGGTAATAAGCCTGTGGTGACCCCCCACGTCCTCAGGTCAGTTATTTCCGCTTGTAAAGTCTTCACAATAGTGTGTGAATGAGAAGTATACACAGCGTGTGCATTTCCTGCTCTACCATCACTGTCATTTACATGTCAGAGCGGCAGCCATTATCTGTGCATTCAGTGAATGGTCCCATCCCTCCCTCACCCCAGGCTTATATTGCTGCACAATGTATATTGCATCCTCTTTAGTGCAGGGCATGACCTGCTACTCCTTTATGACCTGTTACTCCATGATATCAGGCCCGGGGGCAAGTGTTGTGACCCTAGGCTTGGAAAGGTTATGGGGTGACTATTACAGAGACTGTCAGACCAATTCCGTCACAGACGGATATATAATATTATAATATATTATAATAAATAATAATGATACGCTGTAATAATGGTACTATTTATTAACAATATATTATATTCTATATAAGAAAAGAGCTGACACTGCTCCTCCTCACCTCTAAGGGGGGAATTCAAGTGTTTTGCGCGCTGGCTGCCATGAGCTTGCACCCAATGGAGCAATTCAAGTGTTGCCCCATTGTGGTGCACACATCCACCAGTACTGATATTACTGTTATGTTCCGTCATTTTGACTGGCAGGTAACTAGTATACACATATTTATATACATACAGATGGGTCAGGCCTCTTCCTTGCTGGCGAATCGCCAGAACGTCACCGCTGGTGATCCGCCAGCAGCCTGGCCCGCCATCTGACTGAGACGCGCGTGCGTCTCACGCGCACGCGCGCCTCAATCTCCGTCGGCGGGGCAACGGGAACCCTGTCCGTCTACGCCTCAGGGAGACGGACAGGGTTAGGGGGGGGTGCGGGCAGGCGGCGGGGACCCCGGGTTACCGCCGACAAGGCGGCGGTGACCCGGGGGAGCGGCTGGAAGCGTGCGCGCCTCTCATGCGCGCGCGTCCCCTTCTCACTATAGATATGGCGCTGGCGGGGGATGGCTGCTGGCGTCGCCATCGCCATCCCCTGCAAGAATGGGACCTGCCCCATCTGTACATACATACATCTATTTGTAATATATTGTCCCGATCAGATCATTATGCGGAACAAGAGTCTACTGTGATTCAGTTCATTTGATGGGACCTCCCTTCTACCAGGGGCGGGCTGGGCCGGGGGGCAGAGTGCCATATGCCCCCCGGGCCGCTTACCCACCCACTGGCTGCGGGCCGTGCTGCGGCTGGATCAGCTTCTCCAGCCCTCCTGCACTGGCCGCGGCTTACAGAACACGGCCGCGGCTACAGGAAAATGGCCGCCGGCCCCCTGCACTGAGGACATGTTCTCAGTGCAGGAGGCCGGCGGCCATTTTCCTGTAGCCGCGGCCGTGTTCTGGAAGCCGCGGCCAGCGCAGGAGGGCTGGAGAAGCTGATCCAGCCGCAGCACGGCCCGCAGCTAGCGAGTGGGTAAGCGCTCTCCCCCCCCCCCCCTCCCTCACCCCAGCATATGTGTTTCTGTCACTGTGGGGGCATATCTGGCACTGTGTGGGGGCATATCTGGCACTGTGTGGGGGCATATCTGGCACTGTGTGGGGGCATATCTGGCACTGTGTGGGGGCATATGTGTATCTGGCACTGTGGGGGGCATATCTGGCACTGTGGGGGCATATATGTATTTGGCACTGTGGGGGCATATGTGTATCTGGCACAGTGGGGCATATGTGTATTTGGCACTGTGGGGGCATATGTGTATTTGGCACTGTGGGGGCATATGTGTATCTGGCACTGTGGGGCATATGTGTATTTGGCACTGTGGGGGCATATCTGGCACTGTGGGGGCATATGTGTATCTGGCACTGTGGGGGCATATGTGTATCTGGCACTGTGGGGACATATGTGTATCTGGCACTGTGGGGGCATATGTGTCTGGCACTGTGGGGGCGTATGTGTATTTGGCACTGTGGGGGCATATGTGTCTCTGGCACTGTGGGGGCATATGTGTCTCTGGCACTGTGGGGGCATATCTGGCACTGTGGGGGCATATGTGTCTTTGGCACTGTGGGGGAATATGTGTCTCTGGCACTGAGGGGGCATATGTGTCTCTGGCACTGTGGGGGCATATGTGTCTCTGGCACTGTGGGGGCATATCTGGCACTGTGGGGGAATATGTGTCTCTGGCACTGTGGGGGCATATGTGTCTCTGGCACTGTGGGGGCATATGTGTCTCTGGCACTCTGGGGGCATATCTGGCACTGTGGAGGAATATGCGTATTTGGCACTGTGGCAGAATATCTGGCACTGTGGCGGCATTTGTGTCTGGCACTGTGGGGGCATATGTGTATTTGGTACTGTGGCGGAATATCTTGCACTGTGGGGGCATATCTGGCACTGTGGACATCACATTGTGCGGTGTAATGGGCATCATGGTATGGGGCGTAATGGACATTACGGTGTGGGGAGCATTGGGTAATTGCCATCACAGTATGGGGTGTAATGGGCATCAAGGTGTGCAGCATAATGTGTAATTAGCATCACAGTGTGCGGTGTATTGAGTAATTAGCATCGCAGTGTTGGGCGTAATGTGTAACTGGCATCATGGTGTTCAGCATAATGTGTAATTGGCATTACGGCATGTGGCTTTATGTGTAATGGGTATTACAAGGTTCGCTAAAATGTGCAATCTGCAGGTACACAATACAATCATGGTACAGGCAACGCCCCTTATGATAGGCCACGCCCCTAATTTTTCGGCGCGCCTACGGCGCGCAAAAGCATTCCTTCCGACGGTGACTTGGCTGATAGTGGGCCAGTGCTCTGGACTTGCCCCCTAGGCTAAAAGTTGCCAGCCAGCCCCTGCCTTCTACCCTAATGGCACCTGCCCACCTTTGTAAGGGCAGACGGTGGCAGCAGCCGAGGGGCTAGGGGAGATAAACTGAAAGACCACAGCCATGATTCCTGTGTCCTGAATGCAGATTGGACCAGTTACTCCTCTCCACCAATCAGCGTTCACAAATCTACATAGGCTTATGTGATTCGACTTTATCTGGACAACTAGAAATACCCCCAATGCACTTCTGTCCATGAAGGATTTATAATCAATACCAGAGAGATTAATGTGTCAGTTATAACTGGCACCGGATCACCCAAGTCTCCTGAATCACTGTTTTGCAACATGGGAAATGTGACACTTCCCTACGCGGTGTTGGTCATGTATGAAAATCTGAAATTAAATGTTGCGTTGCTGTAGATTAATAAAATGAACAAACCTATGTGGCAATTGCTACAATTATAGTACATTAATGTCATTATTTTATTAGCCAACAACACCAGTCATAGCATTAATTAGTGCCGCAAAGCACCTAGCAGGAATTGTTTTTCTAATAAGTTCAGCAGCGGAGTCCTCATTAACATACTTGTTAACAAACGTGTTCTCAGATGAAGAAACAAAAATGTATTGTTTCCCAATATGAGACGTCTAACGCTATCTGTAATTTGCCCTCACGGTAATAATGATGTACCAATATAACAGTAACAATGCACCAACATAACAGGAATAATGCACCAATATAACAGTAATAATGCACCAACATAACAGGAATAATGTACTAATATAACAGGAACAATGTACCATTATACATTAATAATGTACCAATATACCGTAATATTGCACCAACATAACAGGAATAATGTACCAATATAACAGGAATAATGTACTAATATAACAGGAATAATGCACCAACATAACAGGAATAATGCACCAACATAACAGGAATAATGTACCAATATAACAGGAATAATGTACCAATATAACAGGAATAATGCACCAACATAACAGGAATAATGCACCAACATAACAGGAATAATGTACCAATATAACAGGAATAATGCATTAACATAACAGGAATAATGTACCAATATAACAGGAATAATGTACCAATATAACAGGAATAATGCACCAACATAACAGGAATAATGCACCAACATAACAGTAATAATATACCAACATAACAGTAATAATGTACCAACATAACAGGAATAATGTAACAACATAACAGTAATAATGCACCAATATAACAGGAATAATGTACCAATATAACAGGAATAATGCACCAACATAACAGGAATAATGTACCAACATAAGAGTAATAATGTACCAACATAACAGGAATAATGTACCAATATAACAGGAATAATGCACCAACATAACAGGAATAATGCACCAACATAACAGGAATAATGCACCAACATAACAGGAATAATGTACCAATATAACAGGAATAATGCACCAACATAACAGGAATAATGTACCAATATAACAGGAATAATGCACCAACATAACAGGAATAATGTACCAATATAACAGGAATAATGCACCAACATAACAGGAATAATGCACCAACATAACAGGAATAATGTACCAATATAACAGGAATAATGCATTAACATAACAGGAATAATGTACCAATATAACAGGAATAATGTACCAATATAACAGGAATAATGCACCAACATAACAGGAATAATGCACCAACATAACAGTAATAATATACCAACATAACAGTAATAATGTACCAACATAACAGGAATAATGTAACAACATAACAGTAATAATGCACCAATATAACAGGAATAATGTACCAATATAACAGGAATAATGCACCAACATAACAGGAATAATGTACCAACATAAGAGTAATAACGCACCAACATAAGAGTAATAATGTACCAACATAACAGGAATAATGTACCAATATAACAGGAATAATGCACCAACATAACAGGAATAATGCACCAACATAACAGGAATAATGCACCAACATAACAGGAATAATGTACCAATATAACAGGAATAATGCACCAACATAACAGGAATAATGTACCAATATAACAGGAATAATGTACTAACATAACAAGAATAATGTACCAATATAACAGGAATAATGTACCAACATAACAGGAATAATGCACCAATATAAAAGAAATAATGTACCAACATAAAAGGAATAATGTACCAATATACAGTATTAAAGTACCAACATAACAGGAATAATGTAACAATATAACAGGAATAATGCACCAACATAACAGTAATAATGTACCAATATAACAGGAATAATGTAACAATGGCCCTTATTCTGATCGGTGCGGCCGGAGCCGATTATGCGGCCAGGACCGTGCGTGCGAAACCCCGCCTTCCATACGGATCGCCAACTCCGTCCGTATGCGGTAAGAAGCTGTCCGAACGGACCGCACGTGTATTTTTCACGGAATACGCCTCCTCCATCTAAGGGAACCTCCCCCATCATTCGATGGTCGCAGACCATCGAATGCAGGACCGTGTGCTCCACCAGCACCCGCAACCTCAGACCACACAGACATTTTTCCGTGCAAAAGCAGGGATCTGGGCGGGCAGCTGACATCCGGCGATGTCATATGTCCGCCCCCTACACGTGCGTCACGGCCGCATTACCATACGTACGCCCAGCGTTTTCATGGGAACTCCCATGAAACGCGGGGCGCATGCATATGGTAATGAGCCCAAATAGCCCTTCACGCCCCTCTCCACCCCCTGTTCGGAGTGTTCACATATCATGCGGGATTTGGCCGTACGCCCCGCTCGCACATGCGCAGAGACGCCTCTGCACATGCGCAGACACAAAACATCGGCGGGCCGAATGCACGCGGATATATCCGCACCGATCAGAATAAGGGCCAATGTAACAGGAATAACACACCAACATAACAGTAATAATGTACCAACGTAACAGAAATAATGTACCAACATAACAGGAATAATGTACCAATATACAGTAATAATGCACCAACGTAACAGGAACAATGTACCAATATACAGTAATAATGCACCAACGTAACAGGAATAATGTACCAATATACAGTAATAATGCAAGACATAACAGGAATAATGTACCAATATACAGTAATAATGCACCAACATAAAAGTAATAATGTACCAATATAACAGTAATAATGTACCACCATAACAGGAATAATTGTACCAATGTAACAGGAATAATGTACCAATATAACAGGAATAATGCACCAATATAACAGGAATAATGTACCAATATAACAGTAATAATGTATAACAGGAATAATGTACCAACATAAGAGTAATAATGTACCAATATAACAGGAATAATGTACCAACATAACAGTAATAATGCACCAATATAACAGGAATAATGCACCAACGTAACAGTAATAATTCACCAACATAACAGTAATAATGTACCAATATAACAGGAATAATGTACCAATATACAGTAATAATGCACCAACGTAACAGGAACAATGCACCAACGTAACAGGAATAATGCACCAACGTAACAGGAATAATGTACCAATATAACAGGAATAATGTACCAACATAACAGGAATAATGTACCAATATAACAGTAATAATGCACCAATATAACAGGAATAATGTACCAATATAACAGGAATAATGTACCAATATACAGTATTAAAGTACCAATATAAATGGAATAATGTACCAATATACAGTATTAAAGTACCAATATACAGTATTAATGTACCAATATAACAGGAATAATGTACCAATATACAGTATTAAAGTACCAATATAAAAGGAATAATGTACCAACATAAAAGGAATAATGTACCAATATACAGTAATAATGCACCAACGTAACAGGAATAATGTACCAATTTAACAGGAATAATGTACCAACATAACAGGAATAATGTACCAACATAACAGGAATAATGTACCAATATAACAGTAATAATGTACCAATATAACAGGAACAATGTACCAACATAACAGTAATAATGTAAAAATATAACAGGAATAATGTACCAATAGAACAGTAATAATGTACCAATATAACAGGAATAATGTAACAATATAACAGGAATAACGCACCAACATAACAGGGATAATGCACCAACATAACAGGGATAATGCACCAACATAACAGGAATAACGCACCAACATAACAGGAATAACGCACCAACATAACAGGAATAACGTACCAACATAACAGGAATAATGTACCAACATAACAGGAATAATGTAACAATGTAACAGGAATAACGCACCAACATAACAGTAATAATGTACCAATATAACAGGATTAATGTAACAATGTAACGGGAATAACGCACCAACATAACAGTAATAATGTACCAACGTAACAGAAATAATGTACCAACATAACAGGAATAATGTACCAATATAAAGTAATAATGCACCAACGTAACAGGAACAATGTACCAATATACAGTAATAATGCACCAACGTAACAGTAATAATGTACTAATATAACAGGAATAATGTACCAATATACAGTAATAATGTACCAATATAACAGGAATAATGTACTAATATAACAGGAAAAATGTACCAATATAACAGGAATAATGTACTAATATAACAGGAATAATGTACCAATATACAGTAATAATGTACCAATATAACAGGAATAATGTACCAATGTAACAGGAATAATGTACCAATGTAACAGGAATAATGCACCAATATAACAAGAATAATGTACCAATATAACAGGAATAATGCACCAACATAACAGGAATAATGTACCAATATAACAGGAATAATGTACCAATATAACAATAATAATGCACCAACGTAACAGGAATAATGTACCAACATAACAGTAATAATGTACCAATATACAGTAATAATGCACCAACTTAACAGGAACAATGTACCAATATACAGTAATAATGCACCAACATAACAGGAATAATGTACCAATATAACAGTAATAATGCACCAACATAACAGTAATAATGTACCAATATACAGTAATAATGTACCAACGTAACAGGAATAATGTACCAATATAACAGTAATAATGCACCAACATAACAGTAATAATGTACCAATATACAGTAATAATGCACCAACGTAACAGGAATAATGTACCAACATAACAGTAAAAAAATATTAATAATGCACCAATATAACAGGAATAATGTACCAATATAACAGTAAAAAATTATTAATAATGTACCAATATAACAGGAATTTTGGGGCAGAAGTATTAAGCCTTAACAAGAGATAAATGCAAGGGTGATAAGGAGAGATAAACGTCCAGCCAATCACCTGCTAAATGCCATGTTAAGCTGGGTACACATATATACAATTGTCGGGCCGTTCGTCCGTTCTGGGTCGGACAGCCGTTCAATTGTATAGGTGTGTACACTGTCCCTACCGACCGATAAACGGCAAAAAAACTGTCTTGACCGTCCATACTCTGTCGGTCGACGGTTCTTTGCTGTTTAATTTTCATCCGACAGGACGGCCCCATATCGGTACAAAAGTGCAGTGTGTACGCACGTCCGACCGATATGCTGCCGTCCTTGCGACTATACTGACAAAGCTGGAACGCCCATGTGGGCGTTCTAGCTTTGACTAAAAAAAAAAAAACGGCGTGGGGTCCCCCCCACAGCCGTAACCAGCACCAGGCTGAAGGAGCCGGGGCTGGTATTAAAAAAACAGGAAACCCGACAAATAGGGCTTCGCTGATTTTTTAAAACCAGCCCCAGGTTCCAGGTCCGGGGCTGGTTCCCAAAATACGGGGGACAAAATGACTAGGGGTCCCCCGTATTTTAAGAACCAGCCCCAGGCCAAACCAGCCAGCAGGGTAATGCCACAGCCGGGGGACACTTATGATATAAGTTCCCGCGGCCAAAGCATTCATCCCTACTGACCAGTCAGCCTGGCCAGGGGCCCTGGGGGAGTGGGGACCCCCCCAATGAAGGGGTCCCCCCCCTCCAGGACATACCTGACCAGGCTGAAGCCTGGTACTGTCCCCGATGCCCCTGGGCGGTGGGCATCGGGCTGATGGAATGGTGTAAAAAAATAGAATAAAAACTATTGTTTTTTCCTGTGGAACTATGAGTCCCAGCAAGCCTCCCCTGCATGCTGGGACTTGGAGAACCACAAGTCCCATCATGCGGGGCATTAAAGGGCCCACTGGTACTTGTAGTTCCACAGGAAAAAAAATAGTTAAATAAATACACACTGACACATATGAAAAATAAAAGTTTAATACATACATACATTACACAAACACACTGATACTTACCTATCTTGATCCCGTAGGTAGGTCCCTGGGTCCGGTCCGGTGGCTTAGTTCCGGGGCTGGTCCGGGTCCGGGGCTCCAGGGCTGAAGAGTCCGGGGTCCTGGATCCGTAGTAATCCAAAGGGTACCTGGGGAAGGAAATCCAACTCACCTGTCTTCTGGCGACCACCCCGGCATCTGCTGTTCAAGACGCGCTGCTCCCGGCTTCTGTGGTACCCGCTCTGCCTCCGCTGTATACTAGAGATGCAGAGGTCCTTCTCCCTCGGCGTCTCTGCTCAGAATGATTTCTGGCCAATCAGGAGCCGAGAAAGTCGGCTCCTGATTGGCCAGAAATCATTCTGAGGAGAAGCCTGGGGCTGGTTACGGCTGTGGGGGGGACCCATTCTGAGGAGAAGCCTGGGGCTGGTTACGGCTGTGGGGGGGACCCCATGCCGTTTTTTTTTTAATAGGTAAAAGGGTGACTGCTGCCCTAACCCAGCCCATAATTATAATTTTGGTCACATGTGAATTGTGAATAGCCCAAATCGGGAGAGTGTGTACGGTGGTACAATCCTTTTCTTGCGACTGTTTGGACGGGAGTACATCAGACGTCGCAAGTAAAATTGTACAGGTGTATACGCGCGTGTCGGCTGTTGTTTGTGGACGGTCCGACGGGAGTAGGGTCGGCCGAGCGCTTGCAAAAAAAAAGGATTGTATAGATGTGTACCCAGCTTTACAGGCTGTGTTTGAAAAAAGTCAGTAAGGAGCTGATTGGCTGGACGTTTATCTCTCCTTATCACCCTTGCATTTATCTCTTGTTAAGGCTTAATACATCTGCCCCAATGTACCCATATAACAGTAATTATGCACCAATATAACAGTAATAATGCACCAACGTAACAGTAATAATGCACCAACGTAACAGTAATAATGTACTAATATAACAGGAATAATGCACCAACATAACAGGGATAATTTACCAACATAACAGGAATAATGTACCAATATACATTAATAATGCACCAACATAACAGGGATAATTTACCAACATAACAGGGATAATGCACTAAGGGCGGGATGTACTAAGAGGAAAATGCAGTAAAACCCCCATTTTCGATGGTTTTACCGCATTTTATAATGTACTAAGATCCGACTGCCCGACTTCGCAAGGCAGGGTATCGCCACCTATAGAAGCCTATGGGCTTCTATCGCCACCCGCCGCATGCCGCAGATGCAGACCCCCCCCCCCATCCTCCGTGCTGCTCCTCCTCCCCCAGCAGCATGTTACAGCTGGGGATGTCCTTCTGGCGGGTGTGGTATGGGGTTCAGACAGTCGGGATCCCGACAGTCATTAGCCCGACGTCGGGATCCCAACTGCCCGGACTCAGACAGCATGGTGAGCGCAACAAAGCCCCTTTGCGGGCTCGCTGCGCTCGCCACACTGCGCTCGCCACGCTGCGGGCACGGTGGCTCGCTATGCGAGCCACCTATTCTATTCTCCCTCTATGGGGGTCGTGGACCCCCACGAGGGAAAATAGCGGGTGGCCGTCGGGCACCCGGCTGTCGGCGTTTTGATAGTCAGGATCCCGACGTCGGGTAAATGACTGTCGGGATCGAGTCCGGCACCCCTTCTGGCTGCAGCGGGGAGGAGGAAATGCCGGGGACCGCCGCAGAGCCCAGGAGGTGATGGAGACCCTCCGCACATTACATCACAGGTATCGCGGGGGGCCTCCGTCACCGCGCCACGATGCCGACGCATATGCGCTAGCATCGCGGCGGGGGCGTGGCGAGGGGCATCCCGCCCTTTTACACATCAAGGGTGAAATTTAATAGGATGAGAGAATACGCAGTGGGCACTATTATATTCTCTCGCCACGCCCGAGTGGATGGTCGGGTATTACACCCTGATTTAGGATGAAAAAAACTTGGAAAAACTCATGTCGACATTTTCACTGTCGACCTTCCCCGTGTCATCCTAATGCAACCCTGCCGACCTTAGCCATGTCGACCTATTTCATGTGTCGACATATGTCATATCGACCTTTATCGGTCATCCTAATGTATGTAGACCTTTATAGTGTCGACCAAGCAACTGTATCACTTCCAAAAACTAAATGAACCCTGTAACACTGCAGAGTGTACTCACCATGCTGTACTCAGTGCTGTACAGGGGCCCTTATTCAGATCTGAGCGCAGTACAAGTTTGTTCTCAAAATGGGCAAACCATGTGCACTGCAGGTGGGGCAGATGTAACATGTATAGAGAGAGTTAGATTTGTGTGAGTTATTTTGTTTCTGTGCAGGGTAAATACTGGCTGCATTATTTTTACACTGCAATTTAGATTTCAGTTTTAACACACCCCACCCAAATCTCTCTGCACATGTTACATCTGCCCCACCTGCAGTGCACAGGGGCGGATTGGTGACTAAATCACCAATCCGGGGGTGGTAGGACGGGGGAGGGGGGATTGGCCGGCTGCCGCCGCTTACCGGGCTCCGGTGCCATGATAACCGCACCATTGACACGCTGTCGCTGCTTCCAGCATGCGATGGGAGGAGGCTGGGAAGGGAGGACTCTGCCTGCTGGGACAAGTACAATCCAGCGATCGCCGCGGCCATCTTCCATCTGGTCAAAGCAGCGGCCGGCCGCGGCCATATTTACTGTGGGCTGCACAGCCAGGCGGCGGCCCAAGGGAGAAAGTGGCGGCCCGGCCAGGGGGGGAAAGCGGCCAAATCTGGAACGGCCCACCGGGAAATGGCCCGGTTTCCCAGCGGGCCAATCCGCCCCTGGCAGTGCAGCATGGTTTTGCCCATTTTAAGGACAAATTTGTACTGCGCTCAGATCTGAATATGGGCCAATGTCAGGTCCGTTACTGATTCACAGGTGCATATTGTCTGACCGTACAGTTACCTCAGAAGAGATCACAATGGATAATCCAGCCTCATCTATACATAGCAATGAGCCTTAAGCGCACATTCTCCTGCGGTTTGGTTGCAGAGACAGAAAGCCCAACGCTCAGAGTATTGTGTGTTAATCGTAACTAAACAGAAGGTTAATAAGATCTCTAACTAATATATATTTACCTACGTCTTTGTCCTTCCTCTCCAAGGGGCCCTATTAACAAGTGTCACATATACAATGCATTCTGGGCGGAATCTTACCGGCCAGGATCACCCTGTACTATGCAATCCTATGGGCAGTATGTATTTTCCTTCACACGCGCTCAGCCGTGTGCCGGGGGGTCTGCTCAGGCGCGGTTATCGCTTACCCTGCTGACCGCACTGCCCCCCCCCCCCCCCTCAGTGCAGTGTGTAGCGCATAGGCTACAATGGGCTACCGCTATCCCTGAATGGCCCTGATGCGATGCTGCCTGATATTGATACATCGGGCAGCATCCCCTATTAGGGTTGCGGCTAGCCATGGCAATGGAGGGATTGCTGCAGGTACCTACATGCCGGCGGTACTTAATATTTGCGGCTAAACAGGAGTTTTGTGGGAATTAGCCGCAAATACTTAATGGTAAATGCAGGGCAGCCGAGAGGTATGCCGGGCCCCGGTAAAATTTTGGGGGTGTGGCCTAATTGTTGGAGGCATGGCCACCTCTCGCGATTAGGACACACCCCCAAAATGTATAGAGAGGGTTGAGAAAACGCTCTAAAGTTGAGGGGGGGGGGGGGAGTGTTATTGTCCCTCCCTCAGCAGCACCAGCAGCACACACCTACAGTATGTGCTGTGCTGACAGCAGGCTCAGCATGAGCTCTCACACTGTCAGTGAGACGCTCATGCTGAGCCTGCTGTCAGCCCACCACATGCTGTAGAGGTGTGTAATGCTGCTGCCCGGGAGGGACAGAGGGGGAAGTGGGGGGGTCAGTCCCCCGTGGGGCCCCTCCAGCAAGCCTGGGCCCCGGTAATTAGTACCCCCCCCCCCTCGGCTGCCCTGGGTAAATGGGCCCTGAAGAGGGAACATCCTGCCATGCAATTACACAAGTTGCGTCACCCCACAGTAGACAGGCCCCCGGGGTCCAGGGAAGCCCACTCTGCACCCCCCGCACCCATTTTTATAAACAGACCCTTCTGGAGTCCCACACCAGCAGCAGCAGCTCTGGGTGGAGGGTGCTTGGTGCAGGGTGCTTGGTGCAGGGTGCGCGGTGTGGCCTCCCTGGAGCCAGTGTGCTCCACACAAATGTCATCCAATTAAAATATACCCGGCATGTACTAACCTAATAGCTACACACATTTCTTCTAGAGAAATACATTAACAGTACACATAGGACCTCATTCAGATTTAGAGTATAGAGTATGCAGTAAATGCACCGTGCACCTTTCCTACATGGTGACCTGGTCACAGACTACACAGAGAGGGGCCGGCTGGGGGGGGTGAAGGGGTTGTGCAAATACGGCAAAGTCCATCCTTTGGTGAAAGCTGCCAGCTGATACTGATGGAGATTGACTGATTCCCAGAATGCACCCAGTTATGCTAATGTGTAATAACATCGCTGCTAATACTAGGATTATAATGTACTGAGCACTCATTCATAAATAGCATAAAACAACATGATTCCTAATCTGGGAGAGTCCAGAAGGCGCAAATCTCCATGATGGGTGTGGGCCACATTGGAAGGAAGGTGCCACAATGATGCCAATGTATGGGCAGTTATTTGTAACATTTTACAGTGGTTGACGTGGCTTTTTTGGCGTCATCCATCAACCCGAATGGGCAACTTGCCAATTCTGTCTTTGGCCCGAGTGAGTCTCCCTAAGTACAGTCATTTAGGGACTCTGATTGGGTATGAGTGGTGGCTGGTTTATTAGTCGAGACTTTTAAAAAGTTTAAATTTTCGATTTGCAGCTTGTTCAGTTTGTGTTCTGCTCAAAGCGACTTAGTACATCTACACAGTGCAAAAATGTGATCCCCTCCCGAGAGGGAGACACTGCGGGGCACTTCAGGGGGAGGGGCCATATGGTCTTGCCATTATTCCCTGCCCCAACATAGGGAAATACACATGATTCACAGGTCTGCAGTGAGAAGGCGGAGCTAAATGAAGCAATCCACTCAGTTAATACAAAAAGAATTGGACAGGGCGCTCCCACTTGAGATATGAAAGTATATATCCGCCAAACTTCTTTAGCGGATGTCAGTAGATTCTGCCGTGTTGCGATACCTCAAATAAAAGACAAACAAATCGCACTTTTCATAGTGTAGATGTTATTATATGAAAAGTGCGATTTGTTTGCTCTGCCCTGTCCAATTCTTTTTGTATTGACTGTAGTTTGGATAGTGTGGTGACTATCTTGTGACAAGGCTGCACCCTTTGTTTAGAGCGCAGGTGCTCTACCTTCTTGTTTGAATCCAGTTAGCCTTGCCCCCTTAACCGGCTTTCGGCTTACTCATTGCCAGTGAGTAACATACAAGCCTGCCCATTTCACTAGGAAGCAGGCAGGATCCGGAGGAGACGCCTACTTTTTCGTGGCTGCTGGAGACTACCCTAGGGATGGCCATCAATAGTGTAATACTATGCAATGGATGACCATAGATGTTTTACATATCGGTGGTAATCCTTTTTCTTTGACTGATTGGCTTGTGGGCCAATCAAAACATGGGGGCAGGGCTTCAAGGGTGTCAGGGGAAGGGCTATGCTCTATGTGCCAGCCCCTTGGGGAAAAAAGAAAAATTAAACTATTGGTTTAAGCTTGACATCGATGGAGAGAAACCATCTAGTTCTCCCTAATCAATGGCAAAACTATACTACATCGGCCATAAACCAGCAATGATTGTGAATCATCGCTAGTTTATGGCCATCGCTAGACTACCCCAAAAGGGGTGGGAGGATGGGGTGTGGTGGTCACAAACGCATCACTGTAGCACCCCCCTCCCCGCCTTGCAATGCCAAGATTTACCGATGGCGCGATTCAGCCAGAATTGAGTCATCAGCTACCAGGGCCGCACACTTTACTTGCTAAGTGGGCAGCTGGACAGTGGGGGCCAGGAGTGACTTGCCTGCCCTGTCTGGGGGCCAGGAGTGCCACCCAATTATTGGGACCCTCCCGTCCGTTCCAGGGAGGTAGGCAAGTATGCATAAGTATTATTTTATAGATCGTTGTGCAAGGCGCAGATGCCATCTAACACATGCACATAACATACCTCCCAACTTTGGTGGGCGTGGCCACTCCCCTTTTTTGCCGCTGTGGGGGCATGGGCAGCGTTCTGTGAGCTGATGGCCATGCCCCCAGTCCCCCTGTCTCCCCGAATAGGCGCTGTGTGCATGTGCACAGCATCTATTCACCCAAGAGTGGAACTTGGGAGTAGCGGCCCAGGTGCAAAATATAATTTGTGCCCCCTCCTCTACCCCAACTTAAAAAGTCATTTCTGGTCCGGGCAGCACTGAGCCCCTTAGTCCTCAGAGGCCCCAGTCCCCAAAGAACGGGACTGACCCCCAAAAATTGGGACAGTTGGGAGGTATGGAATAGAGAAGCCGGCACCTTTTGGGGATCAGGAATGGATGTTTACAGAAAATCCATAAAACATGACCTGTTGGTGGTACTTGAGGACCGCAGCTCAGAACCTCCGCTTTATACAGCCAGTTAATGCAACAGCAATGACTAAAGCTCCTTGTTTCCCCAGGAATTCTCCTGCGTGCACCACTCCCTCTCCTGTCTGCTGTTTGTACTTACTGAAGAAGTGAAGAAACAATGCAAATAGGAGGGGACTCCTGCAGGGTGTCAGCTGTATAAAACCAGTGATCAGCAGCTTGCAGAGCTTATCAGGACTCTGCAACCATGGGCCTGAGGAGACTGCTGCTGAGTGTCACCCTCCTGCTATATACAATCACTGAGGCCAGCTCTACACCGTAAGTCATGGATGCTGTATTCTGCTCTCAGTGCAATCTGTGTGCTGTCATCTCTGCTGCACACAGGGATACAGGCTTCTAAACGTCAGTTCAAGGCTGAGCTGCTTCACATTAACCAGTCTGATTTAATATAAATTCCCCCAGTCCTGTATGTGCAATCCTGAAAACATGCTCTGTTGCAAGTTGTGTTTTTTTTTAAATTTTGTGTTTTTTTTTTTTTTTTTTTTTAACGTTTATTGCAGATGATCTAACGATGGGGCCCATTTATCAACAAGCCTCTGATATTTATTTAACCCTTTGAGTGCCAAGTGAATCTGTCAAAATTGGTGTGAAAGTTGCCAAGCAGACCAGTTTAGTCATCCTAATGACCTGTCGTGTTACCTTTTTATATCAGGGGTACTCCTAGCGGTTGTTTGTCAAATACATGACTGTTGGGAGCTGATTGGATCGGACACCATTTATTATTCGCAATGTGTTTTAAATGGTTAGAACTTGCTGTGAAATGATCCCCCACCTATACGCTGAGTGCTGTATTCTGCTTTATGTCTCAATTTAAAAGAAAAAAAAACTATTAAAGAGGGAATTGGTCTTTAGTAATCCGAAATGCTACATTCATTTAAAATGTATTTTTAAATTCCAATATTTAAGCTTCAGAATTTTTTTTTTATCAGAAAGTTAATATATGCTGGACAACTTGGTGGAACTTGTAATGATTATCCTTCCTATACCTGTGTGTGCGTACCTCCCAGCTGTCCCAAGCAGCAGCAGTGTATATGTGTGTGTGTGTGTGTGTGTGTGTGTGTGTGTGTGTGTGTGTGTGGTGTCGCAGTCTGGAGACCCCTGTCACTCGTTGCTCTGTTAGCAGAACTATCTCTCTATCCTTGTACAACATTCGCTTGGGAAGATGAGTTTTTATTGTTTCCTCCTTTTTTTTTTTTTTTTGGACTGGTTTTTCGATCGTCCATATCCCCTCTTAATTTTTATCTTTAGTACACAGGGTGGGATGCTCTGACATCCGTGGCCCCACTTTGCTGCTTACTGCGTCCGTACTAATCACATATGCACTAACCTATGCAATTATTAGCACAACAGACCGCTCTTGCAATAAGAGCTGTCATTTATGATGCAGGGCTGCCGACAGGGGGGTCCCGGGCCCTGGCCTCTGGAAGGGCACGGCCAGCTAATTTTGTCCATCACAAACTACCACCCCCCCCCCCCCCCGACTGCATCCGCTGTGCTGCAGGATGCCAGCGCCCAATTAAAATGCTGCACTGGCTTTTGAGCCAATCAGAGCTGCTGCCGGTACATGAGCTCTGATTGGCTCATCAGCCGGTGCTGCATTGAAGAAGCCTGTGCTTTAGAACCTGTGGCAGGAGTCGGGCAGTAAGTGAAGGGAGGGGGACTGGACTGGAAATCAGTCCTGGGCCCCAAAATTTCTAGTGGCGGCCCTGCCGCGCCGTCCCTGGACTTCCGGGTCTGACACCCTCTGTGCATGCACTGAGTGATGTCTGTGGGACATGCTGGGAGAGATCTGTGACAGATCCCACACAGGGCTGTGGAGAGAGGCCCTTCTATAAGGTATTGTCAGCTTTTGCTGGCGGTACTCGGCTTGCGGGTTTAAGTGCGTTCAAAAATGCAGAAAATGGGGGGTTTAACGTTTTGTTGCTTTAGTGCATCCCATAATATCACCAAGTCTCATTTCTCGCTTATATATTGCAGTGGAGGAACTTGTGGGTGGTGAGCCTAGGTGAAAAAATACAATTTGGGGGCCCCCCTGTGGCAGGGGGGGGGGGCAGACTGTGGGCCAGGTGCACTCAGCTTCAAAAGTGATAAAATGGAGAGTGATAAGCAGCCAGCCAATCAGCTCCTACCTGCCATGTCAGACTGTGTTTGAAAAATGTCAGGCAGGAGCTGATTGGTTGTTTATTACTCTCCATTTTATCGCTTTTGAAGCTTAGTGTATCTGGCCCTGTGACAGGGGCAACAGTGGGCCCCTTTTTCCTTAGGGGCCCTGGTGCACTGCACCTGCTGGACCAACTGTAGTTCCGCCTCCGGCTTGCCCACATTAGAGAACTTTGGTACTGCAGGCGAAAACTGATTTCTCTAACAAATGTTCTCCAAAGGATAAGCTCTTCTCCATTTAGTAAATAGACCCCTTATTTGCTTGTCCATTCTCTGGAACGATTGCTGTACACTTTTAAAGCCATTCCACGTGAGTTCGTACAATCTAGTAGTCCAGTTACAGCACAAGTAATGAATAAGCAAATGTCCGGTATCTGTGGAACATTGCACAAGCAGATCTAGAATACATGGAGCACTTAGTGTACATTTTGTATATATTTATGTGCTTGTTGCTGTTGCGTGTAATCCCTTTGTATATTATGCAAATAACAAGGATAAAGTAATTGTTACTGCCGTGATCGCCTGTCCCTGCCCAGTGTTTTTCTGCTTTCTCTCCCTTCCCAAATCTCCACCCGTGTTCCAGTTTTTCAGGTTGTCTTGCATAATACAGAACCCAATTAATAGTGATGAAAACCTTTCAGCTCTCCTGACTTAAGCCGGACTCTCCTGGGGATTAGGAGTTCTGCCCCAATACCAGGGTAGAGCAGGATTGCCTACCCTCCCGGAATGGCGGGCAAGCCTCCCAGAATCCCCCCCAGCCTCCTGCAATTCCCATTCTGTTGAGGGTCCACGGGGACCCGATGTCACGGCATTGCAATGCAGGGGTGCGGCCACGATGACGAGCTTGCAGTTGACACGCCCCCGAATACAGCATAGTGTTTCAGACCCACCTCCGATCACGCCCCCTTCATGGCATGTCCTCAGGCTACGCCCCCTTCGGCTAGTTGGCTGCCCTCTCCCGGAGAGAAAAGTAGGTAACCCTGGGGTAGAGTACAGCCCTGCTGCTGATGAGTGCAGAGCCAGGCATGCCGGCAATCCACTTTACAATACTGTAGTGTTGGGCAAGGGGGCCGGGGGTTGCTCAGCGCTTTGAACACACAACATGACGTCACTTTTTGAAGCTTGATGCATCTGGCCCAAAGTGGTGAGTGCTAAACAGCCAGCCAATCAGATCCTACCTGACATTTTTCAAACCCAGCCTGTAACATGACAGGCTGGAGCTGATTGGCTGGCTGTATATCGCTCCACTTTTTATCACTTTTTGAAGCTTGATACATCTGGCCCTCTGTGGCATGGTCCTCCTGTGTAACATCACTGTGAAGGCCTTATGTGCCCTACTTGGTGGTGCCCTTCCCTCATTGTCCCCAATCTGCTGGACAGCTCTGACTCCCCTGGAGATTGTTAATAACTCTGCTATTGGTGATAAATGTTGGATTCAATATATGTGTAGTAATTAACTCTCCTTCCTCTGCTGCTTGGTCTCATGCTGAAATATCTCCTCTCCAAAGCCACCAAGGCCACTTCTAATTATACCTAGAAATGTCTTCTAAGGAGACTTCCTGCAGGGGGCGTTATTCACACCTGTACTGGTGATACGTGGTTAGTACATACAGTCTAGTTCAGGCATGTCCAACGTTGGCCCTCCAGATGTTGTGAAACTACACATCCCAGCATGCTTTGCCACAGTTTTGCTATTAGAGAATGCTAAAACTATTGCAAAGCATGCTGGGATGTGTAGTTTCAAAACATCTGGAGGGCCAACGTTGGACATGCCTGGTCTAGTTCAAGCAGACTAGAGTCTTCTCCTATATGGGAGAACATTTATGAATCCCTTCCTTTATTAAGTGCCCCCCAGCAGTGATCTCGCTGTACGGCGATGCCGCAGGAGCATACTTGCCTACCTGACCCTCTCCATGCGGGAGAAAATGCTCTGTTCCTGGACTTCCCTGGTAATGTAGGATTGCCATCACCTGTGGGGAGTTAGATAAAGGTGTTTCACCACAGGTGATGGCAATCCTACATTACCAGGGAAGTCCAGGAACAGAGCATTTTCTCCCGCATGGAGAGGGTCAGGTAGGCAAGTATGCGCAGGAGGCGTCTATTACATGCAGATGCCGCCTGCTGCAGTAGTGCACGTGCGTCCTATGACTGCAGCATCGGATCACTGCAGCCCCATCGGCCATCCTATGACTGAGATCCCTGGCCTCTTCCTTACCCCCAATCACAGAGAGGGGGGTCCGTCACGGTTTGACTTTCTTTAGAGCTTGTCCTGATACCTCACGTCTCTCTGACTATATAAGAAGTTACACTATTGGGGTCTTTTTAGCACAAAGGCCCCACAATAATGTCGCCATCACCCTCTATATCCGGTGAACGTGGTGAAACCAGAATGCCGATCGTTTCTCAATGTGGTCGGTCAGATTGTCAACATGGTCATTAAGTCAACAATCCAAAGACCTGCATTTAGGTCAAAGTTTAAATGTTGACATGAAACTCATTGACCCCAAAATGTTCAAACCCTTTCCCTGGACCAGAAACTACCTTCAGGCCAAGCAATGAGAAGGGTCCCATTTTCTAATTATCTTTTCTGGGAACTTGGTAACAAAGCATATGGCCTGACGGAATCATAAACCTCCCTTTCCCTTCGCAAGGGCACTTGCTGCACCTTTACCCAATCCTCTTCCCCTTTCTCCACGCCGTATGTATGTTGCCTGCACCTCCTATTATATATAGAAATGTGCAAGGTACCCCAGCAGCACATCAGTCATGCTCCTGTCTTATTGATGACCGATTACCTTATGTACTTGTGTGTTTAACTCTACAATGTACTGTACATACATTCAATGTGTTTATTCCCCCCCTTTCTATAGACAATATGTCCTGAGCACACCCGTATCGCTCTTCAGCGCGGAAACCGAAATGCTCTGTGTAAACCTCAAGGGTTTCAGCGAGCCTCTCGATCTCAATGTAGTGCTGCAACACGATGGAAAGAATACCACCATCTTTGCCGAGGATGTTCCTGTTCGGGATTTCTTCAAGTGTAGCCATTACAAGGTAAGGAGAAGAATATCTGTGTACATTACCCATCTGGGCTGAATAACGTTATACACTATTGATGCCAACAATCATGTTTCTCAGCCTTGTTGGGACAGAATGGGGCGTTGTTGAGGCTTGAATTACAATACATCTTTCCAAGAACTACCAGATTTCTCAGCCATATTTGGTTACCACCTATACACATATAACCTATGCCAACATAAATACTTAGTTTGTTTAACTTGGATTAAATCCTATTGTGTCTTTGTAGAAGACCTGTATTTTGCAAAGATTGTAAGCTTGCGAGCAGGACCCTCCTACCTTCATCAGTGGCGTAACTAGAAATTTTGCTCCCCCAAACCAAAAAAGTGTCCGGCGCTCCCCCCCCCCCCCATTGTAATTAGAAATGTAGACACTCCAGAAAAGGGGGCATGGCATTGCAGGAAAAGACTACCTTATACCACAGTTTTGCAACCTGCATGCCCAGACATTGGCCACCATAGGAAAAGAAAATCCTGATTCATGTCTCTTGCAGTATTTGTCATTTTTCCTCCTTATAGTAATGCCCCTTACACATTATACCACACCGTAATGCCCATACCACATTCTGCCTCACCGTAATGCCCCATACACAATATGTCAGACACCGTAATGCCCCTTACACATTATGCCACACAACGTAATGTCCTTTAGACATTATGCCACACACCACTATGCCTATTACACATTATACCACACACCATAATGCCCATTACACATTATACCACACACATTAATGTCCATGAGACATTATGCTATACACCACAATGCCCGTGATGCATTTTGCTATACTCAACAATGCCCCTGACACACTATACCACACACCGCAATGCCTGTGATACAAAATGCTACACACACCGTAATGCCTGTGACACATTATGCCACACACCGCAATACACTGCAGTACATATAAAACCATCTGACTGTACACAGCTCACAAGCTAAACAGCAAACACTTCGGTAATATATAATGAAGCAAAGAGATAAGCATTAATGTTTATCATAAATTATAACAGAATACGGGGGTATATTTAATAAGCCTTGGAGAGAGATAAAGTACCAGCTAATCAGTTATTAACTGCCATGATACAGGCTGTGTTTGGGAAAAAAATGACAGGAGTTGGTTTGGTTGCTAGTCTTATCTCGCTCTCCATGGCTAAGTAAATATACCCCTTAGGTCCAAAGGAGGGAGAGAGGGAGAGAGAGAGGACAACATCTGCCTGCAACTAAAATAATACTGTACATGAAAATGTACAGTATGTCAATTCAAACTACGCCACGCTAAAGTGCAACCTTATTCTCATTACACTACACACTACCGCTCATTAACGTGTGTATATATATAGTTACACACACATACATATATAAAGTCACACATATATGCACACATACAGATATGTAGTCGTACACCTTCATACAGACACACATATATAATAGTCACATACAAAGGGGATAGAGATGTAGGGAGGGGACATGGTGGCACAGGGTGTATGGGAGGAGACAGTGAGGCAGGACGGTTGGGAGGGGACAGTGAGCCACAGGGCAGTTGGGAGGGAACAGTGAGGCACAGGACGGTAGGGAGGGGACAGGGTGGCACAGGGTGTATGGGAGGGGACAGTGAGGCAGGACGGTTGGGAGGGGACAGTGAGCCACAGGGCAGTTGGGAGGGGACAGTGAGGCAGGATGGTAGGGAGGGGACAGTGAGGCAGGATGGTAGGGAGGGGACAGTGAGGCACACGGCAGTTGGGAGGGGACAGGGAGGCACAGGGCAGTTGGGAGGGGACGGAGGCACAGGGCGGTTGGGAAGGGACAGTAAGGCAGGATAGAAGGGTGGGGACAGAGGCACAGGGCAGTTGGGAGGGGACAGTGAGGCAGGATGGTAGGGAGGGTACAGGGAGGCACAAGGCAGTTAGGAGGGGACAGTGAGGCAGGACGGTAGGGAGGGGACAGGGAGGCAGTACGGTAGGGAGGAGACAGGGAGGTTTGGAGGGGACATTGAGGCAGGGCGGTAGGGAGGGGACAGGCAGGCACAGGGTGGTTCGGAGGGGACAGTGAGGCAGGGCAGTAGGGAGGCACAGACACAGTGAGTGAGATCCTTGTACATCTTACAGAGCTGTGCTTGCAACATTTTTCTGAAAGCAGTGGAGGGGTAGAAACCTGGTGGATTTGACCATCTGCGGAAATGGTGACACCTCAACGCCTCATACACAGGTGTGCCTGCAGCAGCGCTCCATCCTGGTCCCCAGATTCATACACACATAAATAGCAGTGACTGTGACACACACCTAGTGCCCCTTCCCTGTGTCATGCTCACTTTTAGGCTGTGCTGCTGTCTAAGAAGCTGCTGGCTGGCATGGCACTGTATACAGCACATTGTTGTTTAGCCCCACCCCTTTTTTGGACCTCCGGCTGCCTCTTATGCAGTTCAGCTGCCATGTAGTGGGGGAGGCTGGGTAACTTGTCCCCTGTGCCTCCCTCTTACTGCAAAACACTAGAGGAAACTGAAAGTGAGCTACAGCTCCCAGAAGCAAGGGCTGCTGGGAGCTGTAGTTTAGTTTTAGTTTTATCTCCGCTATCTGCCCGGCAACAGATACAGTTGCTCCTCCAGCTCTAAACTAACGCTGAGCGGGTAGCACACTGACATGGAGACAGCTAGTCCGCATGTCAGTCTGCTTGAAAAAGTGTCGGCAGCCCTGCGCCCCCACGCCACCGTGGTGGCTGCAGGGGTGGAAGTTACGCCACTGACCTCCATGTCGGTTTGTATCTACCCAGTTTGTTTAATCACTATTTCCAATTGTAAAGCGCAACGGAATCTGCTGCGCTATATAAGAAACTGTAAATAATATAAAGGTGTGGGGTTTTTTAATTTTTTTTTTTGTCTCTGAAGTTTTAAATCCTTAGCTGAACTTTATGGTCTCCTCCCCAGGCTCCAGCTGTCACCAAAGCCGTGCCTGTGGCAATCCTGTTTTCTGCAAATGGGACTCACACGGACCTGCGGGACCGGAAGAATGTGGTGGTTAAGCCCACTTCTAACAACTGCATGTTTCAGATGGACAAACCGATCTACAAGGCTGGCCAGAAAGGTGAGCAGGACCATAGCATGGCATTATGGGAAGTGCGATGAAAGTAGCCCAGATCCCCCCCCCCCTTCCTTCCTCCTCTCCATGCAGATTATGCAAGCCCTGCTCCTTTTTCATAAGACCACCCACTACAGAGATCTACTACTTGGCACTGGGGGGCATACTGTATTAACTAATGCACCTTTTACACCAAAAATCCTGGATCCGACCCAGCATTTGGAACAAGGATCCAAGCTGGGTTGGATCTGGGATTTACCCCATTTACACTGCGGTGCCTATCTGCAGTGTAGACGGAGGCGGCGCTTGGAGATGATATCATCTCCAAGCGCCGGGACCACCGTTCGCCATGCCGCGGGCAGCCCAGCACCAAGATAAGCTGCTAGGCTGCCCCCAGCCCCCGTGCAACTCCCCAGCCGTCGCCCAGGAGGTGAATGGATGCCGGACACAGGCATCCATTCACGCCGCCACCGCTGCTGTCTGCAGAGTATAGCAGACAGCAGCGGAGGCTGTATGTGCCCCCCCCTTCCAACCTGCGGACGCTGCGGTCTGCAGGTTGGACGTCCCCCATTCATGTAAATGGGAGCCGGGTCAGATGACCCGGAATACCCGTTTACACCTCCCTCTACCCAGGTCCTAGCCGGTAGAAGACCTGTGTAAAGGGACACAGCGTGACCCATTTACACCACCTCTGACCTGCCGATGACCCGGGTTTTTGCGGCGGTGTAAAAGGGGTATAAAGTGGGGATGTTGCCCATGCCAACCAATAATATTCTACCTATTATCTTGTAGAAGGTGTTAAATACAGAAGGAGAATCAGATTGGTTGCAATGGGCCACACAAAGAGAAGGAGCATCAAGATAGTAGTAGGCCTGTGTTTGTAGTCACCTTCTGGGTCCCCCTTCACTCTAGCCAGCAGTTTAATAGACTCTGAGCCCTAGGGTCACGAGGAAACCTTAGTTCTGTCCCAGAGTCTAATACGCATGCACAGGTCTCTGGGAAAATGGCCACCATTTTTTTTTTTTTTCATTGATTTTTTTCCTACTGCGCATGCTTAAAGCACTGGGGAAATTTTTTGCGCAGGGGTTAATGTAGCGCTGCTGCTGACTTGGGACTGTGGAGGGTAAGTGTGGAATTAAATGGGTGCAGGGTGTGTAGTGTGGGGCCCCCTATATATCGTGGGAACCAGTGTTCACCACACAAGCTGCATCCATTATGGATAAGCCAGGAGGCTTCCTCCTCTCCATACTCGTGTCTCCATAAACTTGACACTTGCCATGTTCCCGGCAAGAAATCTCTACTGCACATGCGCGAATCACTGGCAAAATGATCATAACACCAGTGATTTCTGCTGCAATAACAGCGCCTACCCAGGCAGGAACATGGGTGCAGGATGTGTGGTGCACCAATTAATCCATTCTAGATATGCCTATGCTTGCAATGGTTAGATTGTAAGCTCACGAGGGTAGGCCCAGCTTTTCTTTTACGGTCATGACATTGTGTGCACTACTACTTTTTGTATTTTAAACCCCCTTAATGTAATCTACTTGAGCTTAATAAATCAGAACATTGTTTTAGTCTCAACCAAGACCTTAATGCAGAGTTTCGGATGACTAGCACGCTCTGCAGCTCTAGTAAACCTTTCTTACTAAACCTTTCTTACCTTATGTTACAGTACAGTGCCGTATTGTCTGTCTAACCCCCCAGCTAAAGGCGGCACATGAGAAGGTGAGTCACAAATGTGATCTGGAGATTAACAACCCCTCTCCATTCTGCTGTCCCAGTACACTGCTCCCTCATGCTTTACACCCCACAACTCTGAAACCAAACTTGTACAAACACTTTCAAGAAAACTTTGTCAAAGTCATGGGGTCCAAAGCAATGGTTGACCCCAGACGCAACATATGACTTCCGATCCAATGTTTTCTGGAAGCTTTAAGTAATTGGACTCCCACAGGTGGTGAGCATACTTTAATATCAGAACCACAATGGTTGATCACTATCCACGGCTTTACTTTATTTATTACCAGTTATTTACAGTATATAGCACACACATATTCCACAGCACTTTACAGAGAATATTTGAACATTCACATCCGTCCCTGCCCCAGTGGAGCTTACAATCTATATTCCCTACCACATGTACACACCCACACAGACAGTCTAGGGTTAATTTGTTGGGAGCCAATTAGCCTACCTGTATATTTTTGAATGTGGTAGGAAACTCATGTTGGAAGCCTAAAAGCTCAGTAGGTGCTTACTGTCGACTGCACCATCCAGGACCCTAATTTGATTTATTTTTTCTTCTTTCAGTTCCAAGTGATGTACCTTCAGGTGAGGATATCAGGACTTTATTTGCAGAATGACCGTTTGAGTGATGTGTATTAAAACCAATGATTCTGAGTTAACCGCGATGCCGATAATCATGTGTACGCACAAAGTAGCAGTTGCAATTGAGCTACGGTCTAAGAAATGTTCTGCGCCGTGCCAGAGTACTTCTGTTCTTCCTGGTGGCCCCAACCTCTCCACACCACATGTCCTCAGGGGGCGAGGCTTGGTCCGGATGCGGTTAAGTCCTGCTACGTCACTTAGTGAAATGGATTCTTAACTAATCCTAATAAGTGTCTCATTAGGTTAGGGACCTAATGTTTATTTGATGGACTACAGTGTCAGATTTCCCTAAACTGTTCCTTCACTGGATGATTTCCCCCTTCCCCTATCTCTCTTCCCAGGATCCTTCAAGAACCAAAATAGCCCAGTGGCAGAACCAGGAAACTAACCATGGCGTGGTCTCTATGGAGTTCCAGCTGATCAGCGACGCTACTCCTGGGTCATATATGATTTCAGCAGAAAGAGAGAAGGGTTATCCCATTACTGAATGGTTTAGAGTGGAAGAATATGGTAATAATCCAATATTGTGCAGTCTGTGACTGAAAAGAAAACACCTAGATCTGCACAGACACACAGCGCTCATGGAGAGCCTACAATAACAATGGGCCTTATTTTGGTTCATTCTTTCTGACAAAATCCTTCTTAGATGGGCAAAACCATGTGCACTGCAGGTGGGGCAGGTGTTACTTGTGCAGAGAGAATTAGATTTGGGTGGGGTTTTACTTCAAAGTGAGGTCTATATTGCAGTGTAAAAATAAAGCAGTCAGTATTTTCCCTGCACAGAAACAAAATTACTCACCCAAATCTAATTCTCTCTGCACATGTTACATCTGCCCCCCCTGCAGTGCACATGGTTTTGTCCATCTAAGAAGGATTTTGTCAGAAAGAATGAACCAAAATAAGGCCCAATATGTACAAAGCAAAATTAATTTGGATGTTTGCAAACAAAACCACTTATACCCCTTTCACATCGCAGACACGTTTTAAAAACCGGTATTTTAAAACGGTAATTAAAACGGGTCAGAGCCTTAACAGTGACCCAGATTACCGTTTTAAATACCGGTTAAGTGTCATTCACATAGCACTTGAAACGTTTCATCCAGAACACGTTTCAAGGCAGTGTGTGACGATTGCCTGTCATATGAGTATCAGTGCCAGAGGAAGTGACGCCAGGGGATTGGCTGTTGTTGGGACACGTGACCCGTCGGCCCGCAGTACAGATAGTGTTGTGTTGTTGTGACAGTCGGGTGAGAGACTGAGGAGGGCGGCGGGTGACAGGAGCAGGGTAGCCGGGCAGCAGCGAGTCCCGGGCAGACACTTGTCCTCTGACCCTGCGGGCACGTTGATGCGTGCAGCCTCCCGAGTGTCCCCCAGCTGCCTATGTCCCAGCGGGGCTCTGATGGTTCGGGCGGTCGCGCTGCGCAGTGAAGCCGGGGGTAAAGGGGGACAGAGCCGCGGAGGGGAGATGGAGCCCTGGGACGGCGTGCGGCAGAGCCTCGGTTACATGTAGCGGGCGGGGGTATGACGAGGAGCGGGGTGACGATGCTGTAATACCAGTCGGGGAGAGGGAGGATGGCCGTGGGATTAGCTCGGGAGGGCAGTGAGCTGAGTGACTGCTGAGGGGAGCGGGGGTCGCGCACGGTCCTGGGGGAGGCGGCGGCGGCGAATCAGCCCCCTGTGACACCGCGGCGGCCGCGACCTTGATGATCGCATATTGATTAACCGGAGTGACAACAATGTGTCAGCTGTGAGCCGGGGGAGGGGTCAGCTGTGTGGATGGCACCGAGGAGACGTGGCTGACTGGCGGTGACCCGATCCGGGTGACTCACCCGCTGATCACACAGCCCCCGGGCTTTCCTTCCAGTCTGCCTGCCCCCCCCCCCCCCCCCCCCCCCGGAGAATGTACTAGGCGAACGGGGATGGCAGTTCGCAGGTGAGCTGAGACAGTTTTCTGCCTGCCTCGCCGCTCCTGGCCACAGTGATCAGATAGGCTGTCTGATCACTGTGGCCAGGAACAGCGCGGCTGGTGGAAAACTGAGCTGTCAGCACGGACGCAGTAAGCAGGGAGACGGGGGAGAGGAGAAGAGTGGAGGAGAGAGATCTCCAAGCCCCAGCGCTCACCTCCGCTGGCTATTTGCGTCCAGCCTACCCCGCTCGATCCCCGGTGCCTGCTGACATATAGGAGGGGAGGGGGCGCCACAAATTGTGCTTGTGCTTGTGTTGTTTGCCTGAAATACCGTTTCAGACAAACTGTACACATTCACATTGCACAAAAAACGGCAAGGAACCGTGTAGGACTCTGCTTTTTACACGGTTCGAAATGCCAGTTAACTTGAAACGGTAAATTGGCTGTGGTGCATTCACAGTGCAGGCTTAAACGTTTTAAAAAGGGAAAAAAACGGCAATATACCGTTTTAAAAGTGCGATGTGAAAGGGGTATAAGCAAAACATCTAATATGCATATAAACAAACGGTTACATACTTTTGTGATGAGTCATCAGCGTATGCAAATGGCTAACGCCTCAGCCCTGGAGAAGACCGGATCAGCCACATAGGAGGACTGTCCTGGTCAGGCTTTTATACCCTAATGTATTACATAAACAAGGGGGAATTTGGCGCCAATCTTTCAATCAGCGCAACTACTGCGTGCGCACGCACTTCCGGTAAAACCGGAAGTGCGTCACCAGGAAGTGACTGCCGGTGGAACGCACAGTTGAGCCGCACATCAGCCAAAGATATCAGCTGATGTGTTGCAGGCTCAAGAGACAATCAGTGTTATAGTTTACCCAAAACGGACAGTTAGCAAATATAATATATATATATATATATATATATTATACAGCTGTTGGCTATGCCTCAGAACGCTGCAGGGGGATTGCAGAAATACTTGAGCTTGGGTAGGGTTCCATTAAGGATGCTTGATTTTTTTTTTTTTTTTAAAGCATGGTGGTTCCTGGGGTGCTAGGTCTCATTGTGTAATTATTAAATGTATTTTTCTTTCCCCCCCCTAATCACAAGCCGTGATAGAAAGTAACATTGATTCTTCTTTCTTGCAGTCATACCCAGATTTGACGTAACGGTGCAATCTCCAAACAGCTTATCCGTGACATCAGAAGAGCTGAAATTCAATGTGTCTGCTATGTACGTAAATTGCCCCCCCCCCCCCCAAAAGCCAACAATCCTGCCCAGTAGGTGCATGAGACAACGTCTGACTATCAGCAATCATGACAGTTGTGGGTGGTTGCAGTCCTCACCCTTTATCTTCCTGTGTTACATGTTATGTTTTTTTTGTTGGGTGAAGGTAGGGGGGACGGGACTAAAATCTAATCCATGTATAGTGAGTATGTGCTTAGTATTAAGTAGTGAATGACCTTTCTGCTTCGCCCTCAGGTACACGTTTGGCGAGCCTGTGGCCGGTTCCGTCGTTGTTCGGTATTGCAAGCAGCCAGAATTTTATGGCAGGCGACAAAACTGCTTCAAAGACCATGGCAGCTTCTGTTCCAATATGACCGGAGAGGTGAGTTCTGAGAACCTGGGAGACCTTGCAGCCCTTCTCTGTCCATATACAGTATAGATGGGAGCTGAGAATTGTCAATGTAGTCCACATAACTTATACTTTGCACTATACTTTGTGTATGCACTGAAACTGGAGGGAGGTAGGTTCAGGGGAAATGTTAGAAAGAATTACTTCACATAAAGGGTAGTGGATAAGTGGAATAGCCTCCCATCAGAGGTGGTAGAGGCTAAGACAGTAGAACAATTTAAACATGCTTCGGATAGGCATATGAAAGAAATAAGGATTAAAAAGGGTTGAGTTTACCTGAAGGGTAAAAAAGGGGCAGACTAGATGGGCCAAATGGTTCTTATCTGCCGTAAAATTCTATGTTTCTATATTTAGATTTTGCTTCAATCTGATTTCTCATGTATTAAATTCTCTACAGTCTGACTTGCACTCTCTGATTCATAAATTCCCTCCTATACCCTGTGCTTTTCCTATGCCCGGTCAGCCCAGAGGTATGTGAGGCTCCGTCACCATAAGTTGGCATATTGGCAGCCTGACATCGGCGTGGTCTCCACCTGGGTAGCCCTTTCGTTCTTGCCATATGCTCTTACAAACCATGGTGCCAGTGCCCGATTCAGTCACACTCACCCACATGAATGTATCAGGCCAAATCTTCAAGAGAATCCTGGCTCCAGGGTTTGGTGTCGACACAAACACACACAAAAAGTCACTACTGCTGGGCATGTGCAGTAGCTACCCTTTTTACCTGTGCATAGGTTTATAGGTCTTCATATTGGATACACATCCATACTTGCCTACTTTTGAAAACTAGTTTCAGGGAGATTATAGTTGGTAATAGAATTTTGCAAAGTGCCCCATTGAGGGGGCATGTCATGCTCCACCAAAGGGCATGTCTAGTTCCATATATGGAGAGATTGTGAACATGGCACCTAGAAGCGTGGGTGTGTAGTTTAAAATGACATATATACAAATGTAGATGATCCCCAAAGCAGTTAGTAAGAGATACTATACTTGGTAAAGTGCTGGGAAATGGTGCTGATGATTCAATGTAAATGTATCTATCTCTCATTCCTTTTTTTTCCCCCCATAAATGTAACAGTGTAATGTGGGCTAGGTGACATGAGGGAGATTGCTAGACTAATGAGGGAGAGAGGGAGATTGCTGCTATGTCAGGGAGTCTCCTGCAGAATGCAGGAGGGAAGGTAACTATGGTGTAACAGTGTAATGTGGGCTAGGTGACATGAGGGAGATTGCTGGACTAATGAGGGAGAGAGGGAGATTGCTGCTATGTCAGGGAGTCTCCTGCAGAATGCAGGAGGGAAGGTAACTATGGTGTAACAGTGTAATGTGGGCTAGGTGACATGAGGGAGATTGCTAGACTAATGAGGGAGATTGCTGCTATGTCAGGGAGTCTCCTGCAGAATGCAGGAGGGAAGGTAACTATGATGTAACAGTGTAATGTGGGCTAGGTGACATGAGGGAGATTGCTAGACTAATGAGGGAGAGAGGGAGATTGCTGCTATGTCAGGGAGTCTCCTGCAGAATGCAGGAGGGAAGGTAACTATGGTGTAACAGTGTAATGTGGGCTAGGTGACATGAGGGAGATTGCTAGACTAATGAGGGAGATTGCTGCTATGTCAGGGAGTCTCCTGCAGAATGCAGGAGGGAAGGTAACTATGATGTAACAGTGTAATGTGGGCTAGGTGACATGAGGGAGATTGCTGGACTAATGAGGGAGAGAGGGAGATTGCTGCTATGTCAGGGAGTCTCCTGAAGAATGTAGGAGGGGAGGTAACTATGGTGTAAAAGTGTAATGTGGGCTAGGTGACATGAGGGAGATTGCTAGACTAATGAGGGAGAGAGGGAGATTGCTGCTATGTCAGGGAGTCTCCTGCAGAATGTTAAAATATGAACATATGCGAAACTGTTTTTCTGTTGCTGGATAATGTCGCTAATACTCTATATTATTGCTTTACTGTAGCTTGGTCCGGATGGTACTTACAGTGGTGTAATTGACATGATGTCACCCCACATGAGATCCATGGGAAGAGGAACATCTATTACTTTGGATTTTACAGTGGTTGAAGCTGGAACAGGTACTGTGTGTCTTTATTTTAAACCAGCAGGACCATAACCCTTACATGGACAAATATGAGATCCTAAATTGCTCCATTCTTCAACACTCTTTTGTTTTTATATCTTGGTCTTTCTATGCAGTGTTGGCTCTAATGGTTGATTGATGGTTATTAAACATGTTTCCGTTAAACTCTTCGCCAATACTGCCATACAGGATTTATTCACATCGGTGCTATGGTCTTGCATTTTTCCTTTAGGTATTCAAACCACCAACACGCGCTACACCTACATCACCACCCATCCAGCCTCACTTCAGTTTGAATATGACTCCTTGAACCAATATTATAAGCGTGGATTGGATTACATTGTTGTGGTGAGTGTGGCATCCTGTATAGCCGATATTTGGGGGAAAGACCTACTGGAGACCCATGTGTGGGGTCTGATAACGCCCAATTCCAGATGTTTTTTTACAGTGACCACTTGAAGAACCCCCTACCCCCCCCCCCCCCCCCCCTATTTGTAAGCTCAACCAACTGACTATAATAACCAGGTTTGAAGTTTCTCTCTGCGCCCCATGTCCTCTACATTGCTTGAACCTGGGCAGCAACGTTCTAGTTGGTCTCCACTTCCATAAATAGATGGACAGCATACAGCCCGTCATGGCTGCACTGGAACGTAGGCTGGTGGGGTGGACGTTTTTGGAAGCAATTTCTTCCTTTTTTAAGTTTGATGCATTATGTTTTTGTGACTGAGGTGGATATATCCATAATTTTGTTGTGTAATATATTCCAGGCAATATTGAAGGATGAGGATGGAGAACCTCTGGCTAACGAGCAGATTGACCTGGATGTTGATGGACAGAATACTCAGACCGCCACCACGTGCCAGGAGGGGCGAGCGGAGTTCAAGATAGACACAACCAATATGATACAACCAAACTTTACTTTCAAGGTGAGCAATTTCTAAAGACCCTGTTGTGGATGTGCCGGGAAGCCGTCTTCTAGACTAGACTTGTGTCCAAACCCCAATATTTTAGATCTAGATCCATCTTCATGTTTTTCGGTTTTGCAAAACCCCCCTCAAGTGTTTTGGTTTGGTTTAAAATCAATTAGGGGAGAAAAAAAAAAATTGATCATCGATAAGCGGCTCAAATCGTGTAAACTTCGTGATTGAAAAAAGAAATTCAGCAGTAATAGATTTGTTTGGTCATATCCTATAGTTGGGGCTAGATGGATTGGGGGGGGGGGGGCTGTTCTCAACATGGCTCTGGCACTAATATCTCATCAGTGTGTAAGACATAGGGGTCTAGGTCTAGGTATAGAGCCTTAGGGGTTTATGTGTTGGGGTCAGAGTTTGCCAGAGGTGCGGCATGTTGGCCATATTTTTAAAGCAGTAATTTAAAAGGGAAAAGCCAACCTCTTAAAAATTACTAGCTCCACCTGTCGCTCCTATTAAAATGTCAGTGAGTAATGAATGCACCTGTGCACCTGCCGGGTGACCTGGAAAAAGTAAGCTGACGGGGTGATTCTGCACCTTTCGGAACGGTCTGATGGTGGGGGGAGGGGGTCTGCGCAAGCGCACGTACGGACCCCATTCACGAAAGGCTTCAGCGAGTTACACAATACGGTGGATGTTCGGCAGGGCGGCGTTTCAGCGCTCGATAAGCAGCGATCTTCGCTGAGTACAGTCCTGCGGACAGAGTTTGAGAACTGCTGTTCTAGATGCAGTGTCCTCTCCTGGAGCATATGCATCAACGCTTGGCAAGAGTTCAAGTATCAAATGATCAGCTTCTGTCCGTTTCAAAACACAGCCGATAAAGTTTTGAGCTGACTGGTTCTTGATCTCTTCTATTCAGCTTGGTTAGACCCTAGCCAGGCTACCGGTCAGTTAGGGTTTTCCCTCTTGTTAGATTTTCAGCACACTGGACATGCAGGATAGGCTTCCAATTCAAAGAGCAGGAGAGCAGATTAGGAGGCGCGTAAGTGAGACTCTAACACAATGTAACCGTGGCTAATGGGCCTAATTCGGCATGACTGTCTGATTTGAGAACGCAAATAGAGGTAACTGCCTACTGCACTTGTGTGGCCTCAAATTGTCATCGCTAGGTGTGTACGCCCCCCCCCCCCCGTCATACTCTCTCCGCCCGGGCATCCTCACTGCGCATCCATCCCCGCTAGTCCACCCAGCACCAACACAACCTGCTCGCACTGCTCCAGGCACAGCATACACTGGCCACCAATGTTTTATTTTTTTAAGCCAGTAGTATATACATTGATGGCACAGGCCAGCCTTGTATATATTACTGGCACCAGGGGTTAAAGTGGGGCGAACTGCATTCAGTCAGTTCCATTTTGGAGGCGGAGCGATTCCACTCACCTTGCTCCACTGTCAGGCAGTGCGGTGGGAAACCCGGCTGTCTCAGACCAGGTCCATCCGTCTGTGGCTATTTCAAATGATGTACAGGCTTGCGAACCAATCAGGAGCTCGCGAGCCGGTGTGTCGTTTGAAATGGCCGCACCATGGACGAATGGACCTGCTCTGAGACAGCTGGGTTTCCCATCGCTCTGCCCAGCTGCCTTTTTTTACCACACAGTGCAGTGCACACAGTAACTTCCCCTGGCACTGTGCATGTAACCCCTGGCACCGGGCATGTTACCCCTGGGACTGTGCATGTTGGTAAGCATCACTTACTTATGCATACCTCCCAACTTTTCATGTTAAGAAATAGGGACAGAGCGCCCGAAAAGGGGGCGTGGCGTATGCAAATGAGGGCGCGGCTTATGCTAATTAGCCGCGACCTCATTTTCATACGAGAATAGACGCTGTGCGCATGCGCACAGCGTCTATTCTACTACATTGGGGGGTCTCCCAACTGTCACCCCCCCGCAGCGGGACAATGCCTGCCGCGGGTGGGACGTCGGGACAGGACCCGAAAATCGGGATCTGTCCCGACGGAATCGTGACAGTTGGGAGGTATGACTTATGTGTCTTTCTATGTAATGGGCATTGCAGTGTGTGGAATATTTTGTGTAAGGAGCATTACCACGTGTGGCGTCATATATAATGGCCATTACAGTGTGTGGCATAATGTGTAATGGGCATTACAGTGTGCATAATCCCCTGTCCCACAAAGCCATGCCCTAAATTTTTGCAGCTCGCCTTTGGAGCGCACTGTTCCGTTTCTATTGGGTGTTGATTGTTTTGCACCATGGGGCATAATTTCAATTCGAGGTGGTATTATGTGACCCACATTATTCTTTTCATGGGTGTGTGGGATAGGCCGTAAATTTTAAAGCTTGCAAATGAAATTGTAGCCATGCCCATGGGTGGGATTTTGCCCGGTCAGGGCAGTGTGGGGTGGCATTTATCTGATCACTGCAATTCAAACCCAGCCCAATTTTTAAATCTCCTTTTTAGATGAAATATTTTCAACAGTCTTTCAACTCCTGAAAATCTCTTGTGCTTTGGGAATTAGCTCAGTGTGTACGCACTACTTTGGTGAAAGAGCTATCTTTCAGAGATATCTCAGTATATACGCACTACACTGGTGAAAGATATATATTGATCCAGAGATTTTGGCAAAGTCTTTTGAAATGAAAATCTCCCAGTGTGTATGGGCCTTATCTTGGAAGGAACTCTTGGATGTTCCGGTATCTAGGATTGCGCGGCAATTCGCTATGCATTTGCAAGTTTGTCTATTCTTTCCTTCTGGGCCGTGTATTCCTTTTTTTTTTTTTTTTGCAAGACGTCAAATGCTTGTTCTAATTAGCGATCCATTCTGAATGAAGCCTAATGTACTGTGAAGTAAGGATCCTTCTTAAAACAATATAGAAATGAGTGCAGAATACATCTGGTTCTGTCTAGTTGCGCTACAGTATCTGCAATGCGTGAAAAGGTTTTCCATTTAGGGGTCTCCAATTGTTTATAGTTATCTTGCATCTACTGTATGTCCTGCCCGGTTCTTTTACAGGCCAGCTACAAGAACGAAGAGCAATGTTATTACTCTGAATGGCGAGATGCAGAATATCCAACTGTTGAATACACAGTCTACCGCTTTTACTCACAATCTGGGAGCTTCCTGCAGCTGGACAATGTGAAAGGAGAACTGAGTTTGGGACACAGCCACAGGATTGAGATGCAGTACATCATCTCTCCATCTGGAGTTGCAAAAGGAGCAAAAAAGGCCACAATCTACTATATGGTGAGTGGTGGAAAGGCTCACTGACAGCCACGTGAGCACTGGAATCTGGGGAATTTGTATGGGAACTTGAGCTGTTTATGTACATGCCAACTTTATATGGAAGCAGAAGTTAATGTGTTTCTTAGTTAAATGCTCTTCAGCACTTATATTCTATATAATATGTCCAAGTATAGCTGATTATGGTCGTATAAATGCTATTGCATGGCTTCCACATAAAGGTATGACTAATAGAACCATTTAGCCCTAGAACTGTAAGGTGGCAGCACCGTTCTGTATATTGGCAGATGCCTACAAGTTGGTAGGTGCATAGCCTATGTAAGTAAAGACACCATTCCACAACAGAGTAGTTTTTATTGAAAATAACAGGCTACAGGTGATAGAAGATAAAATGCAGTCCATATGCTGGGATAAGTACTGTACAGCTTTACAGCGCTGTGACTCTCCAATTTCCATTACTGTCTTGGGCATATGCAGACCCCTTTTTATAGAGCAAAGTAAACAACATGCACCTGCAGTCTAATCAGCCTGATCTTTTAAGTCTGTGAGTGAGTCATACACAGTAATACTTAAGACTCCTTGTAGCATTTAACTAGTCAACACTAAAGCTGGATAGTTACATTGTTACATAGTTACATAGTAGATAAGGCTGAATAAAGACTTGCGTCCATCTAGTTCAACCTACGTTTTAATAGCTTATCCCTTGTAAAAGACAGAATATGGTTCTTATTAGTACCCCTGGATATTTTTATCCAATAAATGCTTGTCCAACCTTATTTTGAACGTATTTATTGTATCTGCCAACACCACCTCTCCAGGAAGAGAGTTCCAAAGTTTGACTGCTCTGACCGTAAAGAAATTTTTTCTTTTGAGGGAACGAAATTTTCTTTCCTCTAATCTAAATTCGTGTCCTAGTTTCCTTTCTTGCAGTAAAAAGAGTGCTTGAGAGTTCCTTATATTGGCCCCTGATATATTTGTACAAGTTGAGCATGTCCCCCCTTAAACGTCTCTTCTCTAGTGTAAATAGTCCTAGCTTGCTTAATCTCTCCTCATAGCTTAAATTCTCCATTCCCCTAATAAGCTTTGTTGCTCTTCTTTGGGTTTTTTCCAATTCCATGATGTCCTTTTTATAGTGTGGGGCCCAGAACTGTACTCCATATTCAAGGTGTGGTCTAACCAATGCCTTGTACAGTGGCATAATTACTTTTGAGTCCCTAGTTTCCATGCCCCTTTTAATACATGCTAGAATTCTGTTGGCCTTTTTTGTTGCAATGTGACATTGAACACTGCACCCCAGCTTATTATCTATATGGACTCCTAGATCCTTTTCAAGTGCTGAAGTACCTAATGCCTCCCCGCTTAGGTTGTAACTTGCACACTGGTTACGTCTCCCAAGATGCATAACCTTGCATTTATCCACATTGAACCTCATCTTCCACTTTTTAGCCCACTCATCTAGTTTGTTAAGATCATTTTGAAGTATGTTCACATCTTCTGTTGATTCAATAACTCTACTCAGTTTTGTGTCATCAGCAAAGATGGATACATCGCTGAGAATCCCCATCCCGATATCGTTAATATAAATGTTAAACAAGATGGGCCCCAGTACCGAACCCTGTGGCACTCCACTTAGTACTGGTATCATAGTTGATACTGCACTGTTCACAACCACTCTTTGTTCTCTATTACACAGCCAGTTCCCTACCCATCTACAGATATTTGCACCTAGTCCCAGGTCCACCATTTTATTTATCAACCTCTTGTGTGGTACTGTATCAAAAGCTTTTGCAAAATCAAGGAAGACCACATCTACTGCGTTTCCATTATCAAGGTTTTTGCTGACATCCTCGTAGAAGCCCAATAAATTTGTCTGGCAGGAACGATTTTTAACAAACCCATGTTGGTTAATACTAAGTAAACTATGAAGGTCTAACTATTCCAGGATACCATCCCTTAAAATTCCTTCAAATATTTTACCCACTATTGATGTTAAACTCACAGGCCTGTAATTTGCAGGGTCATCCCTTTTACCTTTTTTAAATATTGGCACTACCTCTGCTATTCTCCAGTCTTTTGGTACCATACCTGTTGATAGTGAATTTTCAAAAATGCAATATAGAGGGGTCGCTAGTTCCTCCATTAACTCCATTAGTACCCTAGGATGTATACCATCTGGCCCTGGTGATTTGTTAGTTTTTATTTTGCTGAGCCTCCAAATTATATCATCGGTCGCGAGAACCATATTGTGGTCCGGTTTGTTTGTCCCAGTTGAGGTATCTGTGCTTTCCACTAACTGCTCTCCCCTAGTAAATACTGATGAGAAGAACTTATTTAACACTTCCGCTTTTTCATTATCTTCTGCAAAATTTTGACCGTTGATATCTGTTAGTGGGCCTATGTTCTCTTTAATTATTCGCTTGCTGTTTATGTACTTGAAAAACTTCTTGGGGTTAGTTTTGCTTTCTGTGGCTATACGCTCTTCATTTTCCCTTTTAGCTACTTTGATTACCTCTTTACAAGTTTTGTTTGTTTCTTTATACTTGATGAACGTCTCCTCATTTACGTTATTTTTATAGAACTTAAACGCTTTTGTTTTATTGTTGATCGCTGTCCTTACTTTTTTGTCCAACCATGTTGGCTTTTTTTTGTTAAATTTACCCTTGTTGACTTTTGGAATGTATTTAGTAGTTAGTGATTCTAGCACATTTTTAAATGTATCCCACATTTCCTCTGCCTTCTTTCCTTCGAATAACTCTCCCCAATTAATTTCTTTTAGAGCTTCCCGGAATAAAATGAAATTGGCTTTTCTGAAGTTTAGTACTTTACCCGGTCCTGTATTATATTGAGGTTTTCGGAAGTTGATTTCCAGTGAGACCATGTTGTGGTCACTGTTCCCTAGGTGTTCAATTACTCTGGTGTTTGAAACTAAATCTATGTTATTAGTTAATACTAAGTCCAATAGTGCCCCATTACGGGTTGGAGCATCTACCGTTTGAGTGATAAACTGATCCTTGAGCAAGCTTAGGAACCCACTGCTTTTAGATGATTTACATATCTCATTTTTCCAGTCAATATCTGGTAAATTAAAATCCCCCATTATTATTACCTGCCCCTGATCTGATGATTTTTTGATTTGGTTTAGGAGTAGAGACTCGTCCCTATCGTTCACGTTTGGCGGTCTGTAGCATACCCCTAATAAAATTTTATTATTGGGTTTTTTAATTTTTATCAGTTATCTCTGCCCACACGGCCTCCGAGTTATCTTCATCTGTATCTGAGGTCATAATTTGCCCACAAGATATTAAGTCCTTTTTTACATAAAGGCACACCCCCCCGCCCCTTCTATTTTTCCTGTCTTTCCTGTAGAGTGTATATCCCTCCATGCTTAGCGCCCAATCGTGTGACTCATACACCATGTTTCTGTTATACCAATAATGTCATAATCATCCCTAATGGCCACGGCCTCTAGTTCCCCTATTTTTCCTGCTAAGCTTCTTGCATTAGCCAGTATGCATTTGAGTTTGTGTTTATTATTAGATGCTACCGTTGAGGCTACGTTGGGATCTCGTATCTCTATTGAGTTCTTACTGATTCTAGTTTTTCTCCCCAACCCCCCTTCTCCACCTTCCAATCTCTTAAATGCCCCTTCGTCACTGTACTGTCTAATATGCCCATAGTTTATATCTGCATCCCTCCCCCCTATGTCTAGTTTAAAGACTCCTCCAACCTTCTAACCATCCTGATACGCTCTCTTAAAGATGTATCTGTCCAATCTATCTGAGTACAAAAATCTATTGTATGGGAACATATGAGAATGGGAAATTTGCTCCCATACACTGGAAAACAGACAATGGCCCTTCAGACAAATTAGTTAAATCCATTTGATTCCAGTTTACTACATTTTTGATATTTCCTTTTTTAGACATTATCAAAATCAAAGATTGTGAGTAATGGACAGAAGGATGTTGACTTGAAAGACTGTAAGTATCTTGACCAAATCTATATTTTATTTTTAATTGAATATATTTTAAAGTGCATGTAAAATGTATTACTGAATACACCATTTTTATTTAACATTGTCATGGCATGCTACTGGCTGTGTGGATTCTTTATACTCTTACTTACATGTGCAGCTATAACTGAAATCCCCTCTTCTTGCAGCTAATAATGGAACCATGTTCTTTGATATCCACATAACCGCTGATAATGCCCCCAGTGCGGATTTGGTTGTATATGCTATTCTGGAGAAGGAAGTCATTGCTGACACGGTCAAGCTTAATGTTGAGAAAAGCTTTAAAAATCAGGTAAGTTCAGAAATGTGACCACCTAATCCACGAAGGTTGATACCACCAAAGGTATATAACCTTCATTATTAAGTTTATAATATAGCTCAGAATATTCCGTTGTGATTTACAATTAGAGACAGTGGGTGGTATTCAATGCCATTGGCGGGGGGGGGGGGGGGGGGGGGCGGCGAGGTTTGCCACAAATGCAAGGAGACCACTGCGTATAGCGGCAAGCCTCGCTGTTTTGATGGCCTCACTCGTCGTCTCCACCTTGCCTCAGGGAGCAGGCAAGGTTGAAACAACAGCATGTGGGCTTATTACAATTCTAGTGGGGCATTCTTTGGCTTTTTCTGTTAGATTGAATTTAAGACGCAGAATGAAAGGTTTATCAATGCCGGTCTCCTCATTAGTAACACTACACTTGTGAGTCGGGGCAGTAGTTGGCTTGACTTGCATGATCAACATCATTGATTCTTTTGTCCTCTTATCTGGCACTTTTTTTTTTTTTTTTTTTTTAAGGTTTCTATGACCTTTTCGGCAGAAAAGGGGCTTCCGGGTTCCAATGTTGAAGTCCAAGTTTCTGCAGATCCAAATTCCATTTGTGGGCTCAAAGTGATCGATTCTGGCCTCCTGCTCCTCAACTCCTATGAGCGGTTCTCAGCTGACACGGTAAGTCATGTGTACTAAATAGACTTTCATTTGACTTCTGATCACCCAAACAGGTCCTCTCCCTGGTTATGTTCTCTCTTCTCCAAATGATGGAAACCAATAAAATTACAAGCGCAACGGAATATGCTGCGCTACATAACAAACTGTAAATAAATAAGCTCTGACTTGTACTTGTTCATAGGGGGGGCTAGTGCTACTGCTGATTAATCTACGAGAAGAAGCTGGGGTCAAAGGTATGCAGGCATCCTCTGTAACTTCCTATGGTGATGATGCAATACTATCACTTTTGAAGCTTGATCTATCTGGCCCTGATTGACAAAGTGGAGAGTGATAAACAAACAGTAAATCTGCTCTTAACTGCCATGTTACAGGCTGGGTTTGAAAAATGCCAGTTATGAGCTGATTGGGGTATCACTCTCCAATTTATCACTTTTTGAAGCTTGCTATATCGGATCCTCAGTCTAGTAGAGGATCAGGTTTTTTTTTTTTTTTTTTAAAACAAATACCTGGTAATCCATGCAGATTTTGGAGGACACAGGTGTCCAGGTTGAGCATAATGAAACAATCAATCTAGTTGGGTTGAAGCTAGGACTGGTTGAGGGGAATTCCAAATAGGAGGTTGCAATAATTGAGGTGGTAGATGCCTATGGGCAAATAAACTGATGTCCGAGGCAAGTGTGGCCAAAAGGGCTTTGGACTTGAGACTTGGGAAGTAGTGATGGTCATGTGCATTATTTAAGGGGGATGTGATCAGTGGTGGTAAATATCTGCAGAGTGATCCTGGAGGATTATGGAAAATACCAACTTTATGATGAACATTCCCCCCTCCCTCCCATTTATCAACACTTTTTTTTAGCTATTTAAAGAACTTGTTGCATATGACAGATAACTGTGCATCATCCAATCGGTTTTTGTCATGTATTTGAACTGACACTGAGCTGTGTATTTCTGTATTAGGTCTACAACTCCCTGCGGTATAGTAGCTACGGTTACAACGTTGATGGCTTTGATGTAGAGGACCCAGCACCACAATGTGAGGATCCAAATAAACTTGCTTTCTGCAATGGACAATACTATCTCCCTGTAAGCAGCAGCTCTGAAGGAGACAGCTATAAGCTGCTTAAGGTGAGTTTATCCCATCGTCAACAGAACACAATTCGGACTTGCACTCTGGTCTCAAAATATATATATATATATATATATATATATATATATATATATATATATATATATATATATATATATATATATATATTTTTTTTTTACTTTCAATCTCCTTTTGGCTTTTATTGACCAGTCCAAACCTCCTTACTGGTCCAGACATAGGGTATCCTTTAATACCCGTCTGCCTTACCAGTGCCCAACAAAGACGCCAACTTCTGATTCCTTGAGTTTTTTCCGCTGTTGGTTTTTATACATTTTCTCTTGTTTCTTTCAGGGACTCGGACTGCAGTTTGCAACACCTCTTACAACCAGAAAACCAGAGGTCTGTAAGGATGAGCCCCCGGAGAGAAGACCAATTCATATACAACCACTTGCTAAAGGTGATACTAAGGGTGTGGATCAGTTGGTCACCAGCAAGAAGTTAGACAGTCATTAGGTTGACATGTGTCTAGGTCAACAGGGTCATTAGGTTGAGTGGGTCATTAGGTCGACAATCGAAAGCTTTGACCTAATGACTGTCCAACAACTTGAGTAACTGTTCTAGTAATGAAGAGCCTCAGAGCGCTGTCTTTAGAAGCAGTGATCATTTTCCTCCTTAATAAAAGGTATAATTTGTGACCCATGGTGATTATCGGGCTATCCAATTGAAGCTTTGAAAAATGCCCCCTAGTCGGGCATTAACACTAAGGGTCCAGGATCCATGTGTCATCTAGGCTCTGAGGGCTGCGGGCTCTATGTCTAACTCCTAGAATTTACTAAGCAGCAATGTTGGTGTCTCTTAGGGTGCATACACACTGTACAATTTTTTTGACCAATTTGGTTGAAAGACATTTCCATTGAACCCAGTGTCCTGGACTAAAGATGTTGATGAAAGATATTGACGAAAGACGAAAGAAGATCTAGCTACAGTTTATAGGCTCTTTTTGAAAGATATTCAAATTGAGCTGCATGCACAGTTGCCGAACAATCTTGATGAACAACTGGCGGGTATGCGCATCATCATTCATCGTTTGTTTGT
>NC_139222.1:273990786-274003286 GCF_055691185.1 Crinia signifera
GCGATGTTCCCCATATCAACCAAAGAGACTTCTAATTTTGTAAATATATCTTGGCGCTAGTGCTTGGTTATGTGCCAGTTTTCCCCAGTGTATCTGAATCATAGTAGCGCGTCTGTGTGAGTTAATGTGTGTGTGCCGCTGGAGGAGTTATTGGGGAATTTGTGCATGTGCGGCAGCCAAAAAAAAAAGTTCAACGTCCTGTATTAAATTCTACATGCTGTATATTCTTATGTGTGGGTTTTTTTTTTGTTTGTTTTAGTACTGAGGGTCGTTCTTCTGTTACGGAGAAGGTGCCAGACTCTATCACAAAATGGCAAGGATCTGCGTTCTGCTTGTCCGATAAGGGAGGTTTCGGCATGACCAAATATGCTGCTAACTATACCACTTTCCTGCCCTTCTTCATGGAACTAACTCTGCCATATTCCATCGTCCGCGGAGAGACCTTAATTCTTCCTGGCATTGTGCGCAACTACCTGGATCAATGCGTCAAGGTGAATAATGGGTTCTGATGCCACCACGTTTGTGGTGGTCTGGCGCAAACAAATGTTTCATTGGCTATGGCTGAGTGTCCAGCAACAATTTATCCATTTTGTTTTGCTGTCATAATTATCTGGTCAACTGGAAAACTGAATATAGATTTGTGTGGAAAGTTCTCGAAAGAGCTTAATTTTATCAGTAGATGGATGGAATCGTCATTCATACCTGCAATGTCTTCCGTGTGCATAGAGCACACCAGTTGGTTGGACTAAAAATGTGGTCCTGCATGGAAGCAAATGACAATCAGCAATTTGCTCAAAAACATTCAGTCAAATTATTTAACTCAAAACGATTCAACTACAGGACCTTGTATGAGTGACTGTGTCCGTGTCCCGATTTTGGGAGCAAATGACTGAATGACAAATTAAATTTGCTCCCATCCAGTTCCAGATATTTATTCCATCCTGGATGAAAGTTGGTCTAATGAATGACCAGCATAAGTCACAATATGACGTGACAAGAACACACTTGGAGACTCATTTGATCTGTGACTCTTGCCTATAAAATGCTGGTTTCCCACTGCAGACCCGTTTTAAGTACTGGTATTTTTAAACGGTATTAGCATTCTGCAGCAGATTACCGTTTTAAATACCGTTTAAGTACCATTCCCATTGCAGGTAAAAGTTTTTAATCCCCTTGTGTCCCCTTGTACCTGTCCTGCCCCCCCTCCCCCCTTACCTGCCAGCTGGTACCCTCGGTCCCCCCCGCCCTGGTACCTTGCTCCTTCTCCCCCCTGCCCTGGTACCTTGCTCCCCCTCCCCCCCCCCCCCCCCCCCCCCCCCCCCTCCCTGCCCAGGTACCTTGCTCTGGGGCAGTGCAGTAGGCAGCGAGTCGGCAGGTCCCCCACTGATGCAGACAGCAGGGGCACTGGGGATCCAGGCAGGTCCATGCTCAGGAGGAGGAAGGTCCATTAGGAGATTGTCATTTCATCGGCGGTGGTCCCTGCCATGAATGGGAAATAGCGGAGCCGCTCATTTAATACGCGCATATTTAATGAGCGGCTCATTAGATATGCGCATATTTAATGTGCGGCTCCCCTATTTCCCATTTGCGGCAGGGACCCCCGCCGATGAAATGAGAATCTCCTAATGGACCTTCCTCTGCTTCCTCCTCCTACACTACTTCCCCCTCCTCCAGGACAGGTACCAGGGGAGGGGGAAGTAGTGTGGGATGTTAAATACCGTTTAAGAGGCATTCCCACTGCCTCAAAAACGGTATTTTACCGTGTAGGACTCTGCTTTTGAAACTGGTTGAAATACCGGTTAACTTTAACCGGTATTTCAACTCTGGCGCTTTCCCACTGCAGCCTTAAATGGTAAATTGCGCTGAAAAATCTGCAATTTACCGTTTTAGACCTGCAGTGGGAAAGCAGCATTAGACTGAGGGCCAGATCTATAAAGCTTCAAACTGTCATGTTACAGGCTGTATTTGAAAAATAACAGTTGGGGGCTGGTTTATTACTCTCCAATTTATCGCTTTTTGAAGCTTGATACATCTCGACATGAGTCTGTATACAAAGCATAATAATAATAATAATAATAATAATAATAATTTTAGTATTTGTTTCCTAGCACGGCGCCCGTGATTTTGATTGTATCCATCGGGTCGGAAAAATCGTGTCAATCGCATGCGATCGACCCGATTTTTACATTGGAATCAATGTAAAATGGTCCCTGAGACCCGATTTTTACATTGATTTCAATGTTAAAAGCCCTAAAACCCCCCATTTTAATGCCAACCCCCCCCTCATGTTTGAAATGCCCCCCCCCCCCCATTGTTAACGCCACCCCACTATTGACGCCAACCCGAAGCGTGGCGAGCGCAGCGGTACGCGTCCTCCGACCTTTTTATACCCCCACTATCCACGTCGACGTGGAGTTGATTTTATAAAGTGTGGCGAGCCACCGAGCCCGAAGCGTAGCGAGCCCCGCATAACTTCACAGGTATACGCGTCCCCTCGCGGGGTCCCCACGCCGACGTGGATAGTAGGGGTATGAAAAGGTCGGAGGACGCGTACCGCCGCCCCTTGCGGGCTCGCTGCGCTCGCCACGCTTTGGGTTGGCGTCAATAGCGGGGTGGCGTTAATAATGACGGGGACATTAAACATACTTGACAACTATATTCAATGTGAAATTGGCCATATTGGCCCATTTCACATTGTCACCTATGTAAAATCGCGTTGATCGCATCGCGGGCCATTATAATCAACCCGATTTTAACTTGAAATTTTTTTTAACATTGAAGTCTATGGAAAAATTGCGTTGATCGCGTCGGTCGCAACGCGGCCCCTTATTAAGGGCCGCGGTGGACGCGATCAACGCGATTTTTCTTTCACCGGCAAATTTTTTTTTTTTTTTTACTGCGGATGTTCTCTGATGGTTGGTCAAGTTCCTCTGTGCTGGTCAAACATGTCAGGCTCTACCATTGGGCAGCTTTAGGCAGGCTGCCCTAGAGCAACGGGTCTGGGGAGGGGGGAATGCAACATGGAGGTTTCCCTATTGCTAATTTTAGGATGTCTGAGAGAGACCTCTGGAACTTGTAATTTCAATTGAGGGACTGACCATGGATAGTGGTGGCAGGGTAGTGTGTGTGTGGTGCTTGTGTGTGTGTGTGTGTGTGTGGTGCTTCTGTTCTGTGACCATGTCCCCTCTACTTACTGGCCAAAGCTTGGTCCTCGGCTACTGCACTCCCTGGTGGGCTCTTCATACCCCCAGATTGGTCTACAGTCTTCTCTCCATGGTCTAATGCATGGGTTCTCAAACTTCGTCCTCAGCACCCCACACAGTTCATGTTTTCCAGGTCACCTATGGATTTTTTAAATGTGGCCATTGATCTACAGCACTGCAACCTGAAAATGTGTCCTGTGTGGGGTCCTGAGGACCTAGTTTGAGAACCACTGATCTAATGTATTCCAGAAACTCTATTAAACATGCTATTATTATGACAAGTAGATGTTACTTTTGGCCTTTTCCTGCTGTATGTGAGTTCTGTTTTGACTTGCTGTCCTTTGATTAGGTCCAAGTGACCATGGAACCGTCCAACGCATTTAATGCGGTACTTAAGAGCGGAGAGCAGGATGCCTGTATTTGCTCTAATGAAAGAGCCATCTATACCTGGGAAGTTCAAGCGAACCACATAGGTATGCACAAGGACACGGTGGATGTGAGGGGGGGGGGGGGATTTAAAAAAAAAATGATAGAGTAAAAATCCACAAAACTTTTACTAGATAAAAGCTGCTCAAATACCTTGACAATAGCACTAAACCACTTGCCAGCACATTGCATCCTTCGTTTCCACCGTGAGGACGAGCTGAGTGCGGTACCAGCCATATTTAATATGTATTATGTTTTTTTTTTAATTAATGGTGCAATGAAAAACAGCTGGTATAATAGGTATATACAATCGTGCTCATAAGTTTACATACCCTAGCAGAAGTTGTGATTTTCTGGCCATTTAAGAATATGAATGATAACTCACAAACTTTTCGCTCACTCATGGTTAGGGGTTGGGTGAAGCCATTTATTGTCACACAACTGTGTTTACTCTTATTTAAATCCTAATGACAACAGAAACTACCCAAATGACCCTGATCAAAAGTTTACATACCCCAGTTCTTAATACTGTGTATTTCCCCCTTTAACATCAATGACCGCTTGAAGTCTTTTGTGGTAGTTGTGGATGAGGCTCTTTATTTTCTCAGATGGTAAAGCTGCCCGTTCTTCTTGGCAAAAAGCCTCCAGTTCCTGTAAATTCTTGGGCTGTCTGGCATGAATTGCAGGTTGGAGATCTCCCCAGAGTGGCTCAATGATATTGAGGTCAGGAGACGGAGATGGCCACTCCAGAACCTTCAGTTTATTCTGCAGTAGCCAATGACAGGTCAACTTGGCCTAGCGTTTTGGATCATTGTCATAACATCCAAGTACGTCCCATACGCAGCTTCATCAGGCCAAAATCTCCATGGTATGTCAACTTGTGAGTTATCATTCATATTCCCTGACAAATGGCCAGAAAATAACACCTTTTGTTAGGGTATGTAAACTTATGAGTACAACTGTAAACGCATCAAACCGTTTTGGTAACCTACCCCTGATGAAGTCCAGATGTGACTAAATGCATTTGGTGTGGCTTCCAGCATAGACGCTTGTCCTTAATCCAGGATTGATCGGCGGTATGTGTAAGGCCGGTCCCAACCTCTGCTCATCTTCTCGGTGGACTCATTGTACTTTTCTCCTTTTTTATATTTATTTTTCGTAAAAATAAATAAAAATAATATTTATATATTTTTTTTTCCCCTTATTTTCATGGTTCGTATTAACCTCTGCCATCATTCTCTCTTCCCCACAGGAGAGATCAGTTTCACAGTGTCTGCTAAGACCACGCACATTGGTCAGACCTGCGATGGTCCTAATGACTCCACTCAGCCTCCCCGCAAGGACACAGTTGTGCAGACCGTTATTGTGGAGGTGAGACCTTGGTTGGAGTGTGTGTGTGTGTATGTGTGTGTGTGTGTCGTATCGGGTATATTGGGGTTCCCAATATGGCTGCAACACTCGTGATTTGTCTTTATGGCCACAATATAGACACAAAGTAGACGGCGCTAATGGACACACTATACTCTCAATTTGATTAAAAATCCTACAAAAATTACATGTATAAAACACTCAAATTAAATGCATTTAATTTGAGTGTTTTATACATGTAATTTTTGTTTTATTTGGTCTCACCGGCCGGTGTTCTTTTTAGAGTATCAAAATTGTTATAATAAATACATATTTTTTTTTAAATCAAATTGAGAGTATAGTGTGTCCATTAGCGCCGTCTACTTTGTGTCTATTTTTTTTCTGTTTACAAGAAGGGTTGAGTATCCCTTCTAGACGGCAGCAAGGACCACTATCTGGCTTCCTGCGCTTGGTTATATATTCTTTATGGCAACAGTTTGACCTGACCTATGAAAGAAGGATGTCTTCTACCTATTACACTATTGTGGAATACATGTTTAGGTACTTGTGTATTATCACGGCGCCCATCGCATCACATACCACTAATTAAGGTATGCGATGCCATGCGATGGGACCTGATTTCAGCCTTTCCCCAGGCTGAGTATACAATTTTTATATCGCGATGCCATTACCCATCAGGGTGGGTATACAATTAAAAATCGAGTCTGGGGGGGGGCATTTAACATAGGAATCAGGCATCTGGGTGCCTGTACAATTAAAAACCGGGTCCAATCACATCGCATGCGATGCGATTTTTGGTCGTACAATGCCCTGCGATGAAAATCGTGGGTGCCGTGAAAATACAAAAGTACCATATATACTCGAGTATAAGCCTACTTTTTCAGACCATTTTTTTATGCTGAAAAAGCCCCCCCTCAGTTTATACTCGAGTGAGGGTCCCACTTGAGTCAATAAGTTTTCCCAGTTTTTTGTTGTAAAATTAGGTGCCTCGGCTTGTATTCGGATCGACTTATACTCGAGTATATACGGTACCCATGTTTACAAACTATGAATAGTCAAATCATTATTAGCAACGTGTGTGTGGCGGGAGTGAGGAGGAGGAGAAGGAGGAGGGGAAAGGGAAAGGGTCAGTCCTGATTCCCAATGTTCTAGATGTAAATATCTGCAACTGGCTTTATTTCTGTTGTGGCAACATGCAAACTGGTGTACTGCAGGTTGTCAGCAGACTTAAGCCATCAGTGTATGAAAGTGCAGCTCCAAGGGTGGGTTGTTCCGACCACTTGCGGTACGTTACGCCTCTCATTGAGCCAATTCTAATTGTATATAACACATGCGATTTAGTTCCGCAAAGAGCGGCTCTCCTGGTGAAAGTCACTTTCTGTGATGTGCTCGGGTGGCTGAGTTCTGGGTCTATGATCCAGGAGTTCCTCTGAGCCTGCGCAGAGTAGCCCAGATTACCGCAGGGCATACGGAGAGTGATCAAACTCTGATCCATCCAACAGCACTGCGGAAAGCAGCAGACCGGCTTCTGTAAGGTAGTGCCAGCTACAGCTGGCATTATCCTCCCCACCGGAGCCCCAGCTTTGGAACTTCAGAAATGTGGTAATGCATTTCTGGCTCAGTACATCCAATCCCATCCCAAGGGGCCGATTTATCACCATCTACATCTGTGGATTCAGATGTGCTGTCATAGTATCGGCAACATTTGCCACCATTGACATTGCTGCCACTGGCATCCCCCTGCCCATCGTTATGACCCCCACCACTGATCATACTGTTCGGCTCCTGCGGGGCTGCTGGTCTTCGAGGCTACCTCCTTTTGTGACCCCCCCCCCCCCGTTACAATACAGTGAGCTGGTGCTTTACAGCATCACTTTACTGCACCAGGGATCACTGAGTAGAAAGGATCCCCAAAGACTGGCAGGCCTCACCTAACACCAATCACCGGACTCCGGGGAGGGAATTTTATTTTAGAAGCATGAGAATTGTGATCTGCCTACTAACACATAATGTGAATTAAACGGTTTGGAACATCAGCCCTTTACCACATTCCAGTGATTCTAAAATAATGTAAAAAAGGTGCAAAAACATTATTATAGTAAAAATGGTAATAAATGGATCCCTAAAGGGGTGTACACCTGGGCCCTTATGAATTTCACAGCTTTGCGTGTCAATCAGAATAGCCTCCATGGTGTATTAAATGAGAAAGAATCAAAGCACTGGGGAGAGGGAGTAGGATAGATTAAAGGAGTAAGTAAGAGAAACAAGTATGCAATACCAAATAAAATAATAAAAACGGCTTCAATGTTTAAGCTCTTTTGTGACCTTGTGGCAAAGTCTTTTGGCAAGTGTTAGAGACCAAAAAGGTGCAGGATGAGTGCTAACTAGCCCTTGCTAAAGTATCGTGTCAGGATGCGGCGTCTTCTCCACGCCGGGGATCCCGTGCGGCTACTTCCGGTTGTGGCACTCGTACTTCCGGTGACGGTCCTGCACTTGGTCTGTCTTGCGGCGTTTGGCTTAGCTGTATGTCTTGCTCCAACGCGTTTCGTGCTTGAAGCACTTAATCCATGATTACCCCCTCAAATAATTCTTGGTGCAAAAAACAGCAATTCTCTGTTAACCCTTAGCCTCCATGGTGTGATTGCCTTGCTATTCGATCGGGATTGAATCGCAAGGCAAGCTAGTTCGATTTGGACTGTAAAATACAGATCTGTACTACTATATAGTCTCGCCTGCAGTCTATTTTTCTATTCGATTTTTGATGTCGCTTCCGGATCGAATCAAATGCATTCAAATTCCTATATAAACAAAATCGAATAGAAAAGTACACCACTTTGAACCGTATGTACAGGGCATAGGTCTTTGGGGGAAATTTTAATAGGATGAGAGATTTGGTAAGAAATCCCCCCCCCCCCCCCCTTTTTTTTTTTTTTTTTTTTTTTTTTTTTTTAAAGCGGCAATCATTTACACTTCAAAATCAAACCTGGTTTTGCAGTGTAAATGATTGCCGCTTTAAAAAAAACAAAAAAAAACCTGGAGATTTCTTAACACATCTCTCACTTTCTGAATTTCTCTGCCTATGAAATTTCCACCTTTTGGCCCTTATTCTGGTTGGTGCGGTCAGAGCCGCACACGGGGCTCCGACCGCACAAACCAAGGGCCGCCCACCCGACGGATCGCCACGGCCGTCCGTACACGGACGGCTGGCGATCCGCACAAAAATGGTGGAGGCGTACGCCTCCACCATGGTGGGAGCTGCCCCCTGCATTCGATGGTCGTCGACCATCGAAGGCAGGGCCGCACGCCGCGGCAGCTCCCGCAAGCTGAGACCACACGGACAATCGTCCGTGTGGTAGCTTGTATGGGGGCTGAAAGCTGACATCCGGCGACGTCAGCTTTCCGCCCCCATGTCATGGTAATGAGGGCGTCATGCCCTCATTACCATGCATACGCCCCGCGTTTGCATGGGAACGCCCATGAAACGCGGGGCGTACACATAGGGAAATGAGGGGATGAAGCCCCTCACGCCCCTATCCGCCCCCTTTGCGGCGGACGAAATCCGTCTGCGGCGAAGGGGGCTGCACATGCGCAGAATGACCTCTGCGCATGTGCAGACCACAAACATCGGCGGTACGGCCGCACGCGGGCCGTACCGTGCCGATCTGAATAAGGGCCTTTGTGTGGCTTATTCCTGTAACATGAATTGTAAGTAGGCTGCAGTGCCATCTACTGGTCACAAGGTATATAGCCAGGACATTCCTCCTTCGGAACCAAAGTGCACTCTATAAACCACAGCAGAATGGGTGCATTTATAATGTGTGCGTGGCGTACAAAGCCACCCCCCCCTCCCCCATGAGTCCAGGAGGCTCATCTTGCATACCCTACACCAGGGGTGGCCAAACCAGTCTTCAAGCTCTGACAGGGGTGGTGTAGTTGGGACTTTTTTTACATTCTAAATATCTGACCGATCACTGATTGGATGACAGCGATTGTCAATCCATCAGCGGGACAGCAGTGCCGGCGGCTCTGATCAGAGGATTGTCCCCTGTTGGTGTATGGCCCCTCTAGGGGAATGTTTATCAAAGCTGGGAGAAAGAAAGTGGAGGGAGAGAGAGATTTCATAACTCTCCCTCCTCTCTCAATATTCCCATTCATTTTAATGGGGTTCCTACTGTCGCACAATAGCGGGAAATTTGTTAGAAATGGGAAAGGGTCTAAACTTTTTATTCCTGGTATAATCCATTATTCAAGATGTCTAAATATCAGGGCTCAGATTTTAATTGGTTCAATCAGTGCACAAGAAGTCTCTCTCTAAACTGGAATAGGTGTAAAGTATTGTACACTTGTCCTCGCTATAGGATAACTGATATTTCTTTCTCTCTCCTACTTCCAGCCTGAAGGAATCCGAAGAGAACATACTATGAGCACTTTAGTACATGTGCAAAGTAAGTGAAAAAGTAGCGTTAATATTCACTTTTCTCATCAGAAATAACTCCTTTTCTAAATCTTTTATGTGCTGGATTACCAACTAGGCATACTATATGGGGCCCGGGGACAACTTTATTTAACAGTTTCTTATATAGCGCAGACATATTCCGCAGCGCTGTACAGAGAATATTTGAACATTCACATCAGTCCCTGCTCCAGAGGAGCTTACAATCTATATTCCCTACCACATGTACACGCTCACACAGACATTCTAGGGTTAATTTTGTTGGAAGCAAATTAACCTATCTGTATATTTTTGGATTGTGGGAGGAAACCGGAGTACCCGGTGGAAACCCACGCAAGTACGGGGAGAATATACAAACTCCGCACAGTTAGAGCCATGGTGGGGATCGAACCCATGACCTCAGCGCTGTGAGGCGGTAATGCTAACTCTTACACCATCCGTGCTTCTGTGCTGCCCCCACATATGAAAATATTTATTTGATCTCCATAAAGAATAACCATCAAGCTTTCTTACAATGGTTTTCCAAAATATAGATGCATTGAATCAAATCTAGAAACAAAACTTTGTTAAAGACTCTCTATAGATGACCAGATGTTGTTTTATTTATTAATATAAAGCATTGTGAATGTTTTGTGTCCTAAAATTGACTTATTCAAATTTATAAAGCTCATTAGGAGATCCTTTTGTCTGGGGGAGGCGGCTGAGAATTCAAGTGCCATTGGTCCTCACGGGGTTTATTCTGGCACTGATCTATACTTTTTGTTTTCCTTCCATGTTTTACAGACTCAAACTCTGACATCCCTCTCAAGATAGCTCTACCAGAGAACGTGGTGCCTGACTCTCCCTCTGCTTCTGTTACTGTTGCCGGTGAGTGACTTCCTGTAAAACCCTTATTGTTTCACGGTTCTCCTTCCCACCCACCCTCCGGTCTCCGACTATGTTGACTTCTTGTGTGTTTCTTTCTTACAGGTGACATGCTTGCTCTGTCACTGAGAAACCTCCAGGATCTAGTCAAGAAGCCGTATGGTTGCGCCGAACAGAGTCTTGCACGGGGTGCTCCCATCCCAGCTGTGCTGGATTACCTCAACACCACAAAGCAGCTAACGGACGAGATCCTCCAGCAGGCAAAGGGTTACATGTCTGAGGGTGAGCTGCAGGGCCATGTCAGGTGCTAGTAGTCTACTCACAAACTCACTCCTAACATAACACAAAGGAATGGATAAACTAAAACTCTGGAGATAAATATTAAAAAAATTAAAATAAATAAAAGGTACTGTACTTGTGTAATAGCACGGCGCCCAGTGCTACAAGTAAGGGGGAATGGCATGGTACGGAGTACCCTTAAGAAATATGTTGCAGTACCATTAACCCCTGTCAATTCTTTTTTTATGTCTAATTATAACGCATCCACGTTTTCTAGTCCCTGCTGCGGCCTGCCCACCCAGCCTTATGATTGGTGCTGTATGCAGCTAACGGCTGCTGCTGATTTCGCCTGTCACGCTGACAGGCATCAGCAGCGCCGACAGCATGAAGAGCAGGCGCCACAATTGTGTAAGCACAAGCTGCCCCGCTCTCCCGCCAACCCGCCCCCAGCCATCCCTATTTCCCATTCACTGTCCCCTGGTGCCGCTGCCTTTTAGAGCCAATCCCCCGCCTCGCTGGCAGCTGTACCGAAGCAACAAATCAGGGAGTCAGGAGATAGCAGCAATATCCCGACCAGAGGCTCCCTGACCCGGCAGCAGCAGCGACTGTCATGCCCAGCACCAGTGGTATGGTGACCTATGTAGGCTATGTTGTTGAAGCCAAGCCACTATTGTCATGTGTCCACTGCTCTAGCTTTGTGTGACCACACCCCTTCATGACAGTCACGCCCATTTTGGAGTAGGCTAATAGTACCACCAAGAAAAAAATTCTACTTGCACCACTGACGGCGCCCGTTACTTAGTTAGTGTAGCGTCCCTGTCAGAATCAGCGTAGTGTTCGCGTGGCCAGCGTAGTTAGCATAGTCAGTCAGAAGTAGCGTCGTGTTCCCGTGGCTGCTTAGCGTAGTTAGCGTCCCTGTCAAATTTGGCGAAGTGTTCTCGCGGCCAGCGTAGTTAGTGTCCCTGTACTGTTTCTGCAGCCAGCGTACTGTTTCTGCAGCCAGCGTAGTCAGCTTCCCTGTCGGATAGTGTTCCCTGTCTCAGATGTATGATATGGCAGGTGTGAATGTGTTTCTGAAACACCCCCACTATCCACGCCAGCCCGAAGTGTGGTGAGCTCACGCGTTACACGTCCTACCAACCTGTTCATACCCCCACTATCCATGTTGGCGTGGATTTGATTTTATAAAGTGTGGCGAGGGGGCACGGAATACATGTAAAGTAATCCGCATGCCCTCGCCATGCTTCGGGCTCGGTGGCTCACTGCGCTCGCCACACTTTATATAATCGACTCCATGCCGGTGTGGATAGTGGGGGGTATGAACAGGTTGGGAGGACTCGTAACGCGTCCCCTCGCGGGGCTCGCTGCTATCGCGACCCTTCGGGCTGGCGTGGATAGTGGTATAACTTTGCGCACCGCACGGAGCCGGGGGACAGCGGCAGACAGGGAGATGGAAGCCTCCCTGTCTGCGCTGGAGTCTGTGTGGGGGGTAGGAGTCTCCCGGGGACATAGGCAGCACAAGCTCCCCCCGGGAGAGCTGGCAGGGGCACTGTGTACGCTGACTACGCTAGGCAGCCGTTGGCCTATGCTGAAAACCTAGCATATCCGGGCGCCATGATATTCCACAAGTACCAAAAGAACAGTGTGACAATGTCAGTGGCTGTGCGCAGCCTAATGGAGCAACACTTGGATTGCGCTATAGTGGCCGCCACCATGCAGACTACGTTAGTTCCCCCCTAAAGAGGTGAGGAGCAGAGTTGTCCTTCTTATTATATAGGACAATCATTCTCCTGAAGCAGCCGTGCTAGACTATAATATTAATACTGTATTGTCTGTCTGTCTCTTCTCTTCCAGCATATTATCGCCAGCTGTCCTATGCCTATGGTTCCGCCTATAATCTATTCCGG
>NC_139222.1:274605786-274773286 GCF_055691185.1 Crinia signifera
CAAACTTCTATATATATATAGATCTATATACATATATAATATGAGGCAGGCTGTATTATTTATCATTATTAGTTGTGGCACTTTACCTGCCACCTGTGGCTGCCCCTCAGTCAGTCAGTCTGGTGCTGGCTGCTGCCCTGCTGCTGCCGCCGCCGCTGCCCGTCAGATCCGGCTCCCCAGCCCAGCGCACAAACATTCCTGCGCGCTGCTGCTGCTGCTGGGGAGCATCATGTGGGCAGGCAGCGCTGCCATAGTTCCTACAGACCGCGGGAGCGGCTGTGTGCGCTCGCGCATGCGCACCAGCCCTCCCGCGGCCATTTTAACTTTGGGAGCCACCGAGGATGGCCGCGGCCATCTTTAATTAGGGCATAGTGCTGCCGGCGGCCGCGGCCCAGCACGGAGATAGGGAGGGGAGGGTGAGCGGCCACTTTTGATCTAAAATGTGCCGGCCCACAAAAAATATATATATATATATATAAAAATATATATATGTATAAAAATATATATATATAAATATATATATATATAAATATATATATATATATTAATTCTGCCAGTGCCCTTAGTGCCCCTAGTTTACCCTTGGTGCGTGCTGCCTGCTGTTAAGAGCTGCTCCTCTGCTGCGTGCTGCTGAGTCCACTCCTGCTGCTGAGTGCTGCTGACGCCCATCAGATCCAGCCCAACAGCAATCCTGCGCGCTGCTGGGAAGGCTGGATCACGTGGGCACTGGCCTGGGCAGCGAGCCAGAAGAGGAAGCCTCTGGACCACGGGAGCAGCTGCGTGCGTCTGCGCATGCGCACCAGCGCTCCCGCGGCCATTTTAACTATGCCAAAGTCGAGGCCGGCCGCGGCCATCTTTACTCAGGGCAAAGTTCAAGAAGATGCCGCGGCCGGCCCTGTAAAGGAGGCAGGGAGGAAAGGAAGGAGGGCGGGCGAGCGGCTGGAGCAGGACGCAAAGCGGCAGCCTCTGACTGGACCGCGGGAGCAGCTGCGTGCGCCGCGCATGCGCACCAGCGCTCCCGCGGCCATTTTAACTATGGCAAAGCAAGAGGCCGGCCGCGGCCATCTTTACTCAGGCTAAAATTCACGTAGATGCCGCGGCCGGCCCTGTGAAGGAGGGAGGGAGGGCGGCCAGACCAGGAGAACAAGCGTCAGCCTCTGTCTGGACCGCGGGAGCAGCTGCGTGCGCCGCGCATGCGCACCAGCACCCCCGAGGCGATTTTAACATTGGCAAAGCTTGAGGCCGGCCGCGGCCATCTTTACTTAGGGAAAAATGCACGTAGATGCCGCGGCCGGCCCTGTAAAGGAGGGAGGGCGGCCGTTCACACAAAAAATATGCCGGCCCACCGGGAAACAGCCCGGTTTCCCGGTAGGCCAATCCGCCCCTGGTGATGACCTTCTGCAGTAACTTGCTGGGGTCCTGTCATTATTTTTATTGTCTGATGGGGTCCCAGAGCAAAATAGTTTGAGGACCCCTGGTCTACAGCATGATGGTCGACAGTCATAGGTTGACATGGGAAAAGGTCGACATGGGTCTAGGTTGACATAAGAAAAGGTCAACATTGTTCTACCGTGTTTCCCCGATAATAAGACACTGTCTTATTTTTTTTTTTGTAACAAAAAACACCCTAGGGCTTATTTTCGGGGTAGGGCTTATTTTAATTAACATGCCCCCAGTCTTGCTTTTATAGCCACCATGCCCCCAGTCTTTCTTTCACAGCACCTTGCCCCCAGTCCTGCTTTCACAGCCCCCAGTTACAGCACCATGCCCCCAGTCCTGCTTTCACAGCCCCCAGTTACAGCACCATGCCCCCAGTCCTGCTTTCACAGCACCCAGTTACAGCACCATGCCCCCAGTCCTGCTTTCACAGCCCCCAGTTACAGCACCATGCCCCCGGCCCTGCTCCTCACCTACAACCTTCTTTCAGTTCCAGTTGTTCTTCTTGCTTTAAACCGGCACCGCTGCTATCCGCTCCCTCCATGTACAGAAGCCACGTGATGAGCGCAGTGATATCATGCGCAGGGCACGATGCATCCCTGGGACCTGGAGCTGGGGTATTCAATGGCAGAACAGCATTGTACTGTACAGCATCCCTCAAACGGCGGTGAAGAGGGTTAGCGGGGGTTAGAGTGGACCTGAGGGTATTGAAGTTGGTGAACGCACTCGGGTAATGTGAATTTAGATAGGGCTTATTTTCGGGGTAGGGCTTATTTTGGACCAGTCATCAAAAGCCAGGGTAGGGCTTATTTTCGGGGTAGGGCTTATTATCGGGGAAACACGGTAGGTCGAAAGGTCATTAGTTCGACAGGTCGTTAGTTCGACAGGTCATTAGTTCGACATTGTCTAAGTCGACAGTCAAAAGGTCGACGTGGGGTTTTTTCGCAGTTTTTTTGAGCCAACATGTGCTGACAGGCGGTATTTCATGCCATACCATCCACTAGGGCGTGGCGGGAGAATAAAATAGTGTGCCGGGCGTAGCGAGCGATGAGGGGATGTGGTGCATTTTAAACTGTGTCCATGTCGACTGTGTTGACATTCAGGTAAAAAAACTGTGAAAAACCTTTTGACTGTCGACCTAAACATTGTCGAACTAATGACCTTTCGAACTAATGACCTTTCGACCTAGAACCGTGTCGTCCTTTTCCCATGTCGACCTAGACCCATGTTGACCTAGACGCATGTCGACCTAATAACTGTCAACCATCATGCTGTAGACCAAATGATCCCAACCCTTGGAAATGGCTTGGAGAACTGTTTGCACCAGAGTAGCGCGACAATGCTGCTGGTAACTTTAGTAACAGCATTGAAGGACCTGTGTTGGAGTCCATGTGACCAAGGTTGGGTCATGAGTTGTCTCGTCAGCTTCATCTCGGTTTTAAAAAATACATATCCGTCATCCTCGTCGTTTTGGTGGCAATCCCGAGGGACCCGGCTTCGGAGAAGCGGCACGTGTGCCGTTTTTGTTCTGCACGCTAGTATTTGGAGCCCCATAACTTCTTTCCTGGAGATCCGATTCTCTTAATTTTTTATTTTCTCTATACCTGCGGCTCCGCTCTGCTGGCAGTTGTCGGGGTTGTGGCAGATTTCAACTCAGAACCTTGCTCTTCTTTCGTGGCATGACGCTGTTTCACAAATTCAAAACGCTGCTGCTCCGTCCGTGGCACTTATAGGGCGGTATTCAATGAGGCTGATTCGCCAGGTTTTTATGGCGATTTTGTGCTGTAAGGAGAATTTCTGACTAAAACGGTGAATCACCCTATTCAATGACCAGATGGCGAATACATTTCAAGGTTTTTATCGCCATGATTCACTGAGTAGCAATCGCTATCTTTTTATGGTGAAGTGGAAGGTGAACTTTTAAAATAAAGTGTTTTGTTTTTTACAATTGGTGTAAAAAAATCTGGAATTTTATTGTGAGGAGGGGCATGATATTTTTATTCATGTGCTGTAAGCACATGAATATATATTTAATTAAAAAAAATATATATATTTTTTTTTACACAGACCAGCCAGCAGGGGGCCGGAGCCGAGCCGCTCATTACATATTCATATATTCACTTCACCCGATCATTACATATGCATGATCGGGTGTAGTGAATATACCCGGTCCCCTGCTGGCACCCCCGGGGGGCAGCCTGTGCTGCCTGGCTCCCGGGGAGCCCACCTCCCCCCTACAAACGTTCTGGGGCAGGCAGGGAGACTTCCATCTCCCTGCCTGCCACCGTCCTCAGGCTCCCTGCAGCGTCCGCCGCAGGAGCTCAAATTCGCCGGTCAGGGGCAGCGAGCCCCTGTCTCGTTGAATACCGGAGCCGGCGAGACTCGGGAACGCAGCGAGCAGTGGCGAATGTGCAGCGAATCCTAAACAGGATTCGCTGCACGTCGCCAGTATTCACATTGAATACTGCCCATAGTTTCAGAGCAATGGAGCGCAAAATAATCAAAGTGCTGCAAAATGTGATGAAATTTGTCTGAAACGTGATGACACACCACCTGAAATTATAAGGCCACCATTATAGAACATTGTAGTCTTAATGTGCGGGCAACCTTACTCCGTCGATCGGTACATGTGTGTGGTCTGGCCTTCGAATGGGGAATGAGTGGCGGGGCAAGGAGCGGTACATGTTTTCGGGACAGGGAGTGCAGCCTGCATTACCCCCCCGAGTGTGCGAGAAAAAACATGTAATCCATGTCAAAGAGTATGTGCTGCACATACTTCTGTACTAGATTGCATCTCATTGCATTGCAAAACATAGGTGATGCGATCTAGTCTAAATTGCATACAATAATTGTACCGTGTATGGGCACCTTATAGAAGAGTGATGGGTGTTCCTGGGGGGGAATGGGTCATTTGGTAGACAGTGTCTAGGTCAACAGCCAATTGGTCATCCACTCTTGGTCAACACACAATAGGTCGACACAAGCAAAACGTCAACATGCAAGTGGTTGACAAGAGGTTTTTTTTTGTGTGTGTGTCTAACCCAGGGTTGCCGACTTTGAAGAAATCCTCTCCGGGAGAAGCCCGGAGAGGAATCTAGCATTACTCGTTTTGGGGGCGGGGCTTAACTGTGACGTCATTAAGCCCCGCCCCCATTACAAGAAATAGCCGAAATGACAGTTATCCATGGAGGGGGCGGTGCTAAAACGTCACGATTGTGCCGTTTTAGCTCCGCCCCCTCCCCTGAGACCCGCGGATTGCGGCATATAAATGCCGCGATCGGGGGGCTCAGTGGGGGTCCCCCTGATTCCGGGAGGGTTGCCCACCCTTCCGGGGGCCGGGAGGAAGGACCCGATTTTCGGGAGACTCCCGCAAATTCCGGGAGGGTCGGCAACCCTGGTCTAACCCCCTCACATGGCCAGCTGTGCACGCCATGCTTCAGGCACTGGGCCCCACTGCGCCAGGCACACTATTATATTCTCCCTCTATGCCCACTTGGATGACGAAGTCGGTTTAAAAAAAAAACATGAAAAACTCATGTTGGGCCTATTTACATGTCAACCTTTTGCTTATGTTGACCATGTGTCCATATCGACTTTTTTTACACATCGACATGGCTATTAATGCGCTGATATGCACTCCTGCATCTGTTGGTGTTGCCAGCCAAGTGGACGGCTTTCCATAGCGTCCTGCTGTGGAAAGCCGCCCACCACTGCGAAAATCATTTGTACGGGTGAAAATCACTCAGTGTGTATGCATTTTAAGCACAGCGATTTTCGCCATTATCGCTGTGCATACACGCTGTGAAGAAACACCCAGTGTGTAATGTACAGTATGCACCTTTAGTATGAGAGATGTCTGAGTTTGATGAAGCAGTAACATTCAACCATCTACCCAATAAGTGAATGGGATTGTGTGATGTTGGTGAATGTTTCTGTCTGCATTTCTAGGTTTGTTGCTTTACAAATGTACAGTAAGATCACATAACTACACCTCAATGTTTGTTCCATCGCTGGCTGTTTATCTAAAAATAACCCTTGTCTCATCCTGGCTCGCTGTGTGGTTTAACAAGACGACTTCACACAATGCTTTTGCTTCCTTTGGTAAATGTCTGCCAATACATTGTAACTTCTGCAAAAGAAATGAAACTTTCTTGTTTCTATTTACTGTATATCTTTCTATTTTGCCACTGCAAGTACTTACCAACTGCAAACTTATACCCCTTTTACACCAAAACGCCGGGTCGCACCCGGCTTTTTTAGACCTAGGTTCAAGCCGGGTGCGACCCGGCGTTTAGTGCCATTTACACCGGGCGGACAGCCCGACCCGCACCCGCGCCCGCCCCCCCCCGGAGCTTGGAGATGACAGCGCGATGTCATCTCCAAGCGCCAATCACCGCCGCGCGCCGCCGCCGGACCAGAACGCTGCTGGGGGCAGCCCAGCACTAAGGTAAGCTGCTAGGCTGCCCCCAGTCCCCGCGCACACTCCCCCCGCCGTCGCACAGGAGGTGAATGGATGCCGCACACAGGCATCCGTTCACCTCCCTCCCCCGCCGCCGCTGCTGTCTGCAGGGTATAGCAGACAGCAGTGCCGGCTGTCAGTGACTGTCAGGCTGACAACCTGCGGACGCTGCGGTCCGCAGGTTGGACGTTCCCCATTCATGTAAATGGGAGCCGGGTCATCCGACCCGGCGTTCCCATTTACACCGCCCTCTACCCAGGTCCTAGCCATGTTCTACCCAGGTCAGGACCTGGGTAGAAGTCCCGTGTAAAGAGATTTACACCGCCGAAGATCAGGGTCTGACCCGCCGCTGACCCGGATTTTTCGGCGGTGTAAAAGGGGTATAATTCAGGATTCTTCTACAGATGGAGTCCCTCTCACTCAGCTCCAGGGCTCGCCAGAATGTCCCCGCTGGGGAGCGCTGGCTGAGAGGGACTCCATCTGACTGGGACACGGAAGCGTCTCACACACGTGCGTCCCAGTCACTCGGCGGAGGGGATCGAAAACCCTGCCCGACTCCGCTTCAGGGAGACGGACAGGGTTAAGGAGGTGGTGCAGAGAGGCGGCGCCTCATGTGCGTGTGCCCCGTTCCGGCGGATGGCGGAGGCTGGCGATTTCATCACCAGCCTCAGCCTGGTTGTGGGGCGCTACATCTGTATACTGTATATAAGTCTAGTTTCTGTGTGTAACCGAAACATCTGCTGGCAGTGAGTGAAACTACATCTCTTTCACACATACAGAAACACAGAGGCAATAGCAAGGTAGCAAACTAGCTTTCTAAGCTTTTGCTTTAAGGGGGCTTACTGTAGCTAATATATTTATAAAACCTTTAATTTCAACATCACACATTGATCCCATAAATCACTCTCTGGTAGCAAATCTAATCCCCCAAAATTCTATTCATATAAACAGGAAGCAGTTAAGGAACAAAAATATTGGCCCACTAATAAACAAGCAGGGTATCCTGGTAATCGAAGAAAATGAGAAAGCGGAATTATTCAATACATTTTTTGCTTCTTTATTTAGGGAAGAATCTTCGGAAGGTCTACTACAAATGAAATGCTCTTGATTGTTCCCAAACTGTATGTTTGAATGAGGAAATAGTTAAAAATAGATTATAGGACCAAAATAGAAACAAATCTCCTGACCGGGACGAAATACACTGTGGGATACTGAAATAATTGAGTTCAGTCATAGCACTACCAGTATATCTGATATTCAAGGAATCAATAAACTCGGGGACGGTACCAAGGGACTGGCGCATAGCTAATGTAGTACTAATATGGAAGAAACGTAGCAAAAGTAACTAATTATAGACCGGTCAGCCTTACATCCATTGTGGGGAAAATATTAGAAGGAATAATAAGATATAGTATCCAAAAGGTCTTAGAACAGGAGAAAGTGATAAGTGAGGCTCAGCATGGGTTCGTCAAAAATAGATTATGTCAGACTAATTTAATTAGCTTCTATGAGGAAGTCATGGACTTAGGGAAATCTAAGAGGAAGTCTGGACTTAGGGAAATCTGTTGATTCTAAAATATGACCGATGCCGGTAGGGCCAGTGCAAGGGTGTTCGGCGCCTCCCTGCAAACTATAGATTTGCGCCCTACCTCCTACACTTAATGGAGAGACAGTGCACTGCAAAAAACTGTCGGTGTGTGGTAATATGTAAATACCCTTGAATTAAAAATGCCACATCTGTATGCTCCTTAACTGTACACAGTAAAATATAGCGAAGGTTTCTTTCTATTTTACACTAAGGCAATAACAAGTTTCTAGAGTGCTGCAAATTGGAATTTGCAAAATGGGGGGGGGGGGGGGGGGATTGCGAGCGCGGCTCACCCGGGGGTGGCCTACCTGCTGCTCAACTACTCCAGCGTCCGGTCCATCCACCAGATGCTGGCAGCCGCCCGGCCGCTCAATTGCTCCATGGTGGGGGTGCGGCAGACCCACTGCTTACCTGCTCCAGTGAGGGGGGCGGTGCGGACAGCCTCCCAGCAGGTCAATTGCTCCACGGGGGATGCGGTAGACCTGCTGTGCGCTGGGCTCATCTGTTGCATTGATGAATCAGGGCATGCTGGTGTGAGGATGACCTCACTTCATGTACACCCTAGCATGAAAGTTATGGAGGGTGAATGCTGGTAATATGTAATAAAACATATAAGCAAAAAAGCATAAGTGCCCACACTCATAGTTGAAGTGATGTTTTATTCACACCGATAGAGCATATCCACAATCCTCATATTTCCCCTGGCAGCTGTTTTAACTGGCCGATAGATAGATAGATAGATAGATAGATAGATAGATAGATAGATAGATATGCCATAGATAGATATGGATGAGATCATAGGCGTGCGCACGGGGGGTGCAGAGGCACCTCCTAATGACCGCCGGCCCGGCACCCCCCACATGAGTGCACACAAAATAGATTTTCAGCAGCAGCACCCACCCGCCAAACAGATCACGACGGCCGGGCGCATAACGGGTATTGCTGCTGCGCTCTGACCTTTAGACGTCACGGCGCACACAGCACACCTGCTCTGTCCCACCTCCCCCCTGCCTAATCTCCCACCTGCTCCGTCCCACCTCCCACCTGCCTGGTCTCCTACCTGCTCCGTCCCACCTCCCACCCGCCTGGTCTCCTACCTGAACCGTCCCACCTCCCACCCGCCTGGTCTCCTGCCTGCACTGTCCCACCTCCCACCCGCCTGGTCTCCTGCCTGCACTGTCCCACCTCCCACCTGCCTGGTCTCCTGCCTGCACTGTCCCACCTCCCACCCGCCTGGTCTCCTACCTGCACCGTCCCACCTCCCACCCGCCTGGTCTCCTACCTACACCATCCCACCTCCCACCTGCCTGGTCTCCTACCTGCTCCGTCCCACCTCCCACCCGCCTGGTCTCCTACCTGCACCGTCCCACCTCCCACCCGCCTGGTCTCCTACCTGCACCATCCCACCTCCCACCTGCCTGGTCTCCTACCTGCTCCATCCCACCTCCCACCCGCCTGGTCTCCTGCCTGCACGGTCCCACCTCCCACCCGCCTGGTCTCCTGCCTGCACCGTCCCACCCGCCTGGTCTCCTACCTGCACCGTCCCACCTCCCACCCGCCTGGTCTCCTACCTGCACCATCCCACCTCCCACCTGCCTGGTCTCCTACCTGCTCCATCCCACCTCCCACCCGCCTGGTCTCCTGCCTGCACGGTCCCACCTCCCACCCGCCTGGTCTCCTGCCTGCACCGTCCCACCCGCCTGGTCTCCTACCTGCACCGTCCCACCTCCCACCCGCCTGGTCTCCTGCCTGCACCGTCCCACCTCCCACCCGCCTGGTCTCCTGCCTGCACCGTCCCACCTCCCACCCGCCTGGTCTCTTGCCTGCACCTTCCCACCTCCCACCCGCCTGGTCTCCTACCTGCACCGTCCCACCTCCCACCTGCCTGGTCTCCTACCTGCTCCGTCCCACCTCCCACCTGCCTGGTCTCCTACCTGCACCGTCCCACCTCCCACCCGCCTGGTCTCCTGCCTGCACCGTTCCACCCGCCTGGTCTCCTACCTGCACCGTCCCACCTCCCACCCGCCTGGTCTCCTGCCTGCACCGTCCCACCTCCCACCCGCCTGGTCTCCTGCCTGCACCGTCCCACCTCCCACCCGCCTGGTCTCTTGCCTGCACCTTCCCACCTCCCACCCGCCTGGTCTCCTACCTGCACCGTCCCACCTCCCACCTGCCTGGTCTCCCACCTGCTCCGTCCCACCTCCCACCTGCCTGGTCTCCTACCTGCTCCGTCCCACCTCCCACCCGCCTGGTCTCCTACCTGCACCGTCCCACCTCCCACCTGCCTGGTCTCCTGCCTGCACTGTCCCACCTCCCACCCGCCTGGTCTTCTACCTGCACCGTCCCACCTCCCACCCGCCTGGTCTCCTACCTGCACCATCCCACCTCCCACCCGCCTGGTCTCCTACCTGCACCGTCCCACCTCCCACCTGCCTGGTCTCCTACCTGCTCCGTCCCACCTCCCACCTGCCTGGTCTCCTACCTGCACCGTCCCACCTCCCACCCGCCTGGTCTCCTGCCTGCACCGTCCCATCCGCCTGGTCTCCTACCTGCACCGTCCCACCTCCCACCCGCCTGGTCTCCTGCCTGCACCGTCCCACCTCCCACCGCCTGGTCTCCTGCCTGCACCGTCCCACCTCCCACCCGCCTGGTCTCTTGCCTGCACCTTCCCACCTCCCACCCGCCTGGTCTCCTACCTGCACCGTCCCACCTCCCACCTGCCTGGTCTCCCACCTGCTCCGTCCCACCTCCCACCTGCCTGGTCTCCTACCTGCTCCGTCCCACCTCCCACCCGCCAGGTCTTCTACCTGCACCGTCCCACCTCCCACCTGCCTGGTCTCCTGCCTGCACTGTCCCACCTCCCACCCGCCAGGTCTCCTACCTGCACCGTCCCACCTCCCACCCGCCTGGTCTCCTACCTGCACCATCCCACCTCCCACCTGCCTGGTCTCCTACCTGCTCCGTCCCACCTCCCACCCGCCTGGTCTCCTACCTGCACCGTCCCACCTCCCACCCGCCTGGTCTCCTACCTGCACCATCCCACCTCCCACCTGCCTGGTCTCCTACCTGCTCCGTCCCACCTCCCACCCGCCTGGTCTCCTGCCTGCACCGTCCCACCTCCCACCCGCCTGGTCTCCTGCCTGCACCGTCCCACCCGCCTGGTCTCCTACCTGCACCGTCCCACCTCCCACCCGCCAGGTCTCCTACCTGCATCGTCCCACCTCCCACCCGCCTGGTCTCCTACCTGCACCGTCCCACCTCCCACCTGCCTGGTCTCCTACCTGCACCGTCCCACCTCCCACCCGCCTGGTCTCCTACCTGCACCGTCCCACCTCCCACCCGCCTGGTCTCCCTCCTGCTCGGAGTCAGTTCACTTCACCTCTCCGTGACCTGCAAGTTCTGCCTGCAAGTGTGCCAGCACAGCAGGAGCCAGCTGCAGCCAGTGCTATCCTAGGTGGAGGAAGATTGCTTTTTAAAAATTAACCCCCTGGGCAACGAACATGTATCCCCTCCCCATCTTGGCAGCAAGCATGTAAGTCACCTCTGCAAAGATATTAAAGTGAGTGGAATGATGTGTAATGGACATTACATTGGGTGGTATAATATTTCATGGACATTATGGTAGGTGGCATTATGCTTGATGGGCATTAAGGTGTGTGTCAGTATATGGAATGGGCATTACGGTGTGCGGCATTATGTGCAATGGGCATTACGATGTATGGTATTATTTGGAATGAGCATCATGGTGTGTGGCATTATGTGAGATGGGCATTACAGTGTATGGAATTATATGGAATGGACATTACAGTGTAAATTTTTGCAGCGTGCTTTTGGCGTGCACTGTCCAGATTTCTAGGGTGAGATTTAATAGGATGAGAGATTCAGAAAGTGAGAGATTTGGGAAGAAATCTCCAGGTTTTTTTAAAGCGACAATCCTTTACACTGCAATACCAGTTTGATTTTGCAGTGTAAACGATTGCCGCTTTAAAAAAACCTGGAGATTTCTTCCCAAATCTCTCACTTTCTGAATCTCTCATCCTATTAAATCTCACCTCTAGTGTATTTGATGGGTATAATTCATTCTGAAGTGCATATACATAAATACAGTAAGTCGCCTTCTGTTTTGTTTGCATTGATGCCCATTAGGTGTTTATAGACATGCCCAAAAGGCGGTGATGGACACACCAATCCAATGGTGCATCCCCTAAGCCAATGGGCTGCGCATGCCTATGGATCAGATAGATAGATAGATAGATAGATAGATAGATAGATAGATAGATAGATAGATAGATAGATATGGATGAGATAGATAGATAGATAGATAGGAGATAGATAGATAGATAGATAGATAGATAGATAGATAGATAGATAGGAGATAGATAGAGAGATAGATAGATAGATAGATTTGGATGAGATAGATAGATAGATAGATAGATAGATAGATAGATAGATAGGAGATAGATAGAGAGATAGATAGATAGATAGATAGATAGATAGATAGATAGATAGATAGATAGATAGATAGATAGATAGATTTGGATGAGATAGATAGATAGATAGATAGATTTGGATGAGATAGATAGATAGGAGATAGATAGAGAGATAGATAGGAGATAGATAGATAGAGAGATAGATAGATAGATAGATAGATTTGGATGAGATAGATAGATAGATAGATTTGGATGAGATAGATAGATAGATAGATAGATAGATAGATAGATAGATAGGAGATAGATAGAGAGATAGATAGGAGATAGATAGATAGAGAGATAGATAGATAGATTTGGATGAGATAGATAGATAGATAGATTTGGATGAGATAGATAGATAGATAGATAGATATGGATGAGATAGATAGATAGATAGATAGATAGATAGATAGAAAGATAGATACAGTGGCGTAACTATAGGTCCGCAGCCCCCGCGGTGGCGGGGGGGCGCAGAGAAATTGGGGGCGCCGCCGGGGGGCTGCGGGGCTATAGTTACCCGTGGTCTGCGTCTCGCCCGGCTTTCTGCCGGGACCTGCCTGACGTCACGGTCCCGGCCGGCTCCTGCTGCAATGAAAACTGACAATTAGAAAATGGCTGCCCCCATACTGCAGACAGTTTTCTGTCTGCAGTATGGGGCAGCCATTTTCTAAGAGTCAGTTTTCATTGTATCATTGTAGCAGCAGGAGCCGGCCGGGACCGTGACGGTCAGGCTGGTCCTGGCAGAGAGCAAAACAGGTACGGGTAAGAAGGGGGGGGGGGTGTTAGGTTTGTGCGGGGGGGGGGGGGGGGGCGCCGAGAAAGTTAGTTACACCCCTGGATAGATAGATAGATAGATAGATAGATAGATAGATAGATATGAGATAGATAGATAGATTTGGATGAGATAGATAGATAGATAGATAGATAGATAGATAGATAGATAGATAGATAGATAGATAGATAGATATGGATGAGATAGATAGATAGATAGATAGATAGATAGATAGATAGATAGATAGATAGATAGATGGATAGATAGTGGGTAAATAGATATATAGTAGATAGATAGATAGATAGATAGATAGATAGATAGATAGATAGATAGATAGATAGATAGATAGATAGAGGGTAAATAGATATATAGTAAATAGATAGATGGTAGATAGATAAATAGATGTGGATGAGATAGATAGATAGATAGATAGATAGATAGATAGATAGATAGATAGATAGATAGATAGATAGATAGAGGGTAGATAGATAGATAGATAGATAGATAGATAGTGGGTAAATAGATATATAGTAAATAGATAGATGGTAGGTAGATAGATAGATAGATAGATAGATAGATAGATAGATAGATAGATAGATAGATAGATATGGATGAGATAGATAGATAGATAGATAGATAGATAGATAGATAGATAGTAAATAGATAGATGGTAGATAGATAGATAGATAGATAGATAGATAGATAGATAGATAGATATGGATGAGATAGATAGATAGATAGATAGATAGATAGTGGGTAAACAGATAACTTAGTAGTTTGAGGGCTCTCTCTCTCTCTCTCTCTCTCTCTACTGTTCCTCCGGAGATTAGTGCACTGCAGAGCTGAACAGTGGGTTCTGATGGGGACACCTAGTGGCTCCTGGTAGTACTGCAGTCACCAGTAACTCCATCTGGTGCTATCCTGTGCTGATTGCTCCTCTCTTCGGCTTGCCCTGCCCTCCGAACCTAACCCGGCTTGTGCGCACATACGAGAAGTTGTCATCATCATATTCATACAATTCGTAAATAGGACAGATTTACTAATCTGCCATATTTAAGGATTCAAATTAAGCTGATGGCGTAGGCGGCCGTATGCTGCCATATTCGTATTTGGCGTAAGCAGCCACTAAATACAAGTACGAGTTTGCAGCCTGCACAGATCAGTCAGATCCGTGCAGGCTGCAGTGTAAAAAAAATACTAAAATAATACATTTTTAAAAAATGGCATTTAACCAGCCGCGGGCTCTAAGAGCTGGTCCTGGTTTAAAAATTCATGGGCCAAAACAAGTAGGGGATCCCCGGAATTTTTTAAACCAGCACCCGGCTCAAGGGCCAGTTTGGTTAACAAAATATGGGGGACAAAATGACTAGGAGTCCCCTGCATTTTGAGAACCAGCACCAGGCCCAACCAGCCACAGAATGTGGAAACTTTTTACGCAAGTTCAACTGGCCAAAGCATTTACCCCATGACTGGTCGGCCAGGGCAGGGACTCTGGGACAGTAATTGGCTGCTGGACGGACCTAACCTCCAGTCTGTGGCAGCTGCTCTTATCTATATAACACTATTTAACACTTCAATTGCTGGTGTAAGACCTAGGTGCCCACACACAGCTTTCCAGGTGTTACTGTCAGCAATTGTGAAATAAACAAAGACAGCATACTGTAGCTCCATGCAGGAGACTAACTCAAAACTTGACCCAGTGCTATATTGGAGCATTCAAAGTTTCACAGTCTTGCCTGCTTCTTGGAGGTATGTCCACAGGCTCCAGCCTGAGTATGTTAATCATGCAGTGATTTAGGCACCATCTACAACTTCTAGACAACCACCCAGGAAAGCTAAGATGTGCTGCTGGTTCTGCTGAAGTCTACAACTTTACTCCTGTTTTTCAAATACTGAAGGGAGGTTTAAACCCTTTTAGCAATTACTAAAGGTGCAATGTATTGTTGTTAAATGGGCCATTACGCCCTAGCTTTTCTCTACCTTATAATCTATGTATATTAGATTACTTTATAATATATGAAATATCATATTTTGGTATTCTTAGACTGTATGGAATATAGCATTTATATTTAACACTATTATAGAAGATGTATAGTATAGGCTGTATCAAACATTTATATACTATAAATAAGTGGTCAGGTGAAAGTTCTACATAACATAATAGAATCACCACTGCACTTTCTAAGCACACATTCTTCCACCTCATGGTAAGGCTCCTGTCTCTTCTTCCTGGTAGCTGCTCTCTGGTTCAGTGTACTGATTGAACAGTATATTGCCCATAAAAGGAAATGTATGAAACATATAAATAGCTTATTTGCCATCACACTTATCTTAATTCAGTTGTTTTGAATTTATTGCAAACGTTTTAATGTCTATATGTTTATATGTCGAGTGAGGAGATTGGTGCATGGAAAATAACATCAATGCACACGCCAGTGTTTATACAGTAGTAGAGGATTATGGGGCCAATGTATTAAGCCTGGTCAAAGTGGTTTTCTTGGAACCTGTGAGTGGGTCAGATACAGTGTCCCCTCACTTATTTGTAAAAACCACACAGGAAGCAGGGATGGAACATCAGAACAAATAGCGTAATGCATAGGCAGGCGGGTGAGGGTGCTGACACAGTCAGCTCACCACAGCGCTGGTCATTCTAGATCCAGAGACTTTGCGACTTGTGTCTAAGTAGAAGAGGAGCCCGTGCTGGATATCCAGGTGAGAATCATACAGTATGTCAAACACGGGCTTATAAAGGAAAGCACTGCTTCTATTTGTATACACTGATAGTATGAATAGTGAAAGATACAGTAGTAGTACTTATGTCTAGATACAGATATGGATCTATAGACAATGAGATATTGTAGAATGGCATATTACAACCTTATTTCTTTTAGCTTATAGAATGTACAGCGTTGTGAGTGTATAGAAGAGTAAAAATACAAATATATAGTATTAGATGAATACCCGTGCTTCGCTACAAGATATAGCTATATTCATACTAGAAAGCCCACTCAAAGCAAAAGCTTCGAAAGCTAGTCTGCTACCTTCTGTGTTTGTGCATGTGTGAGAAAGAGATGTAATTTCACTCTCTGCCAGCAGAAGGCAGCGGTTTCAGATACTCACGGACACTAGACATATATATATATATATATATATATATATATATATATATATGACAGCAGGTAGTGGACCAATGGCGCTGACAGGTGCAACTACTCCAGCCAATTTAGAAGAACTTGGTAATCAGGTTGATTTAGCAAGTCAGCACTAAATCCAATTTTTAGGACTGCAGCCTCCTCCAAACTCCCTGGACTCTGGGAGTAAGCAATGGATCTGTCAAAAAAGAGGACAGGAGGGGCGCTCCATAGTGCATAAATGACAGTTTTATTAAAATGATCATAAAACCACTTTCAAAAAAAGAGACAAACAATTGCTTGTACCATAAAAAAGAACGGTACTTATGTAGTATCTGGGCTGCCGATTTCTAAATCGGGTCGAATCGGGCACATCGCATCGCATCGCATGCGACCATCGATGCGATGCGATGCGATGCGATGACCCGATTTTTCCATAGGAATCAATGTTAAAATGGACTGAGTCCATTTTAACATGGAATTCAATGGGAAAAAGGGGTCCTTTTCATACCCCTACTATCCAAGTGGGCATGGAGTTGGATATAAACCTGTGGCGAGCGTAGCGAGCCACCGAGCCCGAAGCGTGGCGAGCGAAGCGAGCCCCGCGAGGGGACGGTATTCTGCGTCCCCTCGCGGGGCTCGCTACGCTCGCCACGCTTCGGGCGCGGTGGCTCGCTACGCTCGCCACAGGTTTATATCCAACTCCATGCCCACTTGGATAGTAGGGGTATGAAAAGGACCCCTTTTTCCCATTGAATTCCATGTTAAAATGGACTCAGTCCATTTTAACATTGATTCCTATGGAAAAATCGGGTCATCGCATCCGATGGTCGCATGCGATGCGATGCGATGCGATGCGATATCGCATCGCATCGCATCTGATTGTATGCCTTAACTTAAGGCATACAATCAAAAAATCGGCAGCCCAGATACTACATAAGTACCAAAAGAACGCTGTGGGCTGGGTACCACAAGGCTTTTGTATATACTAGTTTCGTAGTAAAACTTCGTCAGAGGACGCCCTCTGTGTGACGTCTGCTGTGTGTGTACCCGGCTCCCCTGCACGCCTCTGTTCCTACGGCTTCCAACGACACGCTGTTCTCACCATCGGTGTTCCCAGTGGGTGATCCTGGTTGGCGATAGTGCTCCGGACGGCTGGTAGGAGTTTGCCGGGTCGTGTTGTATATACAAAAGCCTTGTGGTACCCAGCCCACAGCGTTCTTTTTTATGGTACAAGCAATTGTTTGTCTCTTTTTTTGAAAGTGGTTTTATGATCATTTTAATAAAACTGTCATTTATGCACTATGGAGCGCCCCTCCTGTCCTCTTTTTTGACATATATATATATATATATATATATATATATATATATATATACATATATATATATATATATATATATATATATATATATATATATAGAGGATATGTATATGGCACAGTCACCGCTGTGGCAAGGTTGAACTTTAGTGGGCGCTTCAGATAAACCCTTGGACAGTGAGAATGATTCAGCCCTGGCATGGTTGGCACCTAACGCCAGCTATAGAGATCAGAGGCAAGGAAATTTGATAAGTTATCATGTAAGGCGCTGGTAGAGTGAGTTGCTTTAACCAGCTGCAGCACAAAAACAGGGGGGTGTCACGCCCCTACACTACTACAGAAGAAACAACAGAAATAGGCTGCGCTAAAGCACTTAAAACTCAAATGGATGAGATATCACAATTGTTTTAATACACATGATTATAACGAGAAGAGAATCACACAATTTAAGAATAAAAAAACAGTATAAAAAGATACATACAGTAAGATGCAATTAAAATTAGGTAATATATTCACCAACATTTATTTTAGATAAGTATCCTATCACTGAGTCCCAGTAATTGGGAGTCCTTCTGCAAGTCAAAGGGGGAGAGTAAGTAAGTCCAATTTCCTCAGTGATTGTTGGTGAGGTGGCTTGCCTCTTTAGGGATGAGATGTGCTCTATGGTGTCAGCAAGCTTGTTTTGAATCTCCTTCTCCTGATGCCAATAATAAAGGTGAGGTTGCCCGCTACCTGCTAACCACCATTAAAAGACCCCGCATCTGCAATAAAGTGGCAGTTCCGATGTGGAGAGACTGTCCAGAAGCAACCTCACCTTTATTATTGGCATCAGGAGAAGGAGATTCAAAACAAGCTTGCTGACACCATACAGCAATTCTCATCCCTAAGGAAAAGAGACAATAAGTTATCGTGGGGTGAGCTAAGGGAGGCTTCTTAAGGAGGTATCGTTCCTCTCAAGGTGGATTAGATAGACAGATTTAAAGGTTCCTGGGTCCATGTAACAATATGGATGTCCTGCATCAATCCACATTTGAAACAGGGGCTGGTTCAGTCACTACAGTAGTTTCCAATAAAGTTCCTTGTAAGGGTGATCCTGGGCACAATAGCTACACCTGTAAGGGACCAAAGCAGTGCCTAAAGCTCGCCATCAGTATTTAACTCACCCCACTGTACTCGCCGTTTCCACCTCATCTGCTACATGGAAACGGTGAGTGTGGCCATTAAAACAGCGAGGCTCAGCATATAAATGACTAGTAGCATTTGCAGAGAACCTCGCCGTTAAGGGAATCCTTGCCGTCTTCTGACGGTGAGGATTACCCCGGAATGTTGAATACAGCGAGCGGCCGGCTGGGGTTTGACGGTGAGGGTGGCTTGTTTTTGGTGATCCTCGTTGAAAACAAGCCATCCTCTCTGCACAAACCCTCTTGCCGGTGGCATTGAATACTGCCCTATATCTTTTATAAAAGGTCATAATAGCAGTGGTGCCTATATTGAGTAACATATATTATGAACTATTTTTCCTGTCTGTGATAAGTGCAAAATAATGTGTCTAAACAGCCTGATCTGAGGCAATACAAGGAATACGGTCTTACCACACTGGGTATGCCCAGATTTTTCAGACCTTGGAAGCTAAGCAGTGTTTGGCTAGGCCAGTACCTGGGTGGGAAACCACTAAGAAAGACTTTGGTACCGTATCTTTACCCATATATTTGGCTGCACACTCACAAAGAGCGAATCACTCAGATATAAATTTACACAAGATATATGTGACATCATTCTTATGAGGGACTAATGATTCAAATCTCTGCAATGTACACCAAATATGGGAACAAAGCAGAAAGTATGACGGTCCTCCCTTTTACTTTCATGTGCGGCAACTTTACCATATAAATTGAGTTTACGGTTGATTGTTATCAAATAAAGACATTTTTCACTGGGCATGTGCTGAACATACTTTTTGTACTAGCTACACATCGTATCGGAACGCAGTGCATGCACAATGCATGCACAAGGCATGCGATCTGATACGATGTGTACTTTAAAAGTACATAACGGAGCCGCAAAACGGAGCGTGTATGGGCTCCTTAATATATATTTTTTTACATAAAATAATTCTCAAAGACTCTTCTCTTTATTAAAATAATTTTAATGTATATCTAATAAATATCAAATAGTCTTATACAGCTATCTTATAGCCGCTTTCCCCTGGTAAGTGTGCTCCCACGCAAGGGTCTTCTTTTCTTCTTTTGTACTAAAATATACATGGGAAATGATTCATATTTTCCATTCGTATTTTGAGCTGAATTCGCTGATAGGAATGAATGTAAATTAGATGTTCTGATAGAACTCTATGACCATATACGGCCAAATTCTATTGTTGGGCCATTCATTAATACTGCTGAATTTGGCAGACCTTGCCAGTGGCTGAGGAGAAGCCATTGATCCTCAGCAGAGAGCGCAGCATTCAGAAGTGTGCTATTTTGAAATTGGTGCCTTAACTAAACTCGAATCGGGAAGATGACATTCGGGATGAGATATCCCGACTTTTGCGATTTTTAGTAAAGGAAATCACATGTTTTTACTAAATCGTCAACTTAATAGGATGTGCATTGCGGTAAAAATCACACTTTTTGCCATGAAAATCGCACATTTTGAACTGGCAACACACTTCGAGTCCAGATGTTTTCCCATTAAAAAATATACAATTTGCAAATTTAATAAGATCTAATTTTGGAAAAACATTACCAAAAATCGCATCACAAACAGTCCAGGTTCTGACAGATGATTTTGACAGAACCATGCACAGAACAGTGTGATCTGTGCATGGTTCTGTCCCAAAAAATGTGTAAAAGTAAAAAATTATTTTAAAAAAGGCGTGAGATCCCCCCCCCCCCCCACCCCCCCTGAGCATAACCAGCCCTGGGATCAAAGAGCCGGTCCTGGTTTTAAAAAAAACATTGGGCAAATGAAATAGGGTTCCCTTTGATTTTTTAAAACCAGCACCAGGCTCAAGGGGCGGTCCTGGACCAGGACTGGCTCTTTTAGCCCAGGGCTGGTTATGCTCAGGAGGGGAGCCTCATGCTGTTTATTTATTTATTTTTTTACAAAAACCGCACATGTTCATTAATTCGCACATTTTCATGACTAAAATTCACAGCATATCGCATTTTTTTGCTGCAAATTCACATCTCATTAAATTGGGAACACCCAAGCCGCAGGCTCCAGTGTACTCAGATCCCGAAGTTCGGAGCTGTTCGGATTGTAGGGAATCCAAACTGCTCATCTCTAGTTAAAATGAGTAGCTACTCCAGCCCCAGGGTAAGTTACTGCATGTACTGATAATGACTGCCATCCTGTATATTTTGAATGGTTAAATAAGCAAAACAGGGGCTTGAGCACCCACGGAAATTCATGAGTACCCACTGGCCGCCCCCTAATCAAACTGCAGGCTGCAGCAGTGCTAAATCAAATCATACCCGCGCCGCGGGTGCTCTACTGTTCTTCCGCACTGCTGCCTGCAGTCCACGCCCCGGCCGCACACTCTGTCTTACGCGTCCTGCTGCGTTACGCTCACCCGGGGCCGCCTGGCGCCATCGCCAACCTCCCTCTCCTCCGTGCGCGATCACACAGCCTCAGGATGAGAAATGATGCACAGATAACTGTTGATAAAGATATTTTTGTTCTATGGAATCTGGCTAGTGTAGTATTGTGCATTTGGTCTGTGATGTACAGTATAGTCATGTGAGCATTAATACTAAATCATTTTGGTGGCATTGATTACTTTCAATTCATTTCATGGTGTGTATCGTTACATTATGCCGCAATGTGTAAAAAGGGGTACTCTGCTGCCGTAATTTGAATATTGGAGACAACTGTGCTGCGTAATATAAATTGGTATTATGTTATGACCACGCCCCTTCCCCATGAAGCCACTCCCCTATAGTTTTGGCTTGAGCACCCACCAGCAAAACGATAAATTGGCACCTATGGCAGCGGGGGGTTAGCATTCGGCTATATGAGGGGAGGTATACAGTTACGCTACAGGAGCGGAGGTTGAGGTTATACACTAGTATAGTAGGATCTGTCTTAAGTCTTCTTTAGTTCCATGGCAGATCCAGAAGATACTGCTGGTTCTACAGGACCTGCCATACTGAGAGTCACCGTAAGACCACCTGGGATGTTTTGATGACATTGTAATCACATTGACATTTCATCAGTATTGACATAATGGGTGTTGACTTGGTTAATGTCAACAGGCCAAGCCAATTAGAAATGTTGACAAAATATAAAACACCCTTGCTCCATTTGCCCAAATGTAAATCAGCATCAGAGATCAAAGCCTGAGCTGTTTACTGCTATGCGTTTTCTCTTAATTTGTTCAGCATAATTACAGATTACTCTACCTTATGTTTGTATGTATGTAATATGTGTAATGTACTCATGTATACACATGACCTGTTGCAGGTGCGTAATACCAACAATTTTTTTATTTATTTTTTGTGATGACAACGCGCGGATTACATTGACACAGATATGGATGAGGTTATGTACTCCAAATTAAACTTGAACAATACACCTGGAACTCCATCACAGAGGAAACCCCATTCACAGGGTAAGTTACGGCAGTCATGATGCAAGATAGAGATCATGCTAATTTATAAATGGGTGTCGATCATGTGGTCAACAGTGTCTAGGTCAAGAGTAAAAAGGTCGACAGCTATTGGTCAACCAGCATAAGGTCAACATCTCAAAAAGGTCAACATGCATTAGTTTAAAGTTTTTTATGGTAGTCTGCGCACTGTCCTCTCTAGTGCGGTGCTAGCTGCTTCACTACCCGGTTGACCGTTCTGGGTTGGGTTGACAAATTGTAAAGGTAAGGTTTAGTGCAGCTCCTTTGGTGTGGGTTGTACGAATGGTCCAGAGTTGGATGAATAAACAATGAGATTTTGTGTAAAACAATTTTTACTTCAAATGGTGCATGTATAAATACATTTACAGCCAAATGATACAATTGATGTTTCAATTAATGTTACAATCAACGGTACGATGGTGGGTAGTACAAATGCTGGTCAAAAGGTCAACACATGCAAAAAGGTCAACATGCCGCCTACTGAGCTGAGCAGAGAAGCAGGGATAAGATGCTGTGCACATGCGCACAGTGTTTATTCACGGGAGGCAGAGGAACAGGGGGCATAACCAGCAGCTCTCACAGCACTGGCCATGCCTACATAGGGATGTAAATCTGGGTGTGGTTTCCTGACCTCGGATATCCTGAGAAGCCACACCCTTATTACTGAACCCACTCCCTTTTTGGACCCTTTTGAGTCCTGACTGGGGACTTCTAAAAGTTGGGTGGTACAGTATGTGGACAATATAGTCAAAATTGGCATTGCATTGGGTGAAATGTAATAGGATGAGAGAATCAGAAAGTGAGAGATTTGTTAAGAAATCTCCAGATTTTTTAAAGCGGCAATCATTTACACTGCAAAACCAAACAGTTTTTGCAGTGTAAATGATTTTCGCTTAAAAAAAAAACTGGAGGTTTCTTACCAAATCTCTCACTTTCTGAATCTCTCATCCTATTACATTTCCCCCTTAGTCTTTTTTTTCTTGTGATGCCAATCCAATAGGGGCGTGCACCACAAGTTGTATACACACTGTGCCATTTGTCCGAACTTTTCTTCTGACTTTGACTATATAGTCAAAATTGGAAGCTGAAATCACACCTTGTGCATACTGTACCTCCCAACTGTACCAATTACAGTGGGACAGTCCAGCTAATTAGAGACTGTTCCGCTGTCCCTCCCATGAGTTGCAGTGTTCCGAGGGTGGCATCGGTTGGGGTAGCAGGTCACCGCTGCTCAGCTTTGCAGAGCAATATGTGATCACTGGATAGATGCTGTGTGAATGCTCAGGCAGCGCTGGGTCACCCCCAAAAATGAAGAAAAACGGTGCTCTTGTCACCTGGCCCCATCCCCTGTTTATATAGCCCGTTTTGATCAAAGCCCAGCCCCTTTACTGGGAGTGGCTATGCCTACATTGCCGCATGGCCCACTGCCCCAACATTGAAAGTAGGGAGGTATGCCTTGTTTTTGCACCTTAACTCTCTCCACATTACATTGGCGCCCCACGATACCTTACATCAATTCCATATTACTGTTACCACATTTAATCACTATTATTGCCTTTTATTTTGATCAGGCAGCTCCACAGTTCTGTATGCGGAAATAGCTAATAGTGGGTCCAGGACTGTTCTTCCAGCAGTAAATTCAACACCAGGTAACTATGACTCAAAAATATGTAAGTTTTTTTACCAGAAAAAAAAAGACTAGACAGTGTGAGCCAACAACAAACACTTTGGTGGAAATTTACTAAGAATATAAATACAAAAATTTGTATTCTTAATACAAATGCACACGACTGGCATCGCTGTCGTATGGCATTTACAAATTCGTATTCCAGAGGAAAATTTACTAATCAGTCCTACTTGACTGATTTATATTTTCCGATGGCATATGGATTTGTACATTTTCCAATACAAAGTCGTATTTTTAAATACAAATTTGTATTTTTAAATACAAATTTGCATTTTAAAATGCTAATTCATATCGGCTGCAGTGTTAAAAAAATAAAAAAATAATTTAAAAAAATGGTGTGGGGTCCCCCCCTACGGCTGTAACCAGACCCAGGCTCAATGAGCTGGTCCTGGTTTTAAAAAAATCAGGGGAAAAAAAACGAATAGGGTTCCCCTTATTTTTTTAAAACCAGCACCAGGCCCAAGGGCTGGTCCTGGTTCCCAAAGTACGGGGGACAAAATAAGTAGGGGTCCCTGGTATTTTAAGAACCAGCACCAGGCACAACCAACCAGTAGGGTAATGCCACAGCCGGAGGGAGACTTTTTATACAAGTCCCCCCCAGCCAAAGCTTTATGCACCTGACTGATCAGCCTTGGAAGGGATCCTGGGGAAGTGGGAACCCCCCAATGAAGGGGTCCCCCCTCCAGAATTTACCTACCCAGGCTGAAGCCTGTGGCTGTCCCTGGTAAGCCTGTGCAGTGGGTACCGGCATAGGTGCCGATTTATGTTTTTGCTGGTGGGTGCTCAAGCCAAAAAATATAGGGGAGTGACTTCATGGGAAAGGGGCGGGGACACAAAATAATACTGCTTTATATTACGCAGCACAATTGTCTCCAATATTCATATTATGACAACAGTACCAAATACATAAATGCCCACACAGTGCAGGTACAACACCTCCCCCCCTATTGGCCGCCTAGCGGCCAACCAGGAGCCGCTATGCGGCCAAAAGTAAATTAGTAATTTAGGAATTACCATTCTTTTGAATGGTGATTCCTATTTGTATTCTATCGATGGCGTATACATTCGTATTATCCAATACAAATACAAATGTGCCATGAATACAAATTAACGTATTTTCAGAATAGTAAATCCTGAAAATACGAATACGCCTTCAAAAAAACGTACTTTACAATACAAATACGATTTTTTTTTAGCCATAACATATGCTCACCAACTCTTACATGTAATTTGTAATTGTGTTGCTCGCCTTGGATATTCATTTACAATGTCAATGTCCATCCCTGAGTAAGTTAGTTTTTCTAAGATCACCTTAGCACTCTAGATCATATAAACCATAATTATTATTACTCTGTTGGACATTGGCATTATAAATACAAACAAATTTTTATAAGGTGAGTATGATCCTGAAGCATTTATTTTGTTCACATACAGGGGAAAATTTACGGGTGCCGGATGCGTTCCTGACAGTCTGGATCCCGACAGTCATTTACTCGACGTCGGGATCCCGACTGTCAAAACGCCTACAGCCGGGTGCCCGACAGCAACCTGCTATTTTCCCTTGTGGGGTCCACGACCCCCATAGAGGGAAAATAGAATAGGTGGCTCGCGTAGCAAGCCACCGTACCCACAAGGAACTTAGCGGCCAATCAGGAGCTGACTTTCTGAAAGTCAGCTCCTGTGGGTCTCTGGGGTTATGGTATAAGAGATAGGCAATATCGATGTCAACAGTCACTAGGTTAACCACTTACAGTCGACTGTGACTAGGATGACACCTGAAAATGGTTGACATTCCATAGTTCCAAATTGACAGAAGGTCAACTCAAGGTCGATATTGGCACGGTTGACACATACAATGTTGACACAAGACTTTCATGGTTTTTATGTCTATGTCGTCATGGGCACCATATACAGTAAGTGTACCGTGTCACCTTGCATGGCTCTCTGCGCTTGGCATACTTTTATATTCTCACTCTATGCCCAATTGGATAGTAAAGTATGAACAAGTCGGTCTACACGTCAAAAGTGAAAAACTTTTGTCAAACATATGTTTGTGTCGACCTTCTGTCAATGTCTACATATATTATTTCTACCATTTCCAGGTGTCTGCCTATTCACTGTTGACCATTAGGGATCCACCTATTGACTGTCAACCTAGATATTTTATCCCTAACCCATAACCCAGGGACCACATACCATGTCTGGCACTCTCCCCTTTTCACCAGCTCACCTGTGTCTCCAGCACCATTCCTCTGTGTATCCTGCAACAGCCACCTGTATCTGTTCTAATTTGTGTCTGTTAATAAATGTGTCTGTAGAGGCAATTGACCTCTGATGTGCCCTGGATGGTTACCCTATAGATGGACGGACCAGCCACACAGAGCACGAGCTCTGCAAAAGTCGAGCAGTATAATAGTTTCCAAGACCATTAGAAGTCAGATGTTTTTGGCTCCGAATAAAGGTGCATGCACACCGTGCGATTTGAGCTTCTGATTTTGAATATATAGTCAGGGATCCCGACAGGCATTTACCCGACGTCGGGATCCCGACTGTCAAAAAAACGACAGTCAGGTTCCTGACGGCCATTGGCTATATTCCCTCGTGGGGGTCCACGACTCCCATAGAGGGAGAATAGAATAGGTGGCTCGCGTAGCCACCGTGCCCGCAAGGGGCTTAGTTGCGCTCACGATGCTGTCTGGGTGCGGCCAGTCGGGATCCCGACATCGGGCTAATGACTGCCATGATCCCGACTGTCGGACCCCTGTACCACACCCCAAATATGAACAGTGTGTATAAAGCTTGTGATGCCAATGCACGCCTCGTGAGATCGGCATTGCAAGAAAAAATACACTGTGCAGGTAAGCCAATTTTAACTATATTCAGGGGCAAGGGTGGAGCCGGCGGAGTGCAATCTCTGGGAACTAAATAGTAGCAGGGCACCCGTCACCAGACTCACTGCCCGCCGGTCCGCCTTCCAGATGCTGACCGCCCATCCACCGCGGAGTCGCAGAGTCTATAACAGCATTACAGAGATCCTGCACCCCGACTGCCGCCACAGAGAAAATATGCTAGAGGTACTCCTGCACCTCTAGCGTTAAAGTCCCCTATCAGCTGTCTCCTTTGCGGCGGCGGCAAAGGGGAGGGTTGCAGGGTCTCTGTAATGCTGTCAGAGACTCTGCAACTCCGCGGCAGATGGGTGACCGCCATCTCATTTAATTCCCACTGGGCAACGAGCATTTAACTCCCCAAGGCAACGCACATTTAAGTCCCGCCTGTCTACGAACAGGCAACCCCTTGGCAATGAGCATTTAATCCCCCTTAGCAACAAGTATGTACTCCCCCCTGGCTAAGAGCATGGAACCCCTGGCAATGAACGTGTAACCCCTTATGGCAAAGGGTATGCAATCCCCTTGGCAACAAACATATAATCCCCTATGGCAATGATCATGTAACCCCCCTGGCAATGAGCGTGTAACCCCCTATGGTAACGGCATGTAATCCCCCTTGGCAACAAGCATATAATCCCCCTGGCAATGAGCATGGAACCCCTAGCAACCAGCATGTAGGTAAGTGGAACTTCAGGGGGCATTATGTATTTAAGTGGCACTAGTGGGGGCATTATACTGTAAGAAATGTTAGTGGGGGCATTATGCAGTGGCACTACAGGGAGGCATTATATTTTCAAACAGCAGTAGTGGGGGCATTATGTGTGCAGGGCAGTGGCACTACAGGGGGGCATTATATGTGTAAGCGGCACTACTGGAATCATTATGTGTAAAGGGGCATTTCTGGCCCTAGCCTAAATGATGCCCTAGGCAAGATTTTGGCTGGTGCCCCCTAGCACTGCCACTAGTTCCACCTCTGACCCTGTTCCCCTTTCCCAGCACCATCAACCCTCATCATAGCAGTCATCATTTTGGTGCTCCTACCTGCAATATTTTAAATAGAAACAGTGCACACATTCAGGGCGCAGCCCAAACAGGGGTGTGTTCTTGCTGGCCACTCAATAGTACCCCCAATTCAAATTATGCCACACAGTAGTGCAACTTTATTCACATTATATCATGCGATGGTGTCCCTTATTCACGTTACATCACACAGTAGTACCACTTTACCTTATGTACATTACTCCTCACATTATTCACATTATACCCTTAGAAAAAAATCCTGAGAAAATATAGTATTTTAAGCAGTGTGTGCTGGGCAGAGGATAAGAGTTGCAGCTGCTGCTGTCACTTAAGGGGAGGGGGCCCGGGGCCCCCACCGGGCCCTTCCATCAGACTTTGGCCCCTTTCTCTCGGCACCCCTGATAATACCACACAGTAATGCCCCTTACACATAACACACATTATTAATGTCCTTATAACCATAATGCCCCTTACACATTATGCCAACCTTTATTAATGCCCTTCATACACATAATGACACACATAATTACACATATGTTGCACATTATTAATGCCCTTATACAGGACACACATAATGCCCATTACACATATGTTGCACATTATTAATGCCCTTATACACATGACACACATAATGCCTGTTACACATATGTCGCACATTATTAATGCATTTATACATGACACACATAATGCCCCTTACACATATGCCGAACACTATTGCACAACCTACTCACCCACAGACAGCACTCGCACAGCCGCTAACACGGTGACCTCTGCCTCTGCTGGGATACAGATGTTTCCTCATACATCTTGACTCAATAGGCCATGCAGCTCCTGGCCAGTTCTGCTAACGTTTAGTGCCTTTTTTTGCCGAAAATTTGTCTTATTTGCATTGTTATGACCAGTACACACAAGGAGCTTCTGACGATTATAATGATATGTGGCATGCCTATATTCTGTGTGCGACTGTGGCTGTACCTGCATACAGAATGCTGTGCTACAGTGATTTCCATGAATACACTATTTCATATGCAGATACAGCCTCACTCACACACAGAATATAGGCATGCTGCATATCATTTTAATCAGCAGAAGCTGCTGATGCCCCTAGGCATTCCAAATGCCCTAGGCAATTGCCTAGTTTGCCTATGCCTAAGGCTGGCTCTGTGTAAATTGCACTCAAATGCCATGGGGTGTGCAAAATGTATAATTACATCATTGTGTGTATAATGTTACAACGTGTGGCATAACATGCAACGGGCATTAGGTTGTGGCATAAAAGTGAATTAAGCATTTTGGTGTGTAGCTTGTGCAATTGGCATTAGGATGTGTGGCATAAAGTTATTTAAGCATTAGAGTATGTGGCATAATGTCTACTAGGCATTATGGTGTGGGGCATAAGGTGTAATGGGCATTGCAGGTGGGCATAATGTGTAAGGAAAAAACATGGTGCAGATGCACACCACATTAATCAATAGAGGTTCTTGGTATATTATTTGGCCAAGAAATATTTGTATACTTGTATTTCTAGTGGGTCCCTAATACTAAGTTTGAAACTGGGGCGCGGAACCCCAAAAAAGCCGGCATAAGCCAGTCACCCCAGGGCAGCACACAGGTGAAAACTAAGCTACTGTATAAGTGAGTTAATAAGAAGGAAGCAGAAGCTAGAGGTTAAAAAGTGTTACTAAAGTAAAGTTCTAGAAAGTATAATATATTATTACCACCCCCAAGGCAACTCAGCCACGCCAACCCAAGGGGAGCCGCGCCACAAATCTACCCCTAGACTAGCAATTAGTGTACATTTTTAGGTCTATACTTCATTGTGCCCTCAGTCTGTGGCTATCAGGGACCAAACTGGTAAACAAATGTTCAGTTCAGGTGGGCGAGGTGCTATTCTAAGTTGAAGGAGTCCCAACCTTCAGGTGCACTGTCGGCGACCATCGAATAATGTGGGTGTTTCTACGCAGCCTGTGAATGGATGTTTATGTTAAACATCCATTCGCAGTCAATGCGTGCGAACACACGCTGCGAAAGGGGGCGGCCAGCCCCGCAGCCTTGGGAATCAACCAGAATAACCCCTTAGTTGTGTTAAGAATGTTCAAAATCAATAACAAGTTCAAACTTATAGCAATTTACAACAAATATTACAATTATTTCTAATCTTACAATTAGACCAAAAATACTTTGATCTCTCAAAACAGATCATGTGCTGTGTACATGTCATTATTATAGGTTTTCCCTGTATAGTGTGTCTTATTCACAATTAATGAAAAAGAATGCACAAGCACTGTAATATAATTAGGAATGCAGATACAACAGCGTCATGCCTACATTCTGTTATTATTGTTGTATCTGCTTATCAACTTATGTTACAGTATTTGCCAGGAAAACAGTAGCAGTACGTGACCTATTTTTTTTATTTTTAATACAATGAATTTTTATTTGAGTTTTTTCTTTTACAGAGAAAAAAAAAAAAGAACAAAAACAATTATACATTTTAGCAGGTAGTTCCATTATTTCTAATGGTAGCATCAAATGAGGTTAATATAGGAACCTCTGAAATAAGGAATACAAATAGATAATTTTTAACATACAATAAAATACATTAAAATACAATTAGATACAGTTAGCAGAGTCCAGGGATGGGGGAGGAGTTGAAGTACCAGGGGGACCATATCTTATGAAAAGTAGCTATGGAGTCATTTTGTAAACATGTGATGTATTCCATTGAGGCTACAAAATTGATTCGGGAAAGGAGAGCTGTCTTAGACGGCATTTCAGCTCTCTTCCAGTGTCTGGCAATCAGGGTTTTTGCGGCATTACAAATGTGGACAATAAGCTTGTCCTGGGGTTTACTGACATTTGGGGATGGGGCGTTCAGTAATGCAACTGTGGCTGAAGGTGAGAGGGGCATGTCGAGTAAGCGAGATATCAGTGACCATACTGTCATCCAGAAGGTCTTAATTATTGGGCAATCCCACCAGATGTGAGAAAATGTGCCCACTTGGCCACAATTTCTCCAGCATAGATCAGATGTTGAGGGAAACATGGCGTGCAGCCATGTACCAGCGGGTATAAACCTTATAGCATGTTTCCTTGATAGCAACGCTAATGGAGGCCTTGGCGGTCCTAGATCGGATAATAGGCCATTTTTCTTCAGCTATGGAGTTTGGGAAGTCCTTTTCCCATGCTATTTCGTGTGGTTCTCGGTTTGTAGGGACAGAGGCCAGAACATTGTTATACAAGAAAGAAATATTGCCCCCTCTGCCTACTGAGTGCGAACATAGACGTTCGAATGGTGTCAGTGTGCGTATTCTGCTAGATGGGTATAGGGAAGTAACAAAACTTAGGATCTGTGATCCTTGGAAGTGTGTCATAGCGGGGGTCGAGCTTGACAACCGTAATTGGGCAAGGGCAGAGTTGGGCGATTCATCTTTGACATGTTTGAATCTAGTGATGTGCAGATCACGCCAGGGTTTGGCCAGTATTTTGTCACAACCCGTAGGGAAAAGGGGGTGGTCCCATATAGGGGACATAGGTGAGGGGTGTGGGGCTAGTTTCATTTGAGAACAGAGTTTGTCCCACAGTGTCAGCGTAAATCGGATGGTTGGGTTCTCATAGGCCGAGGCTGGTCTCATCAATCTCGGGAGCCAGACTATCTCATCAACCCGACCCACCTGGAGCAGGGCGTTTTCAAGGTCGACCCATTTTCTGCATCCGGGTTCTGAGTGCCATAAAATTATCTGGTTTATTTGAGCCGCGTGATAATACAATCGGAGATGGCTAGCGTTGTGACGTTCTGGCTAGCGTTGTTTTGCGGATACGGGGTTTACCGTTTGCCCAAATAAAACGGTTGCATAGTGTTTGGAGGGAATTTAAGGCCGTGTATGGTACAGCTAATGGCAAGGTCTGAAAGAGGTAAAGTAATCTTGGGAGGACATTCATTTTAATCACATTGATCCTTCCTATCCATGAGATATAAAGTGGCTGCCAGCGTGCAATGTCTGTGGTCAAAGTGCGGATCATGGGGGCGTAGTTAGCTTGGTATAGAAGGGAGTAGGATTTAGTGATATATATGCCTAAATATTTAATAGCCTGGGGGCACCATGTAAAGGGAAAGGAGGCTTTCAGTGTGGAGAGAAGTTGGGGGGGGATACATATGGCCATAGCTTCAGATTTTGTGCTGTTATTTTTATATCCCGAAAGTTAACCATATGCGATGAGTTCTGACTGCAAGTTAGGTAGGGATATCAGGGGATAAGTCAGGGTGAGGAGGATATCGTCAGCAAAAAGTGACAGTTTATATTGATGTCCCCCTGCCTCAATTCCCCGTATATCAGGGTTCATTCTAATTCTAGCAGCCAAAGGCTCTATACATAAGGCTAAGAGGAGGGGGGACAGGGGGCAGCCTTGTCTTGTCCCATTCCCAAGGTTAAACCTCAGGGATTGGAGGCTATTGGTCATGACGGTAGATGTCGGGCATAAATATAGGGATTTGATTGCTTGTAAAAAATTTCCGGTTATGCCTGCAGAGGCTAAAGTAGTGAACAAAAAAGGCCATAATATGCGGTCAAATGCCTTTTCGGCATCTAAGGCTAGTACAATTGAAGGGGTCTTATGTGTGTTGGAATGGTGGATCAGGTTAATGGTGCGTCTAGTGTTGTCGGAAGCTTGACGGTGAGGAATAAAACCTACTTGATCCGGTTGTATTAGTGAGGGTAGAAGCCCACTCAGTCGGGTGGCTAGAATCTTTGCAAACAATTTGAGGTCAGTATTAATCAAGGAGATGGGGCGATAGCTGGCGCAGAGAGAAGGATCTTTACCTGGTTTGGGAATTACAATTATTTTGGATGTGGCGGAGTCAGGATGAAATGGGGCACCATGTAGGATTGAATTAAATAGCTTGACAAGCTGGGGGGAAAGATGCCGAGCAAATGTTTTATAATAAGCCATTGTGAAGCCGTCAGGGCCAGGGGCCTTTGACGACTTCTGTGATTTGAGAGCCGCGGCAAGTTCCTCCTCAGTGATGTCCCTTCCCAGTGACTGAGCAGTGGGTTCAGAGATCTTAGGGAGGTCACAGGAGTCTAGATATTTTTGAATGTCCTGGGTGTGAGAGGAGACATCAGGCGGGGCATCCAGGTTATATAAAGCTCTATAGTATTTAGCGAATACCTCGTTAATTTTTTTAGGGTTATATAAAGTGGTGCCTGACGAGTCCTTAATTGAAGCGATGGTCTGGGATGCCTGTTTGGACCGTAACCGACGAGCTAGGAGAGATTGGGCCTTGTTACTCTTGTCATAGAATTTTTGGTTCGCCCATCTGAGGCTCCTCTCAACCCTTTCAGCTAATAGAATTTGCAATTCGGCACGTTTAAGGGAGAGTCTGGACAGTGTGTGTCTAGATAGTATTCTCTTATGTTCTCTGTCTAGTGCTGCAATGTCAGTATTCAATGAAGTAATCAGCGTTTCCTGGGATTTTTTTCGGCGGGAGGCAAATTGGATCATGTGTCCCCTAATCACAGATTTGTGTGCTTCCCACGTTGTGGGAAATGGCATATCATCGGTGAAATTGAAACCGAAATATTCTTGAAGGTGGCCAATGATTGTCTCGCGAAATTGGGGGAGCTTCAAGAGCATTTCGTTTAACCTCCAGGGGGGTCTACCCGAGGTGGCCTCCAAGAGTCCAAAGGATGCTTCTAGAATGGAATGGTCTGACCAAGAGTTGGGGGAAATCGTTGAATGAGTTGCTACTTGGGAAAGGGAGGCGCAGCCTAGAAACATATCAATGCGTGAGTAGGAGGCATGAGGGTTGGAATAAAAAGTGTAATCCCTGGTAGCAGGGTTAAGGGATCTCCATACATCAAAAAGGCCAGCCTCGGCCATGTGTTTTTGAAGGGCTGCCGAGCCGGGAATTGGAGTGGAGTCATTTAGATGACCCGATTTGTCTAGGGATGGGTGTATGACTGTGTTGAAGTCTCCGCCTACCAAAGTTTTACCTGACCGAAATTCAGAAAGGATTCTAAAAAAAGTATTAAAAAACCTTGCGTGTCCTGTGTTGGGGGCGTAAATATTGGCCAAGGTGATTGTCTCGTGGCCTAGTTTGCCCTTTAGAATCAAGTATCGTCCCTCAGAGTCAGTTTTACATTCTGAGACTATAAATGGGAAGGATGAATGGAGCAGTATGGCCACCCCGTTGCGCTTAGAGGCATTGTTCGAGTAAAATACATTTGGATACCTTTTTGTGACCAGGGAGGGGTGTTGGTCAGCCCGTAGGTGGGTCTCTTGCAGGAATATGCAGTCTCCATGGAGACGCTGGAGAGATTGAAACAAATACGTGCGTTTCTGGGGGGTGTTTAGGCCCTTAGTATTAATAGAGAGGCATTTTAAAGGCATGGCAGCTGTCAGTGGTGGTGATAGAGGGTGGGGGAATTTGGGACTGGACTCTGCAACAAACGTGAAAAGACTAACAAAAACAAAACAAATTAACATGTGGATTGGGAAAAGTAGCAGGAGACGCCACTAGGGATGGCGGTCTGCTACTATACCTGAGCTCCAACTGGAATAGAGAGCTCTGTGTTGGGATGCAACAGTCGGGTAGCTAAACCCGAGGTACAGGGTAAATTATACAATATAAGAGGCAATAATCCCTAAAGGTGGGGGTAGTAAGACCTGGCGGGGGGCCAGCAATCTCCACCCGGAACAAAAAATGTGACATAACATATAGCGAGTGGATAAAAATATAGTTCTAAATTCCTAGCCCTAATATCTGGACCAAGCTGTAATAAATTGTCATTATGCTAAAGCCTTACTTAGGGCTAGTGTTAAACAATTTAAAACAAAAGTAACGACTAGACATAATACTATGAAGTACGGAAAACATTAGTATGAGGATATATACGACCATATGAAGGGTCCTTCAAGGGGGAGAGTCTCGTAGAGCAGGACCAGAGGATTCTCCAGCAGAGTGTAATTTAAGTGTGCGGAGAAGATCCTTTCCCTCTTCAATAGATCGTATTGAGTAGGGTTTACCTCTGACGTCTACCGTGAGACGGAAAGGGAACCCCCACTTATATTTGTAGCCGTGTTCTCTCAGGAGCGTCGTTACAGTGCGAAGGTCCCTTCGTTTGGCGATGGTGGAAGGTGCCAAGTCCTGAAAGATCTGGAGCTTTGATCCCTCGAATAGTATAAATGAGGATGATCTGCTGGCCATTGTGATCATGTTTTTCGTCTTGAAGGAGAGGAATTTGATGATAACATCCCTAGGGGGCTCAGTGTCCTTAGGTTTGGGCCGTAGGGCACGGTGAGCCCTTTCAAGCTGAAATAGGGAGGTGGCTTCCGAAGGAAGGAGGTGAGCAAAAAGACGGATCAGGAAAGGTTCTAGGTCCTTTGGAGACACTGTTTCTGGTATGTTACGGATTCGGAGGTTGTTTCTTCTCTCCCTGTTTTCCAAATCTTCATTCTTTTCCCGCAGGAGGTCAAGTTCGTTGTAATAATAGTTTAGGTCTTTGGAGAAGTTTTCTTGTTCCGCCTGTACTTTGGCGGCGTTAGTTTCAAGCGAGGTGGTGCGGGAGGACAGGTCAGTCAGATCTGCCCTAAGCTCGCCAACCGCCTTCTGGAGAGCAGTAGTGAACGAGTCTTTAAGGTCTACAATGAGATCCTGCAGGTTCTTGATATCTCCCCTAGTGGCGGGTGCTGAGGCTTGATCCATCTTGGGGGAACAGGAAGGTCCTTTAGGGAGTGAGGGTGATGATTGATTGTCCTGACGGAGAAAGTGATGAGATATTTCTTGCGGAGCTTTCTTTTTAGTTTTTGATGTGGAACGGCTCATAGTATCATAGGTCAGGGATTGCGGTCAGTATTTGTACAGGCATCCACTGCTCTAACTGTAGGTTCGTGGGTGGAGAACGCTGTGTTTAGTGAAGCATAATTGGGCAGAGGTCGGCGAAGTAAAGGATAATTTTTGTTAGGTTATAGGAAGATCGGAGGGCTCATGAGGGAGGCCCCAGCCCTCTGTCAATACTTTGAAATCAGACGGTTTAACGGCAAGTGAGTAGTGGTCTCCTGTCTGGATTACTGGTCCCGTCTAGGGGTTTTAAGAGTGTAGGAGACCTCTCATCCCAGTGCGTGGGCAGATATATCCCTGGGGTACACTGCCAATGTTATATGTAAGGTCCCAGCAGCTGGCCGAGAGCGCCATCCACGGACCAGCCTGTGAGTGGGAGCACACAAATGGGTTATCAGTCTTTCTGGAGAACAGGGTTTCACTGTAGGGTTAAACAAATGATTTTTAAATGGTAAGTCCGGGTTATGAGGACATACTGTGAGGCCGAGAGGATGCTTCTTATAATGAGACAGCACCCAGCTCCTAGGGGGACTGGGGTCTGGGCGCACTTATTGTGTGTGTCACAGTGCAGTACTTTCTAATGAAGTGGCAGCAAAGATGTATTACACTGCCACACTCAAGATGGCCGCCATCCCAGGGAGAAGCTGTGGGGGCACAGGGTGATGGCTTGTAGGGTTACAGGTGAGGACAGACCTTATCTGGATGTCTGGAGGGGTCCAAGGTAATGTCCTGGGTAGGGGCTTTGATGTTGGGGTTTCCGCCCGCTGTTTTATGGTGGGCGCGCGCTCCGGAGCTCGTGATGCGGCTGGCTGGTGAAATCTATACCGCGGCTCCCGGTTTTCGGGTAGGCCGCAATCCGCGGGTGGCCGTGGACGGACACCCCGACTCTGCTGCCTCCCGCCGTCTGTACCGCTTGTCTCCGGGACCCGAGGGGAGTCTCCTGAGCCGCGAGACGTCCGCCGGGCGTGAGGTTAAAGAGGCTTTATTGGTTGCGATAGCCGGAGCTCAGGCAAGACGCGTCCGACTCTAATGGCTGCCAGGCCACGCCCCAGTACGTGACCTATTTTGAGAGACCAAAGTATATTTTAATGGTCAGAAATGATTTTTAAAGTGTTTTCTGCAAATGTGATGTATTTAAGTAATTGTAGTTGCTTATCAACAATAATCCACCCATTAAAGACACACACCACTTGGCCAAGTTTGGAATTCTAATTTCCAACTTTTTCCTGCCCAATAAAATCAGATCCCATTACTACATTCCAGCGTAAGTATACATGCTATATTGTATAACGTGTGTTATTTCCTTCCAGAAGTTACTGAAACCCCAGTGAGAGAGACCCACTATGTGAACCTCTTCAGAAGCCTAGTCGTCATCATCATCCTAATCCTGTGTTGTGCCCTTGGATATATGGGTAGGTAAAGATGTATTTCCATACTTTTACAATTTCCCTACTACAGTATGCTTGATATTTGAATAATATAATTTAATAATTTTTTTTTTTCATTTGTTTTGAAAAGTTTTGATTTTTTTGTTTTAAACATTGAACATTCTGTTATAATTGTTGTTATGGCGTTGGTTCACTTTTTAAGTAAAGTTTTATATTCGATAAAGCTTTTATGAGATTAACTTTTTAGCAGTGACTGTTATGAGCAGCCCCTGGTGGGTTGATGTTAATGCAGCAGTCTCTATGATCTATGTGGAGTTTCTATGTACTCACTGGATCAACACTCCAGGTTTTGGCTGATCCATCTTGCCTTGTTTTCATGCATACCTTAGGCCTTGGGTGTGACTGCTTCCTAAGCCACTAAGTATATAGGTATGTTCCCAGCACTGAGAACCTGCCAGTTATAGTCTTGTTATACAGTAGCATACCTCCCAACTTTTCATGTTAAGAAATAGGGACACTCGCGCGGCGAAGCCGCGCGAGCGTCCGAAAAGGGGGCGTGGCGTATGCAAATGAGGGCGCGGCTTATGCTAATTAGCCGTGACCTCATTTTCATACGAGAATAGACGCTGTGCGCATGCGCACAGCGTCTATTCTACTACATTGGGGGGTCTCCCAACTGCCACCCCCCGCAGCGGGACAATGCCTGCCGCGGGTGGGACGTCGGGACAGGACCCGAAAATCGGGACTGTCCCGACGGAATCGTGACAGTTGGGAGGTATGCAGTAGTCCTGTTACAGTCCTGTTCAGGCCTTTTTAGTCATGTTAGTTCTGTCAAGTGCTGTTATTCACTTAGTATATTCCTGGTTCCTGGTTATTTCCATGTTCTTTGAGCTTACTCCAGACTTCAGCTTGTTCCAGTCTGTGTCTAAGTATTCCAGCAAGCAATCCTGCCAGGGGTCCTGTGAAATCCTGCCTGTGTCAGTGAACCATTGCCTGCAGTCTGACAGATCCTCCCTGTGTCAGTGAACCATTGTATCTGGACTGCGTCCAGCTTCTGTGAGTATCAGTGGCTTCCCCACACATTGTGATGGGAGTCGCACCTTTCATTACAATCTGCTGTTGGTATTATCACAGCACCAGCTGAAGTCATAGCTCTTGTGCTGAGTCATGGAGATGATTGGGGTGCAGGCCTTATCACATGCCTACTTGTCTTCTATACAGTATGTTTCCCATTTGTTTGTCTCACGGCAGATGCCAGAGGCATTGGTCTAGCTGTTAGGCTGAAATCCTATCCGCAATACCTTGGTTATAGTTTTGGTTTGTTTATTGCGATGGATTCGAATTATAGGTAAGGGCTGCAAATCCTGTGTTCAGCTCCTGTTTACAAGGTTGCATACTCTTATGTATGTACTGTATGTGTGCAGAGCCTAGGTAATGTTTGCTGTTTAGTCAGTTTATCCTCTTTCTAGTACCCTGACTCGGTTGGGACTTTGTGTCACCACGAAAGACCAGGTGGCATCTGAGTACAGGGTGGAGCTAGTCTGCCATGGAAAGGCAGCTATTTAGTCTAAGATCAGCGCAGGTGCCAGCAGACTCAGGGTATAGTGAGAAAGGCAGGGTCAGGTTCAGGTACTGCAGTGGCTTCACCACCTTGGCTACAGAAGTACAAATCAGGCTGTAATCAATATCTTGCAGACCTGCCAGCTACAGCAAGCATTAACCCCGAGTACACCTCTGATAATCCTAACAGTGACATAACCGCAACTCTGTTTTTGTTTAGCTAACAGTTTTAGTAGTATTGTAATTATCCAACCAGGCGCCTGTGCAGGTTATTATGCTTAGGTATATTTTAAAGGTGTCACCTAGTTTCTACAGTGCTGTATAAGGAATATTTATTATACAAAATAACAGTAAAATGTGAAATATCATACACTACTATTCAAAGTTTTGCATCACTTAGATATTAACTTATTTTTGAAAGCAAAGCACTGTTTTTTTCAATGATGATAACATTAAATTAATCAGAAATACACACTATACAGTATATTAAAAGACTATACTAGCTTCAAACATCATTTTATAAAGGAATTTCTATATAGGGGTAAAGAGGCCCATTTCCAGCAACCGTCCGGCTAAAGGAGAGGGAGCCACCTGCTGTACCGGCCAGCCGGAGAGAAGTGCTGCCGCCTATCATCATCTGCAGGGCGGCGGCGCGGGAAGCACTTCTGGGTTTGAAAATACTGGCCGCACGCTGATTGGCTGAGATTCAGCCAATTAGCGTGCGGCCAGTATTTTCAAAATCAGAAGCGCTTCCCGCGCCGCTGCCTGGCGGTTTATGATGGACGCCAGCACTTTACTCCGGCTGGGTGGTACATCGGGTAGCTCCCTCTCTTCTGGTCGGACAGCGGCACCCAATGGGGCTCTGTAAGTTACTATGGCGGTGGGGGCACCGCAGGTACCCGTCAGACCGTGCGGACCCCCCTGCTGCATATGAACCCCCCCGCCAAGCAGCCGAATTGCCAACCCCCCATGTAGCGGCCCTGGGTGGGAGTACCGCAAAGCCACCATGGGCAATGTAGCTACACCACTGATTACTTCTAATAATCTCCAGTGCTGGATAGATTTATTTTATTTCCCTCTTGCTGGCCTCCAAAAACTTGCAGCCCAGCGAGCAGGTCTGAATCAGGCCCATAGAGCAGTGTTTCATCCACTGTGCCATGGCACACTAATGAGCTGTGAGCAGTTCTCAAGTGTGCTGCTGGAGTCAGAGACACACCCTGGGGCACTCCACATCGAAAACAGTTGGCATTTGTATACAGTATCCTGCAAGCAGATAACCTTGGCACAGACTCTGTACCAGAGCCATCTTAACAAAATTATGGGCACCTGGGCAAAGCAGTGCAGTTGGGCCCTACCTACACATATACAGTATATGCCTATGTAAATACATATATATATAATATATAGGTCTGTATGCAGTGACGTAAGTTCATCCCAGTTGCCCGGAGGCAAGATACATGTTGGTGCCCCATCCCCATGCCTAATTTAAAGGTTTCTGCACTCCCTCTGTCTCTGTCCCTGCACTCACTGCTGCCCGTAGGGTCGCCGCTCGTGCATATCTAATGAGCAAGAACCTACGCAGTGCATATGTAATGAGCTGGTCCCCGCTCATTAGATATGCATGGGCGGGGACCCGCTCATTATATATGCACTCTGCCGGGTCCCCGCTCATTAGATATGCAATAAGCGGGTCCCGTTTGTATATGGGCTCGGGGGGCACTTATACAGTCTTACCAACATGTCCTGCTGAAAGAGGAAATAAAGTTCCTCAGAAACGTTGACTGCACATATGTGTTGTTTCTGAGTTATTTGGATGAGCCTCCATGACGTGAGTGCCGGTCATTGCCCATGCTTGGGCTACCTGCGACTACATCCCCTCTGGCGAGCGCCGGCAGAGAAGGACTCCATTAAACTGGGATGCGCATGCATCCCATGTGCGTCCCAGTCTCTCAGCGGCTTGGCAGCGGGTCCCTGCCCATCTCTGCTTCAGGGAGATGGGCAGGGTTGGGGGGGGTGGGGACTCCGTTGCCGTGGGGCGTGTGGGTTGGCGATAGTTTTGCCAGCTCCTGCAAAGATGGAGCATAGGAGGAAGGATTTTGATACTTTATGTGAAAAAGGAGAATAATTACACCTCCCCCTCCCTGTAGTACAGATGGGACTTTGGTCTGTCCCTCTCTGCTATGTCAGTAAAAGCAGCACATTTACCTCCAGGATAGTGGGACTGCTGCCGCTGCTTTTGCTTCTTCAGCCCGGGTCTCTCGCTTCTTCATTCAGCCCCTGAGACCCCGCTGTCTCTGCCTGGCGCCGTGTCCTCCGCTGCCTCAGCCCTGCGCTCCAAGCTGCATTAAGGTTCCAGGGGGTAGGGGTACTTAAGACAAGGACTAAAAAAAACAAAACACACAGTATACATAAATCTATACAAAAAGAAAAGTAACCTGTGCTATAAATGCAGCAATGGGTGGGTTGTTTAAAGAAAACCGGCTTCTGTCCTTGTGGCTGTATGTTTAATTAACCTTTTTCATAGACAGCATACATACATCAAATGCACATACACACCATACATACTGTACATACATAGATATATATATACACACACACACACACACACACAGCATACATATCTGCACACAACATACAGATGGAGCCTGGCTCATCCTTGGCCGGCGCCCACCAGATCCCTTTCACTATAGGGCGATAGGGACTGGGATGCCCGTGCGTCTCACGTGCATGCGCATTCCAGTATCATGGCGGCTGGGCAGCATCTCCTTGCCCGTCTCCGCTGCCCAGTTTGGGGGGGGGGGGGGTCTGGCGGTGTGGGGAACCGGCCGTGGGGACCAGGGGCATTCTCCATTGCCACAGGGCGCGTGAGCGTTTCGTGTTCACTGGCGATAGAATCGCCAGCCCCTGCAAAGATGTGGCCGGCTACATCTGTGCACACACACACACACACACACACACACACCATGCATTGGGGATATTATCCTGGAGTAAGCTGCATGGACAAGATCCTGCAAATCTGGACATACCACATGCTGCTGATTACACCTGGGATTCTGCTACTGCTAACAAAACCTGGTCTGGATCCTCTACATTATTTTCATGTGGGGGTATGGTGATTCTTCCACACTCTCTCCCCTTCCCCCCTTAGCTTCAACCACCCTGATGAAGCTACACAATTTTCAGGTTAGCGCTCAGCCTCACCCACCCCTACTTTTGCCATCCGCCCGGGTATACAGCCCTCCTCCACCTTCCATAGGTCGCCCACCTTGCCTTCTTCTTCCTCCTCTAGCTTCACCATAGGGTTGCTTGGAGGCTCAGGACCAACAAACCTCCTGGACAGGGCATCGGCATTGAAGTGCTGTTTCCCCGGATGATACCTCACCTCAAACTTCAATGGCTGCAAAGCCAAAGACTATCGGGTCACTTGAGCATTCACTTCTTTGTTTGTATACATCCATTGTAAGGGTGCATGCTCTGTGACCAACTCACGCCCCAATAAATATTATCTTAGTGACTCAACTGCCCACTTAATGGCCAAGCGCTCCTGCTCAACAGTACTTGTGCTCTCTGGGCAATAATTTATGGCTAAGGTAGAGGATGGGCTTCTCCTCTCCATCTACCTCTTGGTAGAGAACTGCTCCTAATCCTGTCCCAGAGGCATCCGTCTGTACTGATAAAGCAGATATGATAAATAACCCAAACCAAATATATTTACTTTATTACCTTTAAATATAACGGCAACGCTGAAATGATTGCACACCCACACAACCTCGTTAGAAAATGTATGACAATGCTTTACTTGAAAAATAGCTTCATTACAGATATTTGCAAATGCAGACTAACACAAGAAACATAAAATTGATTAGCTAATACTTAAACAGTAATTCTAAATCAAATCAAAATGGACACCTTTCAAGGACAGTGATCAGCCATGATTAAACCTCCTTCATAATTACCTCCAGCCCCCCCCCCCCGTGCTTGCTGGTTCTTCCTCAACTGCCTTTTTCCTCCTTCTATCACTCTGATATTTAAACCTTTATCACATTAATTAATTAATTACTCATAAGCATTGAGTCTTATTGGAAAGCTCTGCTTTCAATCATGATGTCATAATTAACCCAACACCCAACTTCAGTGGCCTTGTGGGTCTACGCATGTGTGGCCTTGTTCCCATCTTATTCAGTTTGTGGAGACTAGCTTCCTGTCCTTGCTACATTATACTGTCAACATCACATTCTTAAACTTCTAAAACCAAAAACAATTCTTTATAAGAAATCACTTTTACAGCACTGTTCTGAATGATCAGCCATTTTAATAATATTATTATGCAAGTCATGCCTAACAAAATGGCTGCTGCTTCTAACATATTATAACTGTTTAGCGCAAAGGGAAGGCCTCATACGCAGTGAATAGTACAGTGTGCAACAAGCTAAAGTCATCTGCAGCAATAATAGCGGCAGTCAGGAAAACAGAATATAATAAAAGCATAGATTTATTGATTAGTTGATTTTCTGTATTATCAGTCCATCCTCAACTTTTTTCATATCTCCGAAAAAAAGTTCATATCTCTCGTACTGTGCATCATTTGTTTCTCTCTTAATACATCGGAAAACCTGCTTGAAGCATTTCACTAGTATACAGAAAAATCAATAATATTATCTTGGCAAAAACATCAAACTTCTTAAAGCATATATAACATTGACTTATGCGAACCAGTTATTGGGGTTCAACCAAATAAACCAACTGTAGGGAATCACATCACTCACACCTGTTCAATAAACTAAATTTTAACCCAAATAATTTAATTCAACTTTCCTTTTAATGTCATCATCCGTTTAGTATTTGTGATGCTTGTACCATATTTTAATTATATTCACAAATTCAATACAATTTTATAAACTTGGGATAATGTAAATAAGTGTGTTTCTTTAATATACCATGTGTTACTTTCAAATCTTTATGTTGAATCACCACTGTATTAATTAGTAAAAGTAAATTTTATTACAATAGATCTTGTTTGTAACCATTTAGAAACCTTATAATCCTTGTGGTAATGTCCATGGCTTATGAGACGGTATGTTTGAGAAAACATCATAAGAAACAATTCAATGAGTACCCTTTTTTTTTTTATCTAGATGTTATACTAGCACACCCAACTCTGTCACATAACTACATGTTTTGTTGTACTCCAAAATATCTCCTGTTATTACACTCTTTACCAATTTTAAACCTAGGGAGAGTCAGTAACCTTATTGTTCTTTTTTATCAGCTCATGATGAGCGTCTTAAAGAAGAAATGTCAGTTTGCATATAGATATTATATTTGCACCATTGTTACCATCCTTACTTAGAATGCCTCTTCTTTACTGATACCTTACTAGATGTATTCTATCAATGGTTCTGGTGTGGATGTTCTTAGTTACTTTTATGTTATTACTCATATATTTATTTTAAACCTTCTAATTAGTTTAACATATTGGCTATCAGTATTTTATTACCATCCTCTGATGCATATTATGCAAGTCATGCCTAACAAAATGGCTGCTGCTTCTAACATATTATAACTGTTTAGCGCAAAGGGAAGGCCTCATACGCAGTGAATAGTACAGTGTGCAACAAGCTAAAGTCATCTGCAGCAATAATAGCGGCAGTCAGGAAAACAGAATATAATAAAAGCATAGATTTATTGATTAGTTGATTTTCTGTATTATCAGTCCATCCTCAACTTTTTTCATATCTCCAAAAAAACGGTTTATATCTCTCGTACTGTGCATCATTTGTTTCTCTCTTAATACATCGGAAAACCTGCTTGAAGCATTTCACTAGTATACAGAAAAATCAATAATATTATCTTGGCAAAAACATCAAACTTCTTAAAGCATATATAACATTGACTTATGCGAACCAGTTATTGGGGTTCAACCAAATAAACCAACTGTAGGGAATCACATCACTCACACCTGTTCAATAAACTAAATTTTAACCCAAATAATTTAATTCAACTTTCCTTTTAACGTCATCATCCGTTTAGTATTTGTGATGCTTGTACCATATTTTAATTATATTCACAAATTCAATACAATTTTATAAACTTGGGATAATGTAAATAAGTGTGTTTCTTTAATATACCATGTGTTACTTTCAAATCTTTATGTTGAATCACCACTGTATTAATTAGTAAAAGTAAATTTTATTACAATAGATCTTGTTTGTAACCATTTAGAAACCTTATAATCCTTGTGGTAATGTCCATGGCTTATGAGACGGTATGTTTGAGAAAACATCATAAGAAACAATTCAATGAGTACCCTTTTTTTTTTTTATCTAGATGTTATACTAGCACACCCAACTCTGTCACATAACTACATGTTTTGTTGTACTCCAAAATATCTCCTGTTATTACACTCTTTACCAATTTTAAACCTAGGGAGAGTCAGTAACCTTATTGTTCTTTTTTATCAGCTCATGATGAGCGTCTTAAAGAAGAAATGTCAGTTTGCATATAGATATTATATTTGCACCATTGTTACCATCCTTACTTAGAATGCCTCTTCTTTACTGATACCTTACTAGATGTATTCTATCAATGGTTCTGGTGTGGATGTTCTTAGTTACTTTTATGTTATTACTCATATATTTATTTTAAACCTTCTAATTAGTTTAACATATTGGCTATCAGTATTTTATTACCATCCTCTGATGCATACCGAAACCTGGGAGCATCAGTAGTATGATGTATATGTGTGTCTGTTATGATTATACTATACTTGTGGGATTAAAATTAAAAGCAGAAGTAGAATACACCATCATGACTCTAGTAATACCTCTTTGATAACTATACACACTGTCCTTGCCAGCAACCAATCCCTGGTAACCCTCATTCACTATAAAAAGATGAAAACTTAAAAAACAAAAATGACTTCTTCAGTTAGTAAGTGTATGGGAAACTTGGTCACTCATGGGGATCATTGTTTTACACCTTGTCCACAACCCGCAGGGACACCACTAAGGGTATCCCCCGATTCCGTGGACCTCTTCTTGCCCACAACCCGCAGGGACACCACTAAGGATGCCCCCCGATTCCGTGGACCTTGTCTTGGTCTGTGTGGGGGCCCTGGACAGGCCCATCATCAAATAAGTTTATTAAGTTAGAATCAAAGTCACAATATTTATCTGCATCAGTTTATTTTTCTTTCAACTGATATCACCACCAGGTCGGAAACCTTCTTTCAGTGAGACGCATTAATTCAATTGGTTTGTTTCACAGGGACGGGTCTTGCCTTTGATCTACGAGACATTTAATTGTAAGAATTTTCTCACCATTGCATAGTCTCCAGGCTGGACCTTATAACAACATCCCTTCATAAGCTTGTTTGCTTTTCTGGCAAAGTATTTAGATGATGTGAGAATTAGAGTGCCAAGTCTGCTGCTGGATGTTGAATAGGGTTTGCTGGTCTCCCAAAAAATAAAAAAAATGTATATATCAATTAAAATTATGATCTTATAAGAGGACAGGTTCAGTGGCTGCTGAGGAGTAGTGTGAATGTTATACAAAACCGAAGACAAAACTTCAAGTCAACTCATGGTAATTTCCACACCCACCCTATGTTAGGAACAGGGAGATCTCGCCTACCCTAACTCCGTTGTCACCCCTAGGAATTGGCGGACGCGTGCTAAGCTAACCTTCACCAATAATAGCCGCGTTCGTGGGAGCCCGTTAGTCAGGCTCCCACCCCGATGCCACCTGGTCTTACTAGTGACAACGCAGCCGCCAAGGCCGGAGGTAAACAAGGGGAAAATCTACCTGAAACCAAGGAGGCGAGAATCACCCTTCCCTACAGAGGGGGGTGTCAGTGGATAGCGGACTGGGCTGGGACCCGCGGTGCTAAATGCAGTAGGCAGCAGGCCAGACAAGGTACCGTGGCCAAGCTGACTGGTATCACAATACACAAGGTGTACCCAGGTGCTGAGTACACGGTATGCTGACACAAACCAAGATGTTGACGGGTGTAACCATACACAATATGTCGACACAATAAGAACAGCTGACTGGTGTAACAATACACAATATGCTGATACAATAAGAACTGCTGATGGGTGTAACAATACACAATATGCTGACACAATAAGAACTGCTGACGGGTGTAACAATACACAATATGCTGACACAATAAGAACTGCTGACGGGTGTAACAATACACAATATGCTGACACAATATAAATGATAATAAGGGAGGCAAGGAGTGAGAGTCTCCCAACTTATCTGAACACCAAGATGTCAGCAGGCAGATGCAAGCACGATATCTGGAGGCAGCCAGGAACAGGGGCTAGAAACCAGGAACCACGGGTGAGCAGGAGCCTGGAACCGGAAACACTCAGGACGCCAAAACAGGAGCTATAGCCGGCGTCTGAGTGTCCCAGTGTCCAAGTTTAAATAGCGCGCCAAGCGCTACCCTGACGCTGTGTGCGGCGTCATGCACACCCCTTCCTCCGTGCGGCCGCCAGGCGTCCTCCGTCGCCTTGGCAACCGCTGCGGCAGGGGAGGAAGGGGTTGTACGCCGGCAGCCTGACTGTCTGCCGGAAGATCCCGGCTGATGACGCGACGGCGTCGCGGTAACCCGGCAACCGCCGGAAGAACAGAGGAGGCTGCCGGGCGAGCGGAGGCGCTGCCCGTGCAGCTCCTAACAGTACCCCCCCCTTGAGGAGGGGTCACCGAACCCTTACAACCAGGTTTGAATGGGAATGTCTTAAAGAACTCTGCTTTGAGCCTGGGCGCATGTAACAACCGCTCAGGCACCCAGGACCTCTCCTCTTCTCCGAACCCCTTCCAATGGACCAAAAATTTCAGTTGACCCCGAACAACCTTGGAATCCAATATCTGTTCTACTATGAATTCCTTGTGCCCTTGAATGAGGACTGGTTTGCGGTTGGAAGCAGACCCTGATTGGGAAGCCATTGAGGCTGGTTTAAGAAGAGAGCAATGAAAGACATTATTGATCCGCAGTGCTCTGGGGAGCTGCAACCTAAATGCCACCGGATTGACTTGAGCAGTGATCAAAAATGGACCGATGAACCTGGGCCCTAATTTGGGACATCTCTGGCGAAGCTTAATGTGGCGAGTAGACAACCACACCTTTTGCCCCACTTGGAAAAAACATGGTCTCCTATGTTTGTCAAAAAATTTTTTTGAACGTGCTGAAGATTGCCTCAGAGCCAAATGAACCTTTTGCCATGACTTCCTAAGGAAGGACACTGTGGAGAAGGGCGGCCGAGAGGAATCCCTTGGAACAAAGAAGGAGTTGCACTTGGGATGGAACCCGAAATTACAGAAAAAAGGCGAGGTTTTGGAGGCCGCATGATACGAGTTGTTATAAGCAAATTCTGCTAAAGGTACCAGTTCGGCCCAATTGCTCTGACATTTGGAGACGAAGCAGCGTAAATATTGCTCCAATGGTTGATTGACCCTTTCGGTCTGCCCGTTGGACTGTGGGTGATGCCCGGAGGAAAGACTGACCTGTATTCCTAAACTGGAACAAAAACTTCTCCAGAACCTGGCCACAAACTGAGATCCCCTGTCAGAAACAATATCCAAGGGAAGGCCATGGAGTCTGAAAATATGCGAGATAAAGAGTTGTGCCAATTCTTTAGCAGTGGGAAGTTTACGCAAGGGAATAAAATGTGCCATCTTGCTAAAGCGGTCGACCGTGACCCAAATGGTGGTAAAACGAGAAGAAGAAGGAAGGTCGACAATGAAGTCCATAGAAATATGGGACCATGGCCTTTCGGGAATGAACAATGGCAGAAGAGTACCCACTGGTGATGACCTGGGAGATTTATGTCGAGCACATACCGGACAAGAAGAGACAAACAGAGCAACATCCTGTTTTATGGTGGGCCACCACACCGCCCTAGACAAGTGCTCAAGGGTCTTAGTAACGCCAGGGTGTCCAGAGACCCTACTGGAATGAAAATCTTTGAGGACCAAATTTCTGAGGTGTTTGGGAATAAACAGTCTATTAAGTGGAGTCTCCTGAGGAGCAGAAGGCTGAGAAGCCAGGACACGGGAGGCCAAGTCCTGAGTCAGACCCGCAAAAATGACAGAAGACGGGACAATGGGTGTATCTTTGAGTCCAGTGCTCTGACAAGTCTGGAAACTACGAGATAAAGCATCAGCTTTGACATTTTTGGGGCCGGGTCTGAAGGTAATGATGAATTGAAACCTGGTAAAGAACAACGCCCACCGGGCTTGTCGTGGGTTTAATCGTTTAGCAGACTCGATGTAGGCTAGGTTTTTATGGTCGGTGATCACAGTGATGATGTGTTTGGCCCCTTCTAACCAATGACGCCACTCCTCAAAGGCCCACTTGATGGCCAACAATTCACGATTCCCGACATCATAGTTCCTTTCAGCTGAGGAGAACTTACGGGAGAAGAAGGCGCAAGGATGAATCTTCTGATCATGAATGTCCTTCTGAGAAAGGACAGCTCCAGCCCCTACATCCGAGGCGTCAACCTCCACAATAAAAGGAATTCTGGGATCAGGATGATGTAAGACAGGAGCTGAGCAGAAGGCCTTCTTTAATTGATGAAAGGACTCAACGGCCTGTGGGGACCAAATTTCAGGATTGGCTCCCTTGCGAGTCAGTTCCACAATGGGGGCAACGATGTCAGAAAAGGACCGGATGAATCTCCGATAATAATTGGAGAATCCTAAGAATCTTTGGATGGCCTTGAGATTGTTAGGAAGAGCCCAGGACATGATGGCTTGAACCTTGCTGGGGTCCATGGAAAACCCCTTAGGAGAGATGACATAACCCAGAAAAGAGACTTGAGCAATTTCGAATTCACACTTTTCGAGTTTGGCATATAATTGATTTTCACGCAATTTCTGAAGGATCAGGCGGACGTGTTGCCGATGTTCAGAAAGTGATTTGGAAAAAATCAAAATGTCGTCTAAGTAAACCACAGCAAATACTCCCAGGAACGGCCGGAGTACTTCATTGATGAAATCCTGAAAAACTGCAGGAGCGTTAGCCAAGCCAAACGGCATCACCAGATATTCGTAGTGACCTGAATGTGTGTTAAAGGCTGTTTTCCACTCATCTCCCTTTCTAATCCTGATGAGGTTATATGCTCCTCTAAGATCAATCTTGGAAAACACCACCGCTTCCCGGATTTGATCAAACAACACAGAGATGAGTGGTAAGGGATAGGAATTTTTTACGGTAATTTTGTTCAAGGCCCTATAGTCTATGCAGGGACGCAAAGATCCATCTTTCTTTTCAACAAAAAAAAACCCTGCACCTACAGGAGATTTAGAAGGACGGATGAATCCTTTTTCGAGACTCTCTTTTATGTATGAATCCATGGCCTGGGACTCAGGTTCTGAGAGGGCATATAGACGTCCCTTGGGTAATCTGGCATTGGGAACTAAGTCTATAGCACAATCAAAGGGGCGGTGAGGGGGCAACGTATCAGCTTCCTTCTTGGAAAACACATCGGCAAAGTCTCTGTAGGGTAAGGGTAAAGAAGAAAAAACGGGAAGGACAAGACGAAGAGGAAGAGAAAGACAGTGATCAGAACAGGAAGAGCCCCAACGTATAATTTCTCCTGTGGTCCAGTCGATACTGGGATTGTGCTTCCTAAGCCATGGTAACCCTAGGACGAGTGGCGTGAGCGGACAGTGAAACAACAAAAAAGAAATCTCTTCTGAATGAAGAGCCCCCACCGAAAGCTGGAGAGAAGGGGTGCACGCGGTAACGCTGCCGTTGGTGAGTGGCTGACCATCCAGGCCACAAACCGACAATGAATTGACCAGGGAAATGGGTTTGAGCCCCAATGAACAAACCAACCCCCCGTCAATAAAGTTGCCGGCTGCACCGCAATCAACAAAGGCAGTGGTAGAGACAGTGCAGTTGTTATACGTGACAGAAACCTGAATAATGATCGAGTCTAGGGGAGAAAAACAAGATAGGCCCAAGTGCGTTTCCCCAACCCCACCTAGGCCCTGTCTTTTCCCGCCTTCAACGGACAGACCACTGCACGGTGACCCTGACCACCACAATACAGACAGAGACCCTTCAGCCTCCTACGATTCTTTTCTGTGGCAGATAAACGTGTAGCCCCAATCTGCATGGGTTCATCACAAACAACCTCTGAGGTCTCCCCCAGTGATGTGGAGGGATATACCCCGGAAACCCTCTCCCTCTGGCGTTCCCGGAACCTCCGATCTACCTTTATGGCTAACTCCATAATTTCATCCAGGGAGGTAGGAGTAGGGTAGTGAACCAATGCATCTTTTAACGTCTCAGATAACCCAATGCGAAATTGGCTACGGAGTGCTGGGTCATTCCAACCAGAGTCAATGGCCCACCTCCTGAATTGGGTACAATAAGCCTCTGCGTTACTCTGACCCTGCCGTAGTGCCCTCAAGTTGGCTTCGGCTGAGGCAGCACGGTCTGGGTCATCGTAAAGCAACCCCATGGCAGAAAAAAAAGCACTCACAGAGGTAAGGGCCTCGGACCCAGCGGGAAGGCCAAACGCCCAGGTCTGGGGGTCACCTTGTAGCAGGGAGATGACCATTCCCACACGCTGGGATTCCACGCCGGAGGAGCCCGGGCGGAGTTTGAAATAAAGTTTACACGACTCTCTAAAGTTAAAAAACTGGGAACGTTCCCCGGAAAACCGGTCCGGGAGACTCAACTTGGGTTCGGGGTTTCTAGATGAGGACAAGACCCCTTGTACTCGTTCCTCTTGTGAGTTTACCCGGAGGGTCAATTTCTGAAGCTCTTGAGTAAGAGTATGCATCTGCCCCGCCAAGGCGTAATTAGCAGCCTGCTGGGCCGGATCCATAATGGCTGACTGGAAGTTCGGGTGAAGTAAGTGGCCGGCTATAATGTTAGGAACAGGGAGATCTCGCCTACCCTAACTCCGTTGTCACCCCTAGGAATTGGCGGACGCGTGCTAAGCTAACCTTCACCAATAATAGCCGCGTTCGTGGGAGCCCGTTAGTCAGGCTCCCACCCCGATGCCACCTGGTCTTACTAGTGACAACGCAGCCGCCAAGGCCGGAGGTAAACAAGGGGAAAATCTACCTGAAACCAAGGAGGCGAGAACCACCCTTCCCTACAGAGGGGGGTGTCAGTGGATAGCGGACTGGGCTGGGACCCGCGGTGCTAAATGCAGTAGGCAGCAGGCCAGACAAGGTACCGTGGCCAAGCTGACTGGTATCACAATACACAAGGTGTACCCAGGTGCTGAGTACACGGTATGCTGACACAAACCAAGATGTTGACGGGTGTAACCATACACAATATGTCGACACAATAAGAACAGCTGACTGGTGTAACAATACACAATATGCTGATACAATAAGAACTGCTGATGGGTGTAACAATACACAATATGCTGACACAATAAGAACTGCTGACGGGTGTAACAATACACAATATGCTGACACAATAAGAACTGCTGACGGGTGTAACAATACACAATATAAATGATAATAAGGGAGGCAAGGAGTGAGAGTCTCCCAACTTATCTGAACACCAAGATGTCAGCAGGCAGATGCAAGCACGATATCTGGAGGCAGCCAGGAACAGGGGCTAGAAACCAGGAACCACGGGTGAGCAGGAGCCTGGAACCGGAAACACTCAGGACGCCAAAACAGGAGCTATAGCCGGCGTCTGAGTGTCCCAGTGTCCAAGTTTAAATAGCGCGCCAAGCGCTACCCTGAAGCTGTGTGCGGCGTCATGCACACCCCTTCCTCCGTGCGGCCGCCAGGTGTCCTCCGTCGCCTTGGCAACCGCTGCGGCAGGGGAGGAAGGGGTTGTACGCCGGCAGCCTGACTGTCTGCCGGAAGATCCCGGCTGATGACGCGACGGCGTCGCGGTAACCCGGCAACCGCCGGAAGAACAGAGGAGGCTGCCGGGCGAGCGGAGGCGCTGCCCGTGCAGCTCCTAACACCCTAAATAATGTGTTCTCAATGTGCATTTGTTAACATGTTCAATTTTGACTAAAACCTTTTAGTGAATGGTGAGTGCAACCAACCTTCAATAACCATACATTGATTTAGTCCTTAGAATACCTTTCCTGTCAAATATGTACCTCTATGATTTTTTTTAATACCATATACCTTATGGGATAACATATCTGCACACAAATTTCTCAATAAATTTCTTTGCTGTAAAGGATGCTGTACATGGGACAGCTGGGATGTTCCTTATAATCAAGATAACATATCAGATACCATTTAAATATAATGACAATTTTATATGCATGTAAATTCAATAAATTTATTTTTTTAAACTTAGGAATGGACCAGTGGTAGGAGAAATGTTTGATGGTTCTATAGGAATAATTTTCCTGAGTTCATTCTTCTGCAGATGCGTTTGGGCCTCTGCATAAGATGAAATCAACATACATGCCCTCTCTCTCCTTACATGGGTCATCCCATGGGCAGCTTCCGCATATGCCAGGAGGAGGGGTTTGGGGAGCTACTGATCTGCCCCCACCATCTTTACATAGGCCATTAGCCTTTTGACTGTATCCATTCATCATCCATTGGCACATTCCTGTTAAATACACAACTCTTGATGTTTTATGAGATTCTGCTGGTCAATTTGTAAAAACATTAAATTGTATAGTGGTGTGATTCACAACAGTGGCCATCTTATTTTTGTTACCAAGTGCAACAAGATCACTTTATAACATGTGAGCTTGACACTTAACAACTACTGCCTTTGCAGGGAGTTGCACAGCCTCAATGAGCTCCTTTACTTGCTGTGATATTAGCGTATTATATCATAGCAAAATCACGATGGAAAATGAGGATCTCTAAATCCAATACTACCGCATATCCCGTATATGGCCATCCTGAGTCTCCTTGTTGGTGACAACTACAATCTTTGTAGATGGTAGTGGCGTGTCAGAGATATCAGGTCTAATTGGAGAAATTTTGCTTTAAATATTCCTCACAATCATGTTCTAAATCCTGCCTCTCATCCATCCTCTGGGACTCCCGGGTCCCACCAGGTAGCAGAGTAGCAGGATTTAGCGTACCACACCTCTATTGGCTGGGATTTTTATTTAAATAAAACAAGCAAAAGCAATAGCATTATTAAGCTCAGACATCATATTAGCATTTGTCATTTAAAAAAAAATGGCAGTTTTTAAACAGATGTTGACAAAACAACATTATCACTTGAGGGAAGCAATGGGGAGGGGGCTGGAGGTCATCCTTGGGTATGGCTGATCACTGTCCCATACAAACATTGCAATAACTTTAATCTATTCATTGTGCTTTTTCAAAAGGGTAAACAATATCTTCAATTCTAAGATCTTTTCAACCCATAATTGTTCAAATGTCCTTGTTATGGAAAACAGTTCTGTAACACTCCTTGGATATTTCACATCATTTAGGAATAAAACTTTACTCTCTTATCAATCTCATTAACCATTTCCTGCCTTTAATCTCCAACAGAGTTATTTCTGATGTTACTCTCACCTCATCACTGGAAAAAAACTTATTCCTTTCTGCTTTTTCAAAAATAAACAAAAAATTTCAAAATTATTCTTTTTTTCCCCATTTTTTTCTTTTTCTCCCTAAGGCTCTAAAAGACATATCACCTCTCCTCACTTCTCACTGAACAGAATTAACCCCTCAGTGGGACAGTACAATCTTTCCAAACATATGTGGGTTAGTGGGATATACTATCTCAATTCTTGAAGCTTTCACCACCTGTCACCAGACCATTGCGCGTTCACTCTCATCAAATAATCATTACCTCACAGGTGCATCATCATCATCGCCAATTCCAACTAACTATGACCAGCATAGTATTTTCTATTCCTTCTCACTTGCTCACACTAGTCACATACTCAGAGAACTTTCTGTGATCCCATACAAATGCTTAAAAAGGTGTTACCTCTTTCAAAGACAAAAATGTAAATAAAATAAATAAAAAATGTCCCCAAAAAACCTAACCATGCGTTATGTGTCATTCACTGTTACCACACCTACGCCTTCCACATCCTGTCATTCCTTGTTACCAGTCTTGTGGGCCACCTACTGTCCATCTCTGTTATCAGTATGGTGTTTCATCTACTGTCATTCTTTGTTACCAGTAGTCACGTGTCCCACCCCCACCCTTTCTTCTCTTATTATTTTTCCCCATATATTCTACCTTGTACGTAGGTGGCAGATACCCCCTGTGAATCTCGCTACCGGTCAGCACTCTTCACAGGAAAAAAATCAACTCATCAAATCAGAAAAAAATTATATGCAATATGTCATTCTTTGTTACCATATCTGCACATTGTCTAAGTGATCATTACACGATTAGATCACTATCTCCCCTGGTTATCTAGCTAACTGTGGCCACAGTATTAACCCCTTAAGATACTCTATAAATTTAGTACCCTCCCCCTTTCAAAACAAACAAAATTAAATTAACACCAATCAAAAACAAAACAAAAATTGGCTTAAAGAAAACCCCACAGCCTTGAGTCAGTTATCACTGATTACCTTCCATTCATAAGAATAAAAATAAACCCAGGACTTATCTGCGCATTACTCATGGTATATCTGATTCAATATATGTATCCAGATCAAGCATATAGGCAACAGAAATTGGCAACAGAAAACATGGTCTAATATATCGATATGAACCTTTAAGAATAGATGTTATATTGGACTTATATCTAATCGATATATATATATATATCACTTTTCTTATTCAAAATGTATTACTCATTAACTGAAAAAAACATTGAATTCACATGATCATTTCCTGTTTCTTCACCTAACATGGACAACTCCTTATCTCGCATTACATCAACTGAATCCATCACTTTAGAGTTTCCAACTCACAGCTGCTTTATTTAATAAACCAAAAAAAATTAAATCAAAAACCCATAGCAGAAAAACATCAGTCCTACATTGCGGACTTCATCTCCGCAAGACAAGAGATGAAAAAAACTTTACAATGAGATAAACTCGATCTTTCTTTGTTATAAACAATATTCCAATTAACTTTATTTATTCTGGTGGTAAAAATGAACTGTTACTTGGCTTACAATATTAGCGTCTAGTCCTTTAAACTCTGTATTTTAACTGACCTCTGTCTATGGATATAAAGAAACTATCTCAAATTGTCATTGTAATCCGACTGCTTGCTAGCTCTAACAATGCAACGTATACTTAATTATTTATTAACATTTTCTTATATAAACCATATACAGTAGAAAAAATCTGAGGGTTTCCAAACAATACAGATTATGGATAAATCATGCATTCCATTTCTTCCACATGTTGCTGGCCAGACAACCAGGAAGAAATGTAAATACACAACCTCCTATCTCTAATCACCAAATTATAAGCACGGGAAAACCTACAACAAATATATGCAACTTCTTTAAAATTTATAGATTGGACAAACAAAGAAACTCTAATTATCAAAACAACCGCTACAGATTAGTTACTTCAGCAATATCCTCAGCAGACAATATACATCAAACAATCCAACCGCGGTCAAAAAATAAAAACAAACAAAAAAATACGGTACTTGTGAGTTATCTGGGCGCCCGATTTCGAAATCGACAATTTTATATGCATGTAAATTCAATAAATTTATTTTTTTAAACTTAGGAATGGACCAGTGGTAGGAGAAATGTTTGATGGTTCTATAGGAATAATTTTCCTGAGTTCATTCTTCTGCAGATGCATTTGGGCCTCTGCATAAGATGAAATCAACATACATGCCCTCTCTCTCCTTACATGGGTCATCCCATGGGCAGCTTCCGCATATGCCAGGAGGAGGGGTTTGGGGAGCTACTGATCTGCCCCCACCATCTTTACATAGGCCATTAGCCTTTTGACTGTATCCATTCATCATCCATTGGCACATTCCTGTTAAATACACAACTCTTGATGTTTTATGAGATTCTGCTGGTCAATTTGTAAAAACATTAAATTGTATAGTGGTGTGATTCACAACAGTGGCCATCTTATTTTTGTTACCAAGTGCAACAAGATCACTTTATAACATGTGAGCTTGACACTTAACAACTACTGCCTTTGCAGGGAGTTGCACAGCCTCAATGAGCTCCTTTACTTGCTGTGATATTAGCGTATTATATCATAGCAAAATCACGATGGAAAATGAGGATCTCTAAATCCAATACTACCGCATATCCCGTATATGGCCATCCTGAGTCTCCTTGTTGGTGACAACTACAATCTTTGTAGATGGTAGTGGCGTGTCAGAGATATCAGGTCTAATTGGAGAAATTTTGCTTTAAATATTCCTCACAATCATGTTCTAAATCCTGCCTCTCATCCATCCTCTGGGACTCCCGGGTCCCACCAGGTAGCAGAGTAGCAGGATTTAGCGTACCACACCTCTATTGGCTGGGATTTTTATTTAAATAAAACAAGCAAAAGCAATAGCATTATTAAGCTCAGACATCATATTAGCATTTGTCATTTGAAAAAAAAATGGCAGTTTTTAAACAGATGTTGACAAAACAACATTATCACTTGAGGGAAGCATTGGGGAGGGGGCTGGAGGTCATCCTTGGGTATGGCTGATCACTGTCCCATACAAACATTGCAATAACTTTAATCTATTCATTGTGCTTTTTCAAAAGGGTAAACAATATCTTCAATTCTAAGATCTTTTCAACCCATAATTGTTCAAATGTCCTTGTTATGGAAAACAGTTCTGTAACACTCCTTGGATATTTCACATCATTTAGGAATAAAACTTTACTCTCTTATCAATCTCATTAACCATTTCCTGCCTTTAATCTCCAACAGAGTTATTTCTGATGTTACTCTCACCTCATCACTGGAAAAAAACTTATTCCCTTCTGCTTTTTCAAAAATAAACAAAAAATTTCAAAATTATTCTTTTTTTCCCCATTTTTTTCTTTTTCTCCCTAAGGCTCTAAAAAACATATCACCTCTCCTCACTTCTCACTGAACAGAATTAACCCCTCAGTGGGACAGTACAATCTTTCCAAACATATGTGGGTTAGTGGGATATACTATCTCAATTCTTGAAGCTTTCACCACCTGTCACCAGACCATTGCGCGTTCACTCTCATCAAATAATCATTACCTCACAGGTGCATCATCATCGCCAATTCCAACTAACTATGACCAGCATAGTATTTTCTATTCCTTCTCACTTGCTCACACTAGTCACATACTCAGAGAACTTTCTGTGATCCCATACAAATGCTTAAAAAGGTGTTACCTCTTTCAAAGACAAAAATGTAAATAAAATAAATAAAAAATGTCCCCAAAAAACCTAACCATGCGTTATGTGTCATTCACTGTTACCACACCTACGCCTTCCACATCCTGTCATTCCTTGTTACCAGTCTTGTGGGCCACCTACTGTCCATCTCTGTTATCAGTATGGTGTTTCATCTACTGTCATTCTTTGTTACCAGTAGTCACGTGTCCCACCCCCACCCTTTCTTCTCTTATTATTTTTCCCCATATATTCTACCTTGTACGTAGGTGGCAGATACCCCCTGTGAATCTCGCTACCGGTCAGCACTCTTCACAGGAAAAAAATCAACTCATCAAATCAGAAAAAAATTATATGCAATATGTCATTCTTTGTTACCATATCTGCACATTGTCTAAGTGATCATTACACGATTAGATCACTATCTCCCCTGGTTATCTAGCTAACTGTGGCCACAGTATTAACCCCTTAAGATACTCTATAAATTTAGTACCCTCCCCCTTTCAAAACAAACAAAATTAAATTAACACCAATCAAAAACAAAACAAAAATTGGCTTAAAGAAAACCCCACAGCCTTGAGTCAGTTATCACTGATTACCTTCCATTCATAAGAATAAAAATAAACCCAGGACTTATCTGCGCATTACTCATGGTATATCTGATTCAATATATGTATCCAGATCAAGCATATAGGCAACAGAAATTGCCAACAGAAAACATGGTCTAATATATCGATATGAACCTTTAAGAATAGATGTTATATTGGACTTATATCTAATCGATATATATATATATCACTTTTCTTATTCAAAATGTATTACTCATTAACTGAAAAAAACATTGAATTCACATGATCATTTCCTGTTTCTTCACCTAACATGGACAACTCCTTATCTCGCATTACATCAACTGAATCCATCACTTTAGAGTTTCCAACTCACAGCTGCTTTATTTAATAAACCAAAAAAAATGAAATCAAAAACCCATAGCAGAAAAACATCAGTCCTACATTACGGACTTCATCTCCGCAAGACAAGAGATGAAAAAAACTTTACAATGAGATAAACTCGATCTTTCTTTGTTATAAACAATATTCCAATTAACTTTATTTATTCTGGTGGTAAAAATGAACTGTTACTTGGCTTACAATATTAGCGTCTAGTCCTTTAAACTCTGTATTTTAACTGACCTCTGTCTATGGATATAAAGAAACTATCTCAAATTGTCATTGTAATCCGACTGCTTGCTAGCTCTAACAATGCAACGTATACTTAATTATTTATTAACATTTTCTTATATAAACCATATACAGTAGAAAAAATCTGAGGGTTTCCAAACAATACAGATTATGGATAAATCATGCATTCCATTTCTTCCACATGTTGCTGGCCAGACAACCAGGAAGAAATGTAAATACACAACCTCCTATCTCTAATCACCAAATTATAAGCACGGGAAAACCTACAACAAATATATGCAACTTCTTTAAAATTTATAGATTGGACAAACAAAGAAACTCTAATTATCAAAACAACCGCTACAGATTAGTTACTTCAGCAATATCCTCAGCAGACAATATACATCAAACAATCCAACCGCGGTAAAAAATTAAAAACAAACAAAAAAATACGGTACTTGTGAGTTATCTGGGCGCCCGATTTCGAAATCGGGTCGGATCGGGCACATCGCATCGCATCGCATGCAACCATCGGATGCGATGCGATGCGATGACCCGATTTTTCCATAGGAATCAATGTTAAATTGGACTGAGTCCATTTTAACATGGAATTCAATGGGAAAAAGGGGTTCTTTTCATACCCCTACTATCCAAGTGGGCATGGAGTTGGATATAAACCTGTGGCGAGCGTAGCGAGCCACCGAGCCCGAAGCGTGGCGAGCGTAGCGAGCCCCGCGAGGGGACACAGAATACCGTCCCCTCGCGGGGCTCGCTACGCTCGCCACGCTTCGGGCTCGGTGGCTCGCTACGCTCGCCACAGGTTTATATCCAACTCCATGCCCACTTGGATAGTAGGGGTATGAAAAGGACCCCTTTTTCCATAGGAATCATTTTAACATTGATTCCTATGGAAAAATCGGGTCATCGCATCCGATGGTCGCATGCGATGCGATGCGATATCGCATCGCATCGCATCTGATTGTATGCCTTAACTTAAGGCATACAATCAAAAAATCGGGCGCCCAGATAACTCACAAGTACCAAAAATACTGTCATTTAAAGAATATTATTATTTTTTTTTTTTTTAAAGTAGAAAATTTATTGCCAGCATAACCTTTATACCAATATGCTTGCTATAGTCTGCATGCTTTGCAAATAAACTAAAGAAATACTCTTCCTGACCCAAGCAATGTTGTTTACAACTTCTTGCCAAGTTTCTCGCTGCTCTCCTTATCTATTCTCTGACACAGAGAAGAAATGGGCGATGCGGGGGGGGTTTAGCAAGCTGACAGTCTGCAAAATGCAGCGTTGTCTTTCCATGCCTTAAATTACGATCTATTTGTCTTATAATTAAAGAGCGAATTTGCTGAATTTGCCAAGTAATATGGATTACCACACTTTAACAGATGTTGAGAAAGATAAGGGTACAAAAAAATGCACCGACTTTACAATTTTTCCTACACATTTTTTTTTATTTTTTTTTTCAAACTTTGATTTTCTCAATAACTGATAAAATGTAAAAACCAACATCATTGGATCTCGCTGGGGCCTCCAACTGATAAAGCAGATATGATAAATAACCCAAACCAAATATATTTACTTTATTACCTTTAAATATAACGGCAACGCTGAAATGATTGCACACCCACACAACCTCGTTAGAAAATGTATGACAATGCTTTACTTGAAAAATAGCTTCATTACAGGTATTTGCAAATGCAGACTAACACAAGAAACATAAAATTGATTAGCTAATACTTAAACAGTAATTCTAAATCAAATCAAAATGGACACCTTTCAAGGACAGTGATCAGCCATGATTAAACCTCCTTCATAATTACCTCCACCCCCCCCCCCCCCGTGCTTGCTGGTTCTTCCTCAACTGCCTTTTTCCTCCTTCTATCACTCTGATATTTAAACCTTTATCACATTAATTAATTAATTACTCATAAGCATTGAGTCTTATTGGAAAGCTCTGCTTTCAATCATGATGTCATAATTAACCCAACACCCAACTTCAGTGGCCTTGTGGGTCTACGCATGTGTGGCCTTGTTCCCATCTTATTCAGTTTGTGGAGACTAGCTTCCTGTCCTTGCTACATTATACTGTCAACATCACATTCTTAAACTTCTAAAACCAAAAACAATTCTTTATAAGAAATCACTTTTACAGCACTGTATGATCAGCCATTTTAATAATATTATTATGCAAGTCATGCCTAACAAAATGGCTGCTGCTTCTAACATATTATAACTGTTTAGCGCAAAGGGAAGGCCTCATACGCAGTGAATAGTACAGTGTGCAACAAGCTAAAGTCATCTGCAGCAATAATAGCGGCAGTCAGGAAAACAGAATATAATAAAAGCATAGATTTATTGATTAGTTGATTTTCTGTATTATCAGTAACACAAATTGTTTTCTAAAGTCAGGAGCTTGCAAGACAGGCTTGGTATACAAAGCTCATCTTAAATCATGTAAAGCAGTTTCCACTGGTCTAGACCACATTATCTCATCTGGGTACTGTTTCTTAAGACATTTGGTTAGTGGAACCGCTCTAGCAGCGAAATCTCAAATGAACCTGCGATAATATCCCACCAGAACGAGGAGAAATGTCCTAAGTTGTGACTTATATTTAGGATTAGACCAGGTGAGGACTGCTTCTACCTTACTAGGCTGAGGTCTAACCTGTCCTCTGCCCACAATGTACCCCAAATACTTGGCTTCTATCACACCAATGGCACATTTCTCAGGGTTCGCAGTAAACCTGTGTGTCCGTAGAGAATGTAAGACAGCTCCTACCTTTGGTAGGTGTGACTCCCAGTCAGAGCTCAAAATAACAATGTCATCTAAATCTGCAGCTGCAGATTCCCTGTGAGGCCGCAGCAACTTATTAATAGCTCTTTGGAAGGTTACTGGGGCACCATGTAAACCAAATGGGAGCACTTTATATTGGAATAAGCCCTCTGGGGTAGAGAAGACTGTTTTTGCCTTAGCAGCTTCTGTTACTGGAATCTGCCAATAACCTTTTGTCAAATCAAGTGTAGTGAGATACTGACTGTTGGCTAAATTTTCTACCAAGTCATCAACCCGGGGCATAGAGTAAGCATCAAACCAGTACACTTGATTTAGTCATTGCAGAACCTTAAAGCAGGTGAAGGCTTAGGTACTAAGGCAATTGTATTATGACACTCACTGGTGGATTCTTCTATAACCCTTAGGTGTAACATCTCTTCCAACTTTTGCTTTACTGCTGCTCGCTTTGCTCGAGTATGAGATAGGGCCTTTGTTTAATAACCACCCTGGGTGGAGTCACAACATCATGTTGGATGATGTGTGTCTTTCCCAGGATGGCATAAACCACATCTTGGTAGTGCGTCATCAATCTCACCACTTTCCATTTCTGTTCAGGAGTAAGTATGACTTCAATGGGCATCTGGCATTCTGGAACCTTTTTAGCTACCAAAGAGGGCTGATTGGCAGGTTCCTTCCAGGGTTTTAACAGATTTACATGGTAGATTTGTACCTCCTTCTACCCTCCTGTCGGAACCTGTAACTGACTGGTCCCACATACATTTTGCTGGAAATGATAAGGCGGGTACCAGTGGAGTCCTAAACTCTGGCCGTGAGACTGTCCTCTGTCACACTGGGCATTCTTACAATACCTCTTAACGGAAGCATAGTTTGTTGCCCCGCTGCAAGTTCAGCAAACTTTTTTAGTAGTTCCTCCATTTTTTTCCTCCTCTTCCGCTTTATGGACAAACCTAGGGTTCTAATATAATGTGCCAGGCTTATCAATCAGACCCCACAGGCAACCTCCTGCTTTGTTGGATTTTTACACACACGAGCAACAGTCTGTTTATAATGTGATGGCCCTTTCAGGCTACAAGCACAATGCATCACTAGAGGAGAGAGAAAAAACCCCCACAAACTTGCAGTTTAAACACCGATATCTCACCCACTCATGCAGTACCGTGTCCTGCTGAGATGGATCCTTGCTCGTGTTCTCCACCAATTGTAAAAAGGATCACAAAAACAGGGTCTCAGATGATGACTTGGTAGTTTATTCTCATCAGCAGGTACAGCATGGGAGGTGACATTCATATACAGTTTGTACCACAAGCAGTAGCATACAGGCATAGCAGACTCCTAACAGGCTCCAATGGTCCCTATATAATCCACACCCCTGGCCTATCACTTGGGTAGATAGTCTACCGTTGAGAGCCAGCAAGCAATGCCCTGGGAAGTCTTAAATCAGGACATCCCAGGTGCTACTGATTACACCTGGGCTTCTGCTACTGAAAACAAAACCTGGTCTGGATCCTCCATATTGCTTTCATGTGGGGGAATGCTGACTCTGCCACACTAAATACACAAACACACAAAATAGATCAGGGTTGCCTACCTGACCCTCTCCATCAGGGAGAAAATGCTCTGTTCCTGGCCTTCCATGGTAATGTAGGATTGCCATCACCTGTGGGGAGCCAGGTAATTGATAAGAAAGGTGTCACCACAGGTGCTGGCAATCATACATTACCAGGGAAGGCCAGGAACAGAGCATTTTCTCCCTGAAGGAGAGGGTTGGGTAGGCAACCATGACATGGATACATACACAAACCACAGTACACACACACATACATACATACATACATACATACATAAACAGCATGCAATTATACCTACACAAACAACACATAAACAGAGCACATACCAGTAGAGGAACGAAGAGGAGATCCGGAGTCTGTAGCTGCTGCTCAGTAGCTCTCTGCTGCTTTCCCTGTAATGAACTCACTGCACAGAAGAGCAGTAACCATTCTCCCACAGTATGTGCCGCACAGGTGTCCCCGCCCTGTTTCCTCTCTGAAAAAAGGAGCTGGCGCATCTAGTGATGCATTGGGGGGGGGGGGGGGTGGCTAAGAGACAGGGGGCCTGTTGTGATGTACCCTCTGGGCCCCCTAATCCATATCTGCCAACGCTTCCTTTGCACAGAGTCTCCCATGGTGCTTCCTCAGCCCGCCGGGCTCTCCCATCAGTAGATGGGAGAGCCCGCTGTCAGTGCACAATGCTGCGGATTGGAAATATATTTCCGATCTGCAGCAGGTCGGGGCTCAACCGTTTTAGATGGGGATGGAATGGGCTGCCCTGGGCCCCTAGGACTATGAGGCCCTAGGATAACTGCCCACTAAGCCCATGTGAAAAGATGGCCCTGCTCTGTACTGTGCTTAACTGAGTTCATCTGGAGCCATTGTGTTTAATTTTTGTGTTCTATGGAGGACAGTGTGAATAATTTATATTTTTTATGTAGGTCTAATGTGATTTTTGTTAATGTGGGGGCCAGTGTGTCTGTGTGCAGTGCCGTTGAGGGAGTCGGGCAGCAAGAGAAGAGAGGAAAGGCTGCCACAGCAGAGGTGCCGGACGGGGTCCCTACAGTCGGGATCCCGACAGGCATTCACCCGATGTCGGGATCCCGACTGCCAAAACACAGACAGCCGGGTTCCCACCGGCTATTTTCCCTCGTGGGGGTCCACGACCCCCATAGAGGGAGAATAGAATAGGTGGCTCGCGTAGCGAGCTACCATGCCCGCAGTGTGACAAGCGCAGCGAGCCCACAAGGGACTTAGTTGCGCTCACCATGCTGTCTGGGTCTGGCCAGTTGGGATCCCGACGTCGGGCTAATGACTGTCGGGATCCCGACTGTCGGATCCCTATACCACACCCCCACAGCAGCACAGCCTCTCTCCCCTGTTCAGCACATGCTGCTCAGTGATGTCTGCTGAGTGGGGGAGAAAGGCAGCAGCAGCCTGTCCTCTCTCCCTGTGCGCGTGTCCTACATGGCCCTCGACCACTGCAATTTTTATTTTCATTTTTTTAACATGGTCATGGCCACGTGCCATCCAGTTGACCATGCCTCTTTATTTAACGGGGCCCTGCGGCATATTCAGCAGCCCTGCGTGTGTGTGGGCGGCCGTGGAGGACTGATGGTGTGCCTTGTCAATTTTAAAATCTTGTTCAGTGTGTCGTGAGTTAAAAAAGGTTGAAAATCACTTACAGAGATTAATGATATATGGCAGGGTGTGCTGGCTTTTATGGATATAGATCACATTCGGTACTTGTGTAGTTTCACGGCAGCACTTCCCAGCAGATCAATATGATTTGCATACGATTTGCATACGATTCCACCTGCGATGTGATTTAGCACACCCCCACTATCCACGTCAGCCCGAAGTGTGGCGAGTGCAGTGCGCCCCACGAGGGGACGCGGTACGCGTCCTCCCGACCTGTTCATACCCCTACTATCCACGTTGGCGTGGAGTTGATTTTACAAAGTGTGGCGAGCGCCTCCATGCTGATGTGGATAGTGGGGGTATGAACAGGTCGGGAGGTAATGTGGATAGTGGGGGTATGCTAAATAGCATTGCATATCGAATCATATGCAAATCGTATGCAAATCGCATGTGGTATTTGCATGCGATTTGATGTGATTTGCATACGATGCAATCCGCAGGGAAGTGCCGATGTGAAACTACACAAGTACCTAACATTCTTTTCAACCTACAGTAAATAAGAGTTACTGTACTAAATTGCTCTTCTGTCTCTTTCAGTGTATCAGTATAACAATACAAATGATGTGACCTGTAAAACAGAGATAAAGCAGCTCTGTGTGAGCTCCAACAGGACACTACAAGGTAAGTGCTCTATCATCTATGCAGGGCCACCGACAGGGGGGTGGTATGGGTACAACTGTCCCAGGCCCGGCCGCTCTGACAGAGGGTAGAGCCTGGGCAGCAGCCCACCAACACCCCCATTCACTGCATCTGCCCCTTGCCCACAGTCAGCTGGCCATCATCCCCCTCTTCCCAGTGACAGGCCGTGGGTCCTCCGCAGCCCACTGCACATACACAGCAGTCCCCAGGCCCGGCAGGATCCTCCTGCTGCCCACTGCCCGGGTACATACGCAGGCAGCAGGTATGCTGGGCACCAGTGTTCCCTCTAAGCTGTGCGCACGTGCGCGCGCACACAACTCGACGAGCGTGCGCACAGACATTACAACAGAGCGCACAAAGCAGCAGTGGTCCCTTTTTGCAGTTGTGGACTCAATTAATGTGCGTTTCACCCATTAACTACATTGTGTGCTGTGTTTTGAATGTTTAAATGTTTAATATAATTTTGAAGTAAACTTAACACAAATGCTGAACGTTATTTTCCAGTTATATATAAGTGACGCACAAAAATGTAAATTTCCTTCCAAAGCTGCACAGCCAAAATCTTTTGCCGCAAACAGCCCTTGTAAAATTAGAGGGAACATTGCTGGGCACCCGCACTGTAAGCCACGCATGGTATGACGTCATCGCACAGCTTACAGTGCAGGAGCCCAGCATGCTGGAGGATGAGCCAGAGAAGCCGCTGCCACCACCGCGGCCTCAGGTATGCTTTTAATACATGGCGGGGGGCGTGGGTTGGTAAGGCAGCCCTGCATCTATGGATATCTCATGGACATCCAGGCCAACTGGTAAATCCTTGTGCACAGTGGCGTAACTCCCATGGGAATAGGGAAATATATATATATATATATATCCACAGGAGTTGGATGCATACTTTACTCTATTGTATTTTTTAAACCACACATACGTGTGGTTGAGCAGTTTACTTCAAGCTGTTATCGGCAGAAATTTGGGCTTTTTGAAGTCCTACACCTCTGCAGGACAGAGGTTTTATCTAAACTGACGTGGTCAGTAACCCTTTATATTCACTATTGTTGGAAGAAGCCTATCTTTATGGTACTATTTTGATCGGATCACCAGTTACCCCTGATGAAGTTCTTAGGGACGAAACGCGTAGGGTTTTGTATCCAAAGAAGTTTGCATATCTTGAAGTTGGATCTGCTGTCATTCACTTGAACAAAGTGTATTTGAATCTGTTATCCACATTTAATTTCGTACAAACTCATTTTTATTGAAAATTAGAATAAATACGATTTTTATGTACCAATGTATGATCATTAATGTACAAAAGTGGTGAAATAGACAGAGCGCACATCTACCTCTTCTTCATTCAAAATATGGGAAACCCTTTCAATGCGCTAGAAGATGTCTGCGCTGCAACTCTATTAGTACCCCCTGTTAGTTGAGGGTAAAAAGAGAGATAGAAGGAATGTTGGATAGAATGTGCACCCCTATTAGATAGCTCCACCACCAGATGTATATAACTACAATTATCACAGACTAAAATGACAATTGGAAAATTTAATAGAAAAATACTTAAAAAAATAATAAAAACTTTTTCATTTGTTTGGAGTCATTCAATCAGTTCATAAGACAAGAAATATATTTAACGCGTTTCGTCATTATGACTTCTTCAGGGGTAACCAATGCAGGTTTATTGTGACATATAGCAACGTTTCGGGGCTGGGCCCCTTTATCAAGCCAACAAAACAGCAAGTGGAACAATGTGAAATAAACAGTGTTAAATACTTTAGTCTAAGCAGCTACCACCTCCCTCTCCCTCCGTCCACGTGCCGCACGCCGTAGTGTCTCACTTCCGCCTTGTCCCTGTCTCTAAATCATGTTGCATACATCTAAAAAACATAACCAAAATTTGTCCGTACCTTACACAAGACACTGCCAAAACTCTAATCCATGCACTCATTATATCACACATTGACTAATGAAATGGCCTCCTTATCGGTCTTCCTAAGAAAAGACTCTCACCACTACAATCCATTCTGAAAGCAACTGCAAGGTTGATCTTTCTAGCTAGATGTTCATCATTTGCTGATCCGCTCTGTCAGTCCCTCCATTGGATACCTGTATTTTACCACATTCATTATAAAATACTACTACTTCCATAAAAAGCCATCACTCTGACTACACTGACTTATATCTCTTCACTTATCTCATAATATATCCCCACCGACCTCTCCGCTCAAGATCTGCGTCTCTCATCCACACTCATTACTCGCTCCCACTTACACTTGCAGGATTTTTTTCGGGCAGCACCCACTGCATGGAATGCCCTTCCACGCACACTAAGACTCTCCTCTAGCCTCCACACTTTCAAGCATTCCCTGAAAACTCACCTCATCAGGCAGCTTATCATATTCAGGACCCCACACAAACTCCAGTAGCATTCTTATATAATTACATCCCATCAGGACTGCTCTGTAATCTTGTGGGACTGCCATGCTATGGAATCCTATCCTTATGTATCCCTCCTATTAGTCCTATATATTGTAAGCTTGCGAGCAGGACCCTCCTACCTCTATGTCGGTTTGTTTCTACCCAGTTTGTTTCACCACTGTTGTTTTCAATTGTAAAGCGCAACGGAATCTGCTGCGCTATATAAGACACTGTAACGGAATCTGCTGCGCTATATAAGACGCTGTAACGGAATCTGCTGCGCTATATAAGACACTGTAACGGAATCTGCTGCGCTATATAAGACACTGTAACGGAATATGCTGCGCTATATAAAGACACTGTAACGGAATCTGCTGCGCTATATAAGACACTGTAACGGAATCTGCTGCGCTGTATAAGACACTGTAACGGAATCTGCTGCGCTATATAAGACGCTGTAACGGAATCTGCTGCGCTATATAAGACGCTGTAATGGAATCTGCTGCGCTGTATAAGACGCTGTAACGGAATCTGCTGCGCTATATAAGACACTGTAACGGAATCTGCTGTGCTATATAAGACACTGTAACGGAATATGCTGCGCTATATAAAGACACTGTAATGGAATCTGCTGCGCTATATAAGACACTGTAACGGAATCTGCTGCGCTATATAAGACACTGTAACGGAATCTGCTGCGCTATATAAAGACACTGTAACGGAATCTGCTGCGCTATATAAAGACACTGTAACGGAATCTGCTGCGCTATATAAAGACACTGTAACGGAATCTGCTGCGCTATATAAAGACACTGTAACGGAATCTGCTGCGCTATATAAGACACTGTAACGGAATATGCTGCGCTATATAAAGACACTGTAACGGAATCTGCTGCGCTATATAAGACACTGTAACGGAATCTGCTGCGCTATATAAGACACTGTAACGGAATATGCTGCACTATATAAAGACACTGTAACGGAATCTGCTGCCCTATATAAGACGCTGTAATGGAATCTGCTGCACTATATAAGACACTGTAACGAAATCTGCTGCGCTATACAAGACACTGTAACGGAATCTGCTGCGCTATATAAAGACACTGTAACGGAATCTGCTGCGCTATATAAAGACACTGTAACGGAATCTGCTGCACTATATAAAGACACTGTAACGGAATATGCTGCACTATATAAAGACACTGTAATGGAATATGCTGCACTATATAAAGACACTGTAACGGAATATGCTGCACTATATAAAGACACTGTAACGGAATCTGCTGCTATATAAGACACTGTAACGGAATCTGCTGCTATATAAGACACTGTAACGGAATCTGCTGCACTATATAAGACCCTGTAACGGAATATGCTGCACTATATAAGACACTGTAACGGAATATGCTGCACTATATAAGACACTGTAACGGAATATGCTGCACTATATAAAGACACTGTAACTGAATATGCTGCGCTATATAAGAAACTGCAAATAAATAAATAATAATAAATACCAGTTGATCTGGTGGTGGTGGCTGCAAACTGGTGTGGACATATCTGGCTTGGGGCACATTTGAGAACAGCTCAAGGCACAATAGTGTGCCATGACATAGTGGTTGAAAAGAACTGATCAATACTTTAAGCTCCTTGGAGCAGGGCCCTCTTTCCCCTTGTTCTCACAACAGGTGGGGAAAATGTAACATGTGTAGAGAGAGTTAGATTTGGATGAGTTATGTTGTTTCTGTGAAGGGTAAATACTGGCTGCTTTATTTTCACACAGTCAATTACAGTAGATTTCAGTTTGAACACACCCCACCCAAATCTAACTGTCTCTGCACATGTTATATCTGCCCCAACTGCAGTGCACATGGTTTTGCCCATTTGAGAAAGATTTTGCATTTGTGATCAGCTCTTAATTAGGCACATAGGTAGTAGTGTAGAGCGGTGGTTCTCAACCTCAGTCATCAAGGACCCCCAACAGTGCACGTATTTCAGGTCTCCACACACAATCAAAGGTGAAATTATTAGCTCTTTTGGGGGTCCTTGAGGACCGAGGTTGAGAACCACTGGTGTAGAGCACCACATTCCATCAAACGTTTTTGACAAGTGTCCCACCCCCTGGCCCTCTCACTGACACGCCTCCTGTTTTTACACAGGAGGTGTGTGTGTGTTATATAAATTTAATATCAAATGATAGATTGTTTGATACCAGCAGTGGCAATGAGACTGAGTCTTGCTCATAGTTCTTGCAAAGTACAACAATGGTTTTAAAGTTCAAAATGTACCTTTATGGAAAATTCATTTTGACAGAATAGCCATTGAGATAGAGATCAATCAGAATGAAAAGATACATTTAAATTTGGAAAATTAACTGTGAAACTACATCACTATGACAATTTTTATTAAATCATCAGAATGGTCACTGTTAAACACTATGGTGATCTGGCGCTCTGTGTAGGACGAAAATAGAAATAATGGTGCCAAGTATACACATTTTATTAGGAACACCCTCTTCTCTGATTGGGTGAAGGTCTGTCTTATCTATATGGTGGTCGCTCGGCAATAGGGAACCTTTGAAGAAATTGTTCCTCCCTGGGCAGATGGTCACTATTTAAGTAGTTGGTCAGAAGAAGCCTGTTTGCAAAAGAATATTATCAATGTCATTGTCATTCGGCAGCGGTTAGATCAGATTATACAAAGTTTCCCTGGAACCAACACCCACAGCGAGTAGGGACAAAGGCACACATTGGCAGGGACAGAGGCACATACGGGCAGGGACAGAAGCACTCATGGGCAGAGACAGAGGCACACCCATGGGTAGGGAAATAGGCAGACACGGGTAGGGAAAAAAAGCAAACATGGGCAGGATGAAAGGCAAACATGGGCAGGATGAAAGGTGGGCAGGGACAGAGGCATACTGTACATGGGCAGGGACAGAGGCATACATGAACAGGACAGAGGCATACATGGGCAGGGACAGAGGCATACATGGGCAGGACAGAGGCATACATGAACAGGACAGAGGCACACATGGGCAGGACAGAGGCAAACATGGGCAGGATGAAAGGTGGGCAGGGACAGAGGCACACATGGGCAGGGACAGAGGCATACATGGGCAGGACAGAGGCACACATGGGCAGGACAGAGGCACAAATGGGCAGGACAGAGGCACACATGGGCAGGATGAAAGGTGGGCAGGGACAGAGGCACACATGGGCGGGACAGAGGCACACATGGGCGGGACAGAGGCACACATGGGCAGGACAGAGGCACACATGGGCGGGACAGAGGCACACATGGGCGGGACAGAGGCACACATGGGCAGGACAGAGGCACACATGGGCGGGACAGAGGCATACATGAACAGGACAGAGGCACACATGGGCAGGACAGAGGCACACATGGGCAGGACAGAGGCACACATGGAAATAGAGTGATAAAGTGGGGTTATTAAGCACCAACAGGGTTTAATTAAAAATGTATCTACAGTATTTCAGCTGCAGTCTTAATCAGGGGCAAGTGCAAGATTTTTATGGGGGGATTTCCAAATATATGATGACGCAAATTAAATAAATATATAAATAATAAATAAAATAAAAATCCGGAGGCAGATCCGTACACAGCCCCTGAGCTGGCCCTTCAGACTCCGGAGTGCTGGGAGCAGCGTGTGACAGAACGTAAAGACAGAGCAGAGGCGCGGCTCCCGGGTACCCAACACCACCCCTCCTACCGTTAGTTAGATCTCTCAGAGCTTTAATACACTGGGGGAAATTTACTAAGGAGGGGAGGTAACTATGATGTAACAGTGTAATGTGGGCTAGGTGACATGAGGGAGATTGCTAGACTAATGAGGGAGAGAGGGAGATTGCTGCTATGTCAGGGAGTCTCCTGCAGAATGCAGGAGGGGAGGTAACTATGATGTAACAGTGTAATGTGGGCTAGGTGACATGAGGGAGATTGCTAGACTAATGAGGGAGAGAGGGAGATTGCTGCTATGTCAGGGAGTCTCCTGCAGAATGCAGGAGGGGAGGTAACTATGATGTAACAGTGTAATGTGGGCTAGGTGACATGAGGGAGATTGCTAGACTAATGAGGGAGAGAGGGAGATTGCTGCTATGTCAGGGAGTCTCCTGCAGAATGCAGGAGGGGAGGTAACTATGATGTAACAGTGTAATGTGGGCTAGGTGACATGAGGGAGATTGCTAGACTAATGAGGGAGAGAGGGAGATTGCTGCTATGTCAGGGAGTCTCCTGCAGAATGCAGGAGGGGAGGTAACTATGATGTAGCAGTGTAATGTGGGCTAGGTGACATGAGGGAGATTGCTAGACTAATGAGGGAGAAAGAGAGATTGCTGCTATGTGAGGGAGTCTCCTGCAGAATGCAGGATGGGAGGCAACTATGATGTAACAGTGTAATGTGGGCTAGGTGACATGAGGGAGATTGCTAGACTAATGAGGGAGAAAGAGAGATTGCTGCTATGTGAGGGAGTCTCCTGCAGAATGCAGGATGGGAGGCAACTATGAGATGAGATGGTTTTAAAATTTCATTGTAAAGCGCAACGGAATCTGCTGCGCTATACTGTATAAGAAACTGTTAATAAATAAATAAATAAGTCTGCCATAAGCAATGTAGTTACCACTCCTAGATAAAGACTAATGCAGCCCACACACGCACCGATTCCAGCGTGCGTTGTGGGCTTAACTAGCACACACAGCATCGCATCGTATGCCTTGTGCATACGATGTGCATGCGATGCGATGCTGTGCTAGAAAAAGCTAGTACAAAAAGTATGTGCTGCACATACTTTTTGTACTGTACGATGAGGTGCCGCGGGAGCGCGCACCCCATTGTACATCATCGCACCGCCGGCATCGGCGCGTGTGTGGGCTGCATAAGGGCGAGATGTAAATGTTTTTTTTTAGGTGTGATCTCACCGTGTCTCGGTGTTCGGTACAGAGCAGCCTACTTAGTCGGCGGTAGTCAGTGCTGAGTGAGCAGAGCAACAGTGAGGACAGTGCTGAACAAGCTGAGTATGTGTGAGTGATTTTTTGGTGTTAAAGGGGTGATAATTAAAGTTCTACCTTTCTGGGTGGGTGTGTCTGTTATTTCCACTTTTTTTTTTTATAGAACTACGAGACCCAGTGGGCACATTAATGCCCCCCCCCATGCTGGGTCTTGTAGTTCTCCTGTCAAAAGCAATGTGTTTTTGACTATTTTTAAACACAGACCAGTGTCCACCGCTGGGGGTGATGCCTTTATTGGGGGGTCCACACTCCCTCGGTACCCCGTCTAGTGCTGACCAGCCATGGTGTTCATGTGACAGCAGGGGGACCTTACATAAAAAGTGTCCTCCAGCTGTGGCATGACACCGCTGGCTGTTCTAGCCCGAAGCTGGTTCTAAAATACATGAGACTCCCAGGTTTTTGTCCTCCATATTTTTGGAACCAGGACCAGTCCAAGAGTCCAGGGGTGGTTTTTAAAATACGGGGGACCCCTACGCTTTTTGGAACCAGGTCCAGCTCAATGAGCCCGGGGATGGTTATGCTCAGGAGGCTGGTTTTTTCTTTATTTTTCAATTTTGTAAAAAAGTTTTAGGCAGAACCATGCACAGATCTCATTGATCTGTGCATGGTTCTGTCACTCTCGCCAGGCTGAACCTGGTCTATTTGATTTGTGATTTTTGGTCATTACATTTGCCATTTTGATGTTTGCTATGAGAAAACACATGGATGCAATTTTTAATGTGTGATTTTTTAGACAGGTAAAAATGTACAAATTTTACCGCAATTCCCAAGTTATTACATGTGCGATTTTTGGAAAACATGCAAATTCGGCCATTTTTGACCAAAAATCGCACATATGTAAATAAATTGCACCTTATTACATCTCGTCCCAGTTCATACTTTCGAGCTCAATCAGTCAGCATATATTAGCCCTCCCGGGTTTAGCCATTACTCTTGGTGACTCCTAGATTTGCGAAAAGTGTCTCATTGTTAGGATCCGTAGAGTCCCCGCCAACCCTAACTCCGTTGCCTCCGGATAGAATTGACGGACGCGTGCAAGGGCTAAGGCTTCACCTATAATAGCCGCGTTCGACAGAGCCCGTTAGTCAGGCTCCGCCCCCGATGCCACCAGGTCTTACTTGTGACAACGCGCCCGTCAAGGCCAACGGAGGACAAGGGGAACTACTAACTGTAACCACAGGCGAGGACTCCCTAGACTAGGAGATGATAGAACTTGCCAGCAAGGCACTGGGAGTAACAATACTCTAGAGATGGTATTAGCAGCAATAAACGATATATGCAAGTAACAATACTCAAATGATGGTATAAGAACAATAACACGAGTACAGGAGTAACAATACTCAAAGGATGGTACGTAACACGAAATGGCATACAGGAGTAACAATATTCAAGGATGGTATTACAAATATTACAAGAATGACCAGGAACAAAATGAGATGAGGATAACCCCCCACTTATCTGAGAGAGGTGGAAAAAGAATGGGAAGGGTTAATCCTCAGCAGCAACACAGGAACAGACACTGGAGTACTGGAAGCAGGACAGGAGCCAAGACCACCAGAGACCAGGGAACCGGGAGTACTCTGACCAAGCAAGGAAGGACTATCACCGGCGTCAGAGAGTGGTGCCCGGGAGTTTAAATAGGGCGCCAAAAGGCATCCCCGGCAGCTGCTGCAAATCAGCTGCATTTTGTCCCCTCCTCTCCGCGGCCGCCTGGCGTACCCCGCCGCCTAGGCAACCGTTGCGGCAGAGGAGGAAGGAATTGAGAGGACACCGCTGAGCGCGCGTCAACGTCCGGCGATAGTGCGGGACTGATGACGCGGCGGCGTCCCGGCTGCCTGGCAACAGCCGGGGCGCGTCGCCCACGGGCCACCGGAGCCGCGCAGCCCGCGCTGCTCCTAACAGAACCCCCCCCCTTGAGGAGGGGTCACCGAACCCTCAGACCCGGGTTTGGACGGAAACCTCTTAAAGAATTCTGCCTTTAACCTGGGCGCGTGAAGAAACCTATTCGGTACCCACGACCTTTCTTCGTCACCAAAGCCCTTCCAATGGACCAGAAACTTCAGTTTCCCCCGGACCACTTTGGAATCCAAGACACGTTCAACAATAAATTCCTTGTGTCCCTGAACAATGAAGGGCTTGCGACTTTGGAGGGGCAAGGAGCGAGAATTACTTAAAACTGGTTTGAGAAGGGAACAATGAAAGACGCTATTAATTCTTAAAGACCTGGGTAGCCGTAGCCTGAATGCCACCGGATTGATTTGTTCGGTAATCAAGAAGGGCCCGATAAACTTGGGTCCCAACTTGGGACATCTTTGACGAAGTTTGATATGTCGAGTTGACAGCCAGACTCTTTGCCCAACTTGGAAAGAACACGGTCTTCTGTGTCTGTCAAAAAATATCTTGGAACGTGCTGCGGATTGCCTAAGGGCAAGATGCACCTTCTTCCAAGCCCTTTGAAGGAGAGCAACTGCAGAGGAAGAAGACCAAGAAGTATCCATGGGGACATCAAAAGAATTACATTTGGGATGAAATCCGAAATTGCACAAAAAAGGAGACTTCTTGGATGCCACATGATAGGCGTTGTTATAGGCGAACTCAGCCAAGGGTAACAGCTCCGCCCAATTGCTCTGGCATTTGGACACGAAACAACGTAAATATTGTTCCAACACCTGGTTTACTCTTTCGGTCTGCCCATTGGACTGTGGGTGATATCCAGAGGAGAGATTGAGTTGTACCCCCAACATAGAGAAAAACCGTCTCCAAAACGTAGCCACAAACTGTGTACCCCTATCAGAGACAATATTGTCAGGGAGGCCATGCAGCCGGAAGATGTGTGTCACAAACAACTGAGCTAATTCCTTGGCTGAGGGAAGCTTGCGCAAAGGGACAAAGTGTGCCATTTTACTGAAACGAACCACCGTGACCCAGATGGTGGTATAATGAGAAGAAGATGGAAGATCCACAATGAAGTCCATGGCCATATGAGACCATGGCCTTTTTGGAATGGACAACGGCAGAAGTTGACCCACAGGCGAGAGTCGCGAAGACTTATGTCTGGCACAAGTCTGACAAGAAGAAATAAAACGTTTCATGGCAGGCCACCAAACTGCACGGGACAAATGTTCAAGGGTCTTGGTTATGCCAGGATGTCCGGCGAGTCTACTAGAATGGAAGTCCTTGATGACCAATTCTCGCAGTTCCTTGGGAACAAAAAGACGACCCTGTGGGGAGTTCTGGGGAGCCAAGGATTGAGAGGCGATGACACGGGACGCCAAGTCCTGGGCTACAGCGGCATGGATGATGGAGGACGGGAGAATGGGGGTTTCACTGGAATTGGAAGCAAGACTGGTTACAAAACTCCGGGAAAGAGCGTCAGCCTTCACGTTTTTGGGACCGGGTCTGAAGGTGATGAGAAAACAAAACCTGGTAAAAAATAATGCCCATCGTGCCTGACGTGGGTTAAGTCTCTTGGCTGACTCGATATAGGCCAGATTTTTATGATCCGTGATCACCGTGATTACATGTTTGGCACCTTCCAACCAGTGGCGGCACTCTTCGAATGCCCATTTTATAGCCAGCAACTCCCGATTCCCTACATCATAATTCCTCTCGGCTGAGGAAAACTTACAGGAGAAGTAGGCACAGGGGTGAATTTTCTGATCGAAACTATTCTTTTGAGAAAGAACAGCTCCGGCCCCAATATCCGAGGCATCCACTTCAACAATAAATGGGAAACTGGGATCCGGATGATGTAAAATGGGAGCAGAACAAAAGGCCTTTTTTAAAGATTCAAAGGATTCGATAGCCTGTGGGGACCAATGACCAGGATCGGCATCTTTGCGGGTAAGCTCAACGATGGGAGCAACAATCTGAGAAAACGACCGAATAAATTTACGATAATAATTCGCAAAGCCCAGAAATCTTTGGACTGCTTTGAGGTTGGTCGGACGAGCCCAAGATAAGATAGCTTGAACTTTACATGGATCCATCGAAAAACCCTTGGGAGAGATGATGTACCCTAAAAAAGAGATCTGACAGACTTCAAATTCACACTTATCTAATTTGGTGTACAATTGGTTCTCTCGTAGTTTTTGGAGGACCATACAAACATGTCGGCGATGTTCGGAAAGACTCTTAGAGAAAATTAAAATGTCATCCAGGTACACCACTGCGAAAGTTCCTAAGAACGGCCGAAGCACCTCGTTAATGAAATCCTGGAAGACCGCAGGCGCGTTGGCAAGTCCAAACGGCATCACCAGGTATTCATAGTGGCCAGAATGGGTATTAAACGCGGTCTTCCACTCATCACCCTGGCGAATTCTGATGAGGTTATATGCACCCCTTAAATCGATTTTAGAAAAGATGACTGCTTCACGAATCTGATCAAATAAGACTGAAATGAGAGGTAATGGATAAGAATTCTTGATAGTTATTTTGTTAAGAGCTCGAAAGTCAATACATGGGCGGAGTGACCCGTCCTTTTTTTCTACAAAGAAAAAACCTGCACCCACCGGTGACTTAGAGGGACGAATAAACCCTTTCTCGAGACTTTCTTTGATATAACTATCCATAGCCTGGGATTCAGGAACCGATAAGGCATAAAGCCTCCCTTTGGGCAGCCGGGAGTCAGGAATCAGGTCAATGGCACAGTCAAAAGCACGGTGAGGGGGCAAAGTGTCCGCTTCTTTTTTCGAGAATACATCAGCAAACTCCCTATAGGGAGGAGGCAAAGAAGAGACGACCGAGTGTATGGCCCGTAGAGGAAGCGTGAGACATTTGTCAGTACAAGATGAACCCCACCACGTAATCTCCCCTGTCTCCCAGTCAATATTGGGATTATGTTTTTTTAACCACGGTAAACCCAGTACAAGAGGAGCCCAAGGACAATGAAAAATGTAAAAAGAGATCTCTTCCGCATGAAGAGCTCCCACCGACAATTGAATACCAGGAGTGCATGAAGAGATGCTGCCGTTGGAGAGCGGGAGGCCGTCTAACCCACAGACCGACATGGTGTTAATTAAGGGTACGGGCTTGAGCCCCAAAGTGTGAACCAGTCCAATGTCCATAAAGTTGCCGGCCGCCCCGCAATCCACAAAGGCAGAGACCTCTGATGATCTTTTATCACTAGAGACAATGACCTGTAATAAGATCGAGTTGAGGGAAGAAAAACTAGATAGGCCCAAATGAACTCCCCCGAATTCATCTAGGCCCGGTCTTTTTACTGGTTTCAAAGGACAAGCTACTGCCCGATGACCCTGACCTCCACAGTAGAGACATAAACCCCGGGTCCTCCTACAGTTCTTTTCTGCGGTGGATAAATGAGTAGCTCCAATCTGCATGGGTTCTTCATCTAAATTCTCCAGGGCAACCCCATGCGACTGTGTAGGCAGCACCCCTGAGTCCCTCTCTCTCTGGCGTTCGCGAAAACGCCGGTCTACCTTGATGGCCAATTGTATGACCTCATCAAGGGATGTGGGAGTGGGATAATGGACTAGGGCATCCTTAACACCCTCCGACAACCCTATTCTGAACTGGCTACGGAGAGCTGGGTCATTCCACCCAGAATCAATAGCTTATCTCCTAAACTGGGTGCAATATGCCTCCGCAGTTCCTTTACCCTGCCGAAGGGCCTGAAGATTAGCTTCAGCTGAGGCGGCCCGGTCTGGGTCATCATATAGCACCCCCATGGCAGAGAAAAAAGAATCCACTGACGTGAGGGCCAAGTCTCCTGAAGGGAGCCCGAAAGCCCAGTACTGAGGATCACCCTGGAGAAGGGAGACGATAATCCCCACCTTTTGAATCTCCGTACCTGAGGATATTGGCCGGAGTTTGATATACAATTTGCAAGCCTCCCTAAAATTAAAAAACTGGGAGCGATCCCCAGAAAAACGGTCAGGAAGGTTTATTTTTGGTTCAGGGTTTCTAGCAGGAGATAGGACCCTATGCGCCCGCTCCTCCTGTGTATTAACCCTGAGGGTAAGCTCCTGGAGCTTCTGGGTGAGTGTATGCATCTGCCCTGCAAGTGCGTGACCTGCGGCCTGTTGAGCAGGATCCATGATACAAAAGCGGATCCCCAAAAATAGGTACTAAGATACCTCTTCTTTTTTAGGCCGGTGATAATGTTAGGATCCGTAGAGTCCCCGCCAACCCTAACTCCGTTGCCTCCGGATAGAATTGACGGACGTGTGCAAGGGCTAAGGCTTCACCTATAATAGCCGCGTTCGACAGAGCCCGTTAGTCAGGCTCCGCCCCCGATGCCACCAGGTCTTACTTGTGACAACGCGCCCGTCAAGGCCAACGGAGGACAAGGGGAACTACTAACTGTAACCACAGGCGAGGACTCCCTAGACTAGGAGATGATAGAACTTGCCAGCAAGGCACTGGGAGTAACAATACTCTAGAGATGGTATTAGCAGCAATAAACGATATATGCAAGTAACAATACTCAAATGATGGTATAAGAACAATAACACGAGTACAGGAGTAACAATACTCAAAGGATGGTACGTAACACGAAATGGCATACAGGAGTAACAATACTCAAGGATGGTATTACAAATATTACAAGAATGACCAGGAACAAAATGAGATGAGGATAACCCCCCACTTATCTGAGAGAGGTGGAAAAAGAACGGGAAGGGTTAATCCTCAGCAGCAACACAGGAACAGACACTGGAGTGCTGGAAGCAGGACAGGAGCCAAGACCACCAGAGACCAGGGAACCGGGAGCACTCTGACCAAGCAAGGAAGGACTATCACCGGCGTCAGAGAGTGGTGCCCGGGAGTTTAAATAGGGCGCCACAAGGCATCCCCGGCAGCTGCTGCAAATCAGCTGCAGACTGTCCCCTCCTCTCCGCGGCCGCCTGGCGTCCCCCGCCGCCTAGGCAACTGTTGCGGCAGAGGAGGAAGGAATTGAGAGGACACCGCTGAGCGCGCGTCAACGTCCGGCGGAAGTGCGGGACTGATGACGCGGCGGCGTCCCGGCTGCCTGGCAACAGCCGGGGCGCGACGCCCACGGGCCACCGGAGCCGCGCAGCCCGCGCTGCTCCTAACACTCATCCACTTTTTGGTGTCCTTAACCCCGTGTGCCGGCCAACAGGCAAATACTGTAGAGCACAGGGCTTTTGGCCCCAAAAATGTCTTTGAATAAGTAGGAAGTTTCTAGACAGGGGTGGATCTAGGAGAAAATGACAGGGGGCACTATGATAGGACAGGGGATGGGAGGGGGAGAGGTGGTGTTAGTGGTGCCAGTGTACATGCTAAGAGAGCGGCCAGAGAGGGCAGAAATGGGAATAAAAATAGGCCCTGACATTTAAAGTCCCACCTTGGCATCAAAAGTGAAGGATGTAGTTCTTTGAGCGCTATAAGTGCTCTCTAGAAAAGATGGTGTGGCCACTCAAAAGGGGGCATGTCCTTGAATGTAGTGTACTTCCCCATATTCCACATCTACACATTATGCAACAAAATACACGACCCCGTTATACTTGCCCCTTACACATGATGCCAAATGAAATAAGCCAAAATTCACATAATGCCACACGAATTGAGCCAAAATTCACATAATGCTACACAGATTAAGCCAAAATTCACAATATATTTCATAAACAGGGACATTGAGCGCCAAAGGCGTGCATTAAAAATTTACACCATAATGCCCACCACTCCCTCTACCTTTGACCGGCTATATTGCTTAACTAGCTATATCTTTGGAACCAACTGACCCATTTATATGAGGCCAGTCCCGTGAAACTGAGCCGCTCCAGAGTAATCTGCTCTCAAAGAACATGAACAGCCATGAAATTAATAAAATTGGTTTATCCACAATATCGCCTGATCCAAATGATCCATAGGTATTAGCCTGGTATCAGATTGAAGGCCCAGGCTTCTGTGATGCTGTGATGCTGGGGGAGGACTCGCAGCCATTGGAACTGGGTGGGGGTCAGAATTAGTGGGTCCCTTGTTATCCTATGGGGAAAACATTCCAGGTTTGCCCGGCGGTATCTCCGATTCCCAGGGGGGTAGCGACGTGGGGCTAGGCTCGTTGTAAAGCCCCGGTCCTCAGCTACAAAACGAGCTATGTCAGAAACGATGGGGAGGGGGGTGGCACGTGCCCAGGTGCCCCCCCATGAATCCGCCACTGGTTCTAGATATGGGACAATGACTGGCATATTTTTTCAACCTCATAAACTATGTCACAAAATTTAGTGGAGCTCATATTTGGAAAAAAAAGTGATGTTTGAGTGTAATGTACTCTGACGCAAACACAAATTAACCCAGTAAAGATGTAGAATAATACAAGACAACATTACAAAGACAATTGTGTCTTACAGGGTGCGCTCTGTGTCCTAGTAACTGGCTGCTGTATGGGGACAACTGTTATTACTATTCAGATGCTACACTGAGGACATGGAAGCAGAGCCAGGAGCAGTGTGAGGTGATGGGAGCCCACTTACCAGTCATAGATAACCAGGAACAGCAGGTGAGTGGTCTGTGCTGAGGCTCAGTAATCATCTAATATATCCTATTATTTTTATTATTAATCAATCACCGTTATATTACTGTGTTCTAGGCACTTATAAGACACAATCTCACAAAACAGACTGGGGACAATATTTGGATTGGACTATACCAGGCTGAAGGTGGGTGGAGATGGGTGACCGGCCGGCACTATAACACCAGCCTGTAAGTGACTCCGATGTGACACCCAGCCATTGTTCTAGCAATAACCTGTAATCCAGGCCATGTACATGAACATCAGCTTCTGTCAGTTCAGTTACCATTGTATAATTGTTTATTCTTATAACCTCCATACATTCTAATGTGAATTTATTTTTGTATTTTTGTTTTTCTTACACAGGTTCCAGCTGGAGGATAATGGAGGGAGCTGTGCATCAACAAATGTACATGGTTGTTATTATACTGCTATGTGTAATTCTACATATACACTCATATGTCAGAGGAAAGCTGTGATGGTGTGACATTGCTGTAATAGGAGAATACTGTATGCTGATGGATCATATCATATCTGACATCTGATGTATGTTCCAAAGAGGACTAAAAATTAAAAACAACAACTGCATATTAAACATGTTTTGTGTGCAAACCTCATCCTGCAGAGCCGGGGTCTCACTGATCCGACAGACAAGTAACCATAGGCAAATCTAGAAATATGGTAATGGGTGGTCCCAGACTCAACCATTTGTGGGCCCACTGCGTGATGAAAAAGGGGTGTGGTCTCATGAAAGGAAGCGTAGCATCACAAAAAAGGGTGTGGTATTACACATTATACCACACACGGTAATGCCCATTACACATGTTAGCAAACTCCGTAATACCCATTATACATAAAGCCACACGCCGTAATGCCATTTACACATAAGTCCATAATACCCTTTACACATTGTGCCACAAATCATGATGCCCATTAAATACTATATAACAAACCGTAATGCCCAATACATATTTGACACATAAGTGTCACTTACCTACATGCTCATTGCTAGGGAGTTCTTGCTTGATGCCAGGGGCTTCAAGCTGGAGGCCAAGGGGGCTTCATGCTCGTTGCCAAGTTGGATTGGACCATACCTTGGTCACTGCCCGCTTCTCCTGGGTTGTCAGGGCCAGGTATGTCCTGCTGGTGGTGTGGACAAATCCCATCTCATGTCCACTTACTGCCTATGTGCTGTAGAAACTGTAGAAATTCTCTGTGTGGAGGTGATTAACAAGGCAGCTCCCAGCGGGGATGGCTGCCTGGAGTCAGGAAGTGCTGTGCACTGTGGTGCCGTCTTCTCTCCTCACAATGTGGGAGTCGGGACACACACTATACAGGGAGCGCGCCGCTGACACTAACACAACAGGGCGCACTGATAATGGACAGCATGCACGGGGGAGAGCAGGGACTGCCTACACCAGGGGATGGGAGGCGCAGAGGGACAAACAAGTCAGCCTGCGGGTTGAAGCTGCTATTGCCACTCTGGGAAATAGGTGCAGAGCGCATCTCGGTACGTCTTTACTTTCACGGCGCCAGCATGGCGCCGCGCGTACTTCCGGGTTACGCTCGCCACAAACTAAGTAAAATAAACGAAGTTAACGCCATGCCAACATGGATAGTTCATACCTCCACTATCCATGTTGGCATGGAGTTGATTTTAATTAGCGTGGCGAGCGTAGCGACCCACCGAGCCCGCAGCGTGGGCGAGCGAAGCGAGCCCCGCAAGGGGACTCTGGCGCGCGGCGCCATGCTGGCGCCGTGAAAGTAAAGAAGTACCCGCATCTCTTCGACATATACAGCCGGGCAGAACAGCTCTCTCTGCCCTGCTGTCATTGCTTTAAATTGTGTGCAGCGAGTTAATGGGTGGTCTGGTGCACCCCCGGACCACCCCCTAGATTCACCTATGCAAGTCACACATAAAAAAAAATTTGATAGTATACCTCCCAACATTAGTCTGCTGTGAATCGGGCCCAAAAGGAGGTCAGGGCCATGGAAGGTATAGATAGGGACTGAGGTTGAGGGGCGTGGCCTAGCACTGGGGAGGGGGGGGGGTGCCCATTGCTCCTCAAGCAGCTAGGCAGCCCACGGCTCCTCTCAGTGCACTGAAAGATGCCCGGCTCCACCCTCCCAGCCTACGGAACACTGTGTCCCATGTTTGGAAAAGGGGATGGTGTACAATTAGCAGGACTGTCCCACTTTAGTCAGGACAGTTGGGAGCTATGCAATAGTTGTTGTAAATCTGTTTTCCATAACAACATACAAATACACAAAAAGGTAAATACCCTGTACATTGGGTATATGTTTATCATCCGCTAAGGGAGAGAAGTGATGGCAGCATGCATTATGTGTGCTGATACAGCTTCTTACCCATGTATGAATGCCATTATTGGCACTACTCTGTAAGATGGCGCTCCGTTGTGTATGGCACTGAATGTTCTGACACCTGCAGTTATTGAGAGCTGCAAAGTCATTGTAACCTGGCTGCTGCTGGCTCCTGGTTCCATTGGAGATCATAAATACACAAATGGGAAGTAACAACCAGGTGTAATCACCCACATGTATCTGGGTCCAGCTGCTACGCTGAGCAATTGTCCTTTCTTATACTGCCCTGGTGTAGGAAATTATACATGGAAGAGTTGAGGCAGAACATTACAGTGGAGTAGGGGGAAGTGTTTAATAATAGGGCAAGTGTCCCGGCATAATGCATATAACTGTAACTAGGGTGGCCAATCCCGGGATCGGGATCGGCGGGATCCCGGGATTTGGCCTAAAAAAGTCGGGGATTTCAATCCCGGGATTGGATTATCCAATCCCGGGATTTTCGGGATTAGACTGCGCATGCGCAGTCTAACGCCGGGCAGCGTCTGAGCACTAGCTCAGACGCTGCCTGGCTCCCGAATCCTGACCCCTGCGTGCGGCGATGCGTAGCGTGACAGTAGAGGTCACGCTGCGCAGCCTTCTGCTGTGCACGCCCCCTTCCAGTCTCCTTCGCACGTCGCCCGCCTGCCTCTGCCCACCCGCATCCTTTCCGGCCTGCGGCCTGGCTGCTAAAAAGGAGGTGCACGAGCCTGGAGGCACCGTGCACCTCCGAACCCACTCCCGGCCGCCCGCCCGCTAATGTAAGTAAATGTGTGGGTCTGCCGGTGTTGGGGTGGGTATGTTTGGAGCAGAACTGTATTAGGGATGCCAATCCCGGGATCCCGAGAATCCTGGGATTGAGCATTTTTCAATCCCGGATCCCGGGATTGAAAAAATGCCCCGGGATTGGCATCCCTAACTGTAACATAGTAGTGGAGTATTGGTGGCTGGGTGAAGCAGGTATGAGTGTAGAGGGGGGAAGGTTACTAATCGGTCAAATCGACACCTGCAGAAACTGCAGCGGGAGCAGTGCCAGATTAAGCCTTCAGGCGGCCCGGGGCACTTTAGACAGGGGGGCCCCCTTGCACTTGTCATTACTGGCCGCAAACTGCACGGGAGAATATTACACTGTCAAAACACAGAGTAAAGGCAGTATAAACTTGGTCAATGGGTAACTTCAGGGGATACATATATATATATACAGTCCATTGATTCTGGCACTCACTGATACAGGTTATGCTGCTCCCGTTGCCTTCCGTGAAACGGGACTACACATGCAGTGTCTCCCAATAAACAGCAGATACCGGCGGCACTTGGGAAATAACGACAGGACACCTCAGCCTGATTGCCAACATTTCAATGCTACTGCATTTTCCTCAGGGCATTACGTGTAATGCCCTGAGGAAAATGCAGTAGCATTGAAACGTTGGCAATCAGGCTGAGGTGTCCTGTCGTTATTTCCCGAGTGCCGCCGGTATCTGCTGTTTATATATATATATATATATATATATATATATATATATATATATATATATAGGCAGAGAATCCCGCACTCACATCCAGGAGAGTTGGATATATTGGGGTGCACCTTAAAGTAATCCTGTCCAGACGACCAAAAATATCCACAAGTGCTAAATAAAAAGCCAGGGCACTCACCATTGCAGTCACAGTCAGCTCTTGTTTAATTATACATAAGTATTGTCGACGTTTCGACCCTCTAGGGGCCTTTGTCAAGACAGCTCATTTGCATCAACAGGCAAAATTACTCTGCCTGCCTGTATTTTGCCTGTTGATGCAAATGAGCTGTCTTGACAAAGGCCCCTAGAGGGTCGAAACGTCGACAATACTTATGTATAATTAAACAAGAGCTGACTGTGACTGCAATGGTGAGTGCCCTGGCTTTTTATTAAGCACTTGTGGATATATATATATATATATATATATATATATAATCTGGGTGGTGGCGGTGGCACTCTCGGACTCAGAAAAAAAGACAACAGGTGCCCCTTAGTGGTTCAACGTTTCAGTGCCCTGTGCACTTTTATCAAGAACGGCAGTTCTTGATAACTGCTAAGGAGCATCTGTTGTCTTTTTTTCTGAGTCCGAGAGTGCCACCGCCACCACCCAGATATGCAAGTGCGGCCATAACAGGCAGCACATTTACGGGGAGCACCGGGCAAGATTTCCCTTCACATGAGTGCCGGCCAGCCACAACCTCTATATATATATATATATATATATATATATATATATATATATATATATATATATATATATATATATATATATATGACAGCAGTGGCACTCCTGGGAATTTTCATCAGTAATAAGACACAAACGCAGGTTTACTCCAGAGGGAGTAAACCTGCGTTTGTGTCTTATTACTGATGAAAATTCCCAGGAGTGCCACTGCTGTCATATATATCTATTCACTTGAGTGCAGCACCCGGGCAGTTGACAGTTGGAAACACGGAGTGCCGGTATCCCGCCATTTATATATATATATATATATATATATATACAGAAAGAGAGAGAATGGCGCAACCAAGTCAGTGATCATAGAAAATTTTACTGGACAAATAAATAACTGACATACATGGTAAAAAGCAGCAAACAGCTTGCCCAACGAATAAGATCCTTCAGAAGCCAGCGGGAGTCGGTGGTAGCCGGGACTCAGTTTCCCACCGACGGTGCCTCTTTTGCTCGGACCAGGAGAGACCTATCAGGTCTGTGCACGGTGCCGTGAAGGTAGCCACGCCTCTACGCGTTTCGTCACGTGTGTCTCACTTCCGCCTTGTCCCTGTCCCTGTCTCTAAATCATGTTGCATACATCTAAAAAACATATCCAAAATGTGTCTATACCTTACACAAGACACTGCCAAAACTCTAATCCATGCACTCATTATATCACACATTGACTAATACAATAGCCTCCTGGCTGGTTTTCCTAAGAAAAGACTCTCACCGCTACAATCCATTCTGAATGCAACTGCAAGGTTGACGTTCATCATCTGCTGATCCGCTCTGCCAATCCCTCCATTGGTTGCCTGTATCTTACCATATTCAATATAAAATACTTTCATACAAAGCCATCACTCTGACTATACCGACTTATATCTCTTCACTTATCTCAAATATATCCTAACCCAACCTTTCCGTTCTGCACGAGATCTGCGTCTCTCATTAACACTCTTTACTCGCTCCTACACTTGCAGGATTTTTTTCGGGCAGCTGCCACCGTATGGAATGCCCTTCCACGTACACTGAGACTATCCTCTATCCTCCAAACTTTCAAGCATTCTCTGAAAACTCACCTCTACAGGCAGCTTATCATATTCAGGACCCCCACACAACCTCCAGTAGCATTCTTATCTAATTGCTTCCCATCAGGACTGTCTAGTAATCTGATGGGACTGCCATGCTATGGAATCCTATCCTTATGTATCTCTCCTATTATCCCTATAGATTGTAAGCTTGGGAGCAGGACCCTTCTACCTCTATGTCGGTTTGTTTCTACCCAGTTTCTTTCATCACTGTTGTTTTCAATTGTAAAGCGCAACGGAATATTCTGCGCTATATAAGAAACTGCAAATAAATAAATAATAATAAATACCAGTTGATCTGGTGGTGGTGGCTGCAAACTGGTGTGGACATCTCTGGCTTGGGGCACATTTGAGAACAGCTCAAGGCACACTAGTGTGCCATGACATAGTGGTTGAAAAGAACTGATCAATACTTTAAGCTCCTTGGAGCAGGGCCCTCTTTCCTCCTGTTCTCACAACAGGTGGGGAAAATGTAACATGAGTATGGAGGGTTAGATTTGGATGAGTTATGTTGTTTCTGTGAAGGGTAAATACTGGCTGCTTTATTTTCACACAGTCAATTACAGTAGATTTCAGTTTGAACACACCCCACCCAAATCTAACTCTGTCTGCACATGTTACATCTGCCCCACCTGCAGTGCACATGGTTTTGCCCATTGGAGAAAGATTTTGCATTTGTGATCAGCTCTTAATTAGGCACATAGGTAGTAGTGTAGAGCGGTGGTTCTCAACCTCAGTCCTCAAGGACCCCCAACAGTGCACGTATTTCAGGTCTCCATACACAATCAAAGGTGAAATTATTAGCTCTTTTGGGGGTCCTTGAGGACCGAGGTTGAGAACCACTGGTGTAGAGCACCACATTCCATCAAACCTTTTTGACAAGTGTCCCACCCCCTGGCCCTCTCACTGACACACCTCCTGTTTTCACACAGGAGGTGTGTGTGTGTTATATACATTTTATATCAAATGATAGATTGTTTGATACCAGAAGTGGCAATGAGACTGAGGGTGACATTCTATGCTTTGAGATAAATGCGCATTTTTTTTAGCGCACCACATCGCCGCAATTCGCCCTTTTTCAAATCGCACTTTTCAGTCATAATTCGCATATTTAATGTGATGCGCTTTGGAGGCTGAAAAGTGCGAAGAGGTGCGATTTGCGGCGAAGTGGTGCGATTTTAAGTAACAAAAAAGTGCGAGTTCTTCCGCCGGTCATGTGCGAGTTTTAGACCAACCGGAGTGTGATTTACAAAACTGTCTCCGCATGACTAAGAACCCCCCAACCTATTGGCCCACCTGTGTCCCCTCCATTATGCATCACACCCCCTATATAAAGGGGCATTGGCGCCATTTCACTCTTTGATAGGAAGTAAGGAGCATGGAGAGGAGCAGTGGCAGTGTGAGTACAGGAAGAGGTGTTGGTGGCAGAGTGAGGAGTGGCAGAGGGAGCAGTGGCAGAGTGAGGAGTGGCAGAGGAAGCAGTGGCAGAGGGAGCAGTGGCAGAGGGAGCAGTGGCAGAGGGACCAGTGGCAGCAGCCAGACAAGTGTGAGAGCCAGCAGTGTGGCAGGCAGCATGGCCACAGCAAGGCCAGCCCCAGGCCAGACCCTGGGTGTCCAGCCCCAGCAGGAGGAGGTGGAGGATCCGCTGGCATCCCCATCCTACAGCCAAGACCTAGACCATACCCCACACCAGCTGCAGGAGGGCCACATGTCAGAGGTGGAGGAAGATGGTGGTGAGGAGGAGGAAGACACTGGCATGGAGGAGAAGGGCTACATGGCTGGAGTTGAAAATGAGGAGGAGGAGGAGGTGGAAGCTGGCCGCACAAAAAGTGGCCGAAAGGTCCGCTTTTCATATGAGGAAAATGCAGCACTTGTCCGGGCTATCCTGCCAGTGTTTGACCGTTTGCTTGGCAAATCTCACCACAAGACCACTGCACAGCGCAAAAGGGCTATGTGAAAGGACATCACCCAGGCGGTGAACGCTGTCAGTCAGCACAAGCGCCTGGTCCGCAATGTAAAAAAGAGATTTAACGACATCAAAAGGCAGTTGAAAAATAAAATGGCCATGGAGTTGGAGGAGGCCACCAAGACTGGAGGAGGAAGCCCCAACACTGTGTGCTACAATTCATATGAGGTGAAGCTGAAGCGCATCATACCCCCTGAGGTCCTGCCTGGCATGCACGTGGCGGATTCCACAACACCAGTGAGCCATGTTTGACTGCAAACGTCATTCATACATATATCAAATGTACTTACTAGCTAGATACCAGCAAGGGATAGGTCAGCACCACCATGTGCATCCGTTGGGCACTGTGTATTAGGCTAAATGTTGGTGGAAACAGATGGTATTGGTCAATAATTTGTTTATGACTACACTTACAGTACAGGTACATTTTGGAGTACAGGGCACATGTGCTTACCAGAAAAGTAACGGCTGCTGATGTATGTCCGCCACAACTTCTTTAAAGCAAGTAACACTTGAGTAAAATGCTTAGAGAAAGTGGCCTGTGATACCCCCAAGGCCCATGAGGTCACAGACTGAGTGGAGCCTGTGGCCAAATAGTAGAGGGCACACATTAATTTGTGCTGGGCAGACACTGCATAGTTGGCTCCAGTGCTTAAAGTGGTCCAAGGGAGGTGGTGGAACTCACCCCTCTACACCCACCCTTGTGGGCCACACCCCTAGCACCTCCCACCTGACAGAAGCCACGCCCATATCCCCGCCCCTTTAAGTATATTCATTGTTTACCCTGATTACAGTAAATAAATAAAATAAATATGAGTACAGGTAAAAAGAATGCCACAATTCAATACACATTAGAGCTTAAATATAAGTAGCGAGGACTTGATCAACGTACTGTACTACTAGGGGCTGGTGGCCAATGATGGTCACTGAGTGTTTGAGTATGGGAGAGGTGTGAGTGCAATGTGTAGAGAAGAGGGCTTAGACAACAGGAGGGAAGAGGGCCCTGCTCTGAAGAGCTTACAATCTAGTAGGGGCAACAGACAGATTACATGAGGTGCTAGCAGGTAGCAGGATGTAAGCAGGCCAACGTGTGTGGCAGGGGTCAGGTCCGAGTTTGGTGGCAGTGTGGACTTTTTTTGCTAATTATTTTCTCTTTAAAAAATCGGTACTTGTTTCCTAGCACGGCCACAATCTTATGGATCGTGTACCTTTAAGTTAAGGTACACGATCCACACGATGGACCCGATTTCCTTTGAAATCAGGTCCATTTGGCCGGCTAAGACACAATATCGGGGGCATCGCGGCGGTGCGACCGACGCGATGCCCCCGATTTTTCCATAGGCTTCAATGTTAAAAAATATTTTAACATTGAAATCGTGTCGGGAAAGGTAAAATATCGGGGGCATCGCGTCGGTCGGGACCATTAACATTGGTCCCGACGCGATGCCCCCGATTTTTCCATAGGCTTCAATGTTAAAATATTTTTTAACATTGAAATCGTGAGAAAATGTGAAAAATGTGAAATGGGCCAATATGACCCATTTCACATTATAGATGTCCCCGTCGTCACCCCACGATAGACGCCAACCCGAAGCGTGGCGAGCGCAGCGAGCCACCGAGCCCGAAGCGTGGCGAGCACAGCGAGCCCAGCGAGGGGACGCGTATAACTTCACAGGTATACGCGTCCCCTCGCGGGGCTCGCTGCGCTCGCCACGCTTCGGGCTCGGTGGCTCGCTGCGCTCGCCACACTATTCTATTCTCAACTCCACGCCGACGTGGATAGTAGGGGAATGAAAAGGTCGGAGGACGCGCACCGCCGCCCCTTGCGGGCTCGCTGCGCTCGCCACGCTTCGGGTTGGCGTCTATCGTGGGGTGGGGTTTACGCCGTTAAATTTGGGGGGGTTGGGAATATTTTACATTGAATCCAATGTAAAATCGGGTCCCAGGGACCCGATTTACATTTCATTCAATCAAAAAATCGGGTCGGTCGCGTCGATCGCATCGCATGCGACCAAATCGCATGCGATGCGATCGACCCGATTTTTCCGACACGACCACCCCGATGTAAATCGGTGTGGCCGTGCTAGGAAACAAGTACCAAAAAATCTGATATCACCCAGTATCCCACACTGCCACAAAACTCGGACTTCAATACAGCTTGCCCTTTGTCTGGGTGTGCATAGGCATTACACACCCAATATAGCTTTTAAAACACTAGCAGTCACCCACAAATAAATAAAATACAAATCACCCATTTAAAAACACACTAAGGGCCTAAGGTTCACTCAGAATGAGGTAAATTTGGTGCGTTTCCGATGTTTGCTGCGAGGAGGGAGGGCCAAACAGGGCAGCGGGAACAGTGCTCACCTATGGGAATGCCCTGCGTTTTATGGGCATCCCCATGAAAACTCTAGGCATTCCCATGGGAACGCAGGCCCTGACTTCTATATGCAAAGGCAGGAGAAATCATTTAATCGTCAATGATCATTAAATAATTTCCCCTGCTAGTGGATGCATGTGAGGGTATGTGTTCAGGGCAGTTTATCAGGTGCTCAGTAAGCTGTGGTGTTTGCAGCTCACAGAGACAACAGAGAGAGAGATAGGGGTAGCCATCGACTATCGATGTTCCCAAGACGTGTGCGCATCCCGTGCAGCAAGGTCGCCCGCAGCGGACCGTCCCATTGCTCTGCGCATGCGTGGGGAAGCACCCCTTGAATGATTTGGCACACTTAACAGCACCCTTGCAGTAAGAAAAAATATATATATATATTTTTCTTTCAATTAAAAAAGAAAAGCCAGCTCCCCTGGACTGATACTGCACACATGGCGGTGCCCCTGGACTGATACGGCATACATGGAGCATCCCTGGAATTATATAGCACACCTAGCAGCACCCCTGAAATTATATAGCACACATTGCAGCACCCATGAAATTGTACAACACACATGGCAGCACCCCTGAAATGATATGTAGTGTTTATTCTAGCACCCGCCATATTTGAAAACCCATGCAGTTCCTCTTCCCTGTCTGGGGTGTCGCTGTCTGCTGTGGTGTTTCTAGCACAGGACAGGTTTGCATATCAGTGCTGATATACAGACCACACTGTGCTAGAAGCACTACAGCAAACAGCAACACCCCAGGCAGGTAAGAGGAACTGCATGGGTTTTCAAATATGGCGGGTGCTAGATTGAACACTAGATATGGCACACTTAACAGCAAACTTGCAGTAAGAAAAAAATAAAATGATTTTAATAAAAAAAAAAAAAGCCAGCTGCCCTGGACTGAGAAGACACATATGGCGGCACTCCTGGACTGATAAGGCACACATGGCGGAACCCCTGTATTGATAAGGCACACATGGCGGAACTCCTGGACTGATAAGGCACACATGGCGGCACCCCTGGATTGATAAGGCACACATGGCGGAACTCCTGGACTGATAAGGCACACATGGCGGAACCCCTGTATTGATAAGGCACACATGGCGGCACCCCTGGATTGATAAGGCACACATGGCGGCACCCCTGGACAGATACGGCACCCATGGCGGCGCCAGTGGAATTATACAATACACATGGCAGAACCAGTCAGACACTAAGAGAAATATGTTCAGGGATGCCTAAGAGCCATCATCCATACATTTATACTTACACCACCACCCTCATACATTCAGTACATACAGTATCACTCTCACCGATCTATCCATACAGTGCCACTGAGAGGATCTGGCGGGCGCCTGTGATAAACGAGTCCGGCTCACTCTGTATCATATATACTAAACACCCCCCCCCCCCCCGGTGACACGCACCCCCCCCCCCCACTACCCCCCCCCCCTGTGAGATACAGCATGACCCACCCTACCCCTCCTCAGCCCTAGTGACATACCCTACCCCACCATCCCCCTCAGCAACCTGCAGTAACCAACCTGAGCTACCCCCCCCCAGTCTCATTGATAGACACTACTTCCAGCCCCATATATGTAATCTCACTCCCAGCCAGCATCAGTAACATGCCAAAAAATTGGACAAATTACAAGTTTTAGACTAGTCCCCCAGCCCAGCCCCTGGCACCAATGACACAACATTATACAACATACTGCTGCTCCCCCAGGCCCCACATCATTGAGATAACAGCTGCAGTGCAGTCAGTAGTACACTAACTCACCAACAAAATGGTAATGGTCACAGAGCCTGAGGCTGGAGCAGGAGGTGGAGGAGAAGCAGACTGAGTGCGCAGTAAAATGGAAAATGGCGCCAGAGAAAAGGCCCGCCAACGCCAACCCCCCCCCTCCTCCCTCCCTAACTCAATCCTTGAAAAAGCTGCCCCTAGAGGCAGTGAAACGCGTTGGAAGCTGCTCCCTCTCACAGCCCCTCACTGCCATTATTACTCCGCATGCATCAGGATCCAACCAGCCGTCTTCAATCCCCACTGTTGGTAACTAATTTGTCCGGGACACTGCCACCCTGTTTTTCCACATCCATCGTGATTCCTACCCAGGAGGAAAATCCATCTACCTCCTCCCTTCAAACGGAGAAAACAGCTTTCTACAGCAGTCCTATATGGATACAAATCTCCAAAGGGATACACAGTGGTAACTATACCTTCATCTATTTGTGTACGATTGAATCCAGTGGAAAACCCCTAACACCCCCCGTCCAAAAGGACTTCTACGTTCCATTCGGGACTGTACTTAGACGGCACAAATAGGAGCGGATCCTGTTTCACTTTTATTTCAACTACATCGGCATTTATTGAGGGCCCTGAGAGGTTTTATTTTTTTCCCCCATATTATATGGTACCATTTTATTGTTCCAATGTTAATATGAATTGTGTATATTATATTTGTTATTAAATGTTTTTCATTTTTGAATATTCCTCATTGGTAAGCGCTACTTTATTTCTCCAGTATTGCTCTCTCTTTTTTCAGGGACCTACTCAGTCCCTCTAAGTAGCAGCTTTGTTTGACATCCACCCCATATACAGCGCCCTCGGACTACCCCAGGGCGGTCCTTTTGTTTCTTACCTGCAGTAACCAACCTGAGCTACCCCCCCCCCCCCAGTCTCATTGATAGACACTACTTCCAGCCCCATATATGTAATCTCACTCCCAGCCAGCATCAGTAACATGCCAAAAAATTGGACAAATTACAAGTTTTAGACTAGTCCCCCAGCCCAGCCCCTGGCACCAATGACACAACATTATACAACATACTGCTGCTCCCCCAGGCCCCACATCATTGAGATAACAGCTGCAGTGCAGTCAGTAGTACACTAACTCACCAACAAAATGGTAATGGTCACAGAGCCTGAGGCTGGAGCAGGAGGTGGAGGAGAAGCAGACTGAGTGCGCAGTAAAATGGAAAATGGCGCCAGAGAAAAGGCCCGCCAACGCCAACCCCCCCCCCTCCTCCCTCCCTAACTCAATCCCTCCCACCCCACCTCCCCACAGGCCACAGAAGCACAGACTCACTTGGGTTGTCCGATTCCTGGCTGGGCTCCTGGCGGGGGCTACTGGATTTAGCGTCCGGCGGAGGCAGCGAGTGGTAAGCTGGAGGCTGCACAGCGTCCGCACTAGCTTGCTGCCGGACCCGGTCTGTCTATCTGAGTGACAGCCTGCGCATAAGCGCGGGTCCCTCCTCTGTCCCCTTGGTGGCCAATCCCAACAGCAGGAGGGGGAGGCAGTCAGGTCCCCGCCCGGCACTGTGTACTGCTCGGCGATCATAGTCACAGCCGCCTGTCACTCAATAGAGCCTCTATTGTGACAGGCGGCTGTGACTGTGAGCGCCAAGCGGGGCACATAGACACTCAGTCTCACGGCAGCACCCACATCGGCGTGTCCCCGCATTGAGATCCAGATACAGGATTCTCGGCGGGGCGGCAGCAGCAGCAGGCTGGCTGAAGGAGGCGGAACTGAGTTCCGGCTTCAACTGGAACTGCCGGAACTCCGTTCCGGTGCGTTCCGGCCCACTTTAACCCCTGGTTGGCTCCCCCAAAAGGGTCCAAATCATCTCTCACCTGCTCATATAAGTCCAACAGGTTAATGCGGTTCAGCCTAAACATCCCCACAACCTGTTGATCCGAGAGGGAGTCCAGGTACAGCCGAGCACGATACATATGTGGGGTACGCAGTAGTCGGGGGGCTACCAGGATCTGTTGCGCAGCTTCCTCCCTCCTGCGCAGCTCCTCCAAATGGGCCACATCACAGATATGCAACTCCAAACCACTCTGAAAAATCTCCTTGTCTGAAACCCTCACAGGTGTCCTTAATGATGTTGGGGTTTATGTAGGGGTGTTTGGGATTGAAAATGAGGGCACCTGTGGTGAAATTAACCATGTGTGCACTTGACCATGAGTTCTGGGCCAAATCACCAAACAGAACCTGGTCTGAAATAAGTGCGATAATTAGACACCTAAAAAGTGCGATTTGCGAAAACGCATTGCATTAAATAAGCGATTTGTATATTTTTCTGTATGAAAACATCTGGATGCGATAAAAATGCGAATTAATCTCGCACTTTTGGTCCACATGCCTTAATGCACATAATATGCGATTTCAGGCCCTTAGCGCATCCCATTAAATTAACGCCAAAAAACGCAAATCGCATCCCATAGAATGTCACCCCGAGTCTTGCTCATAGTTCTTGCAAAGTACAACAATGGTTTTAAAGTTCAAAATGTACCTTTATGGAAAATTCATTTTGACAGAATAGCCATTGAGATAGAGATCAATCAGAATGAAAAGATACATTTAAATTTGGAAAATTAACTGTGAAACTACATCACTATGACAATTTTTATTAAATCATCAGAATGGTCACTGTTAAACACTATGGTGATCTGGCGCTCTGTGTAGGACGAAAATAGAAATAATGGGGCCAAGTATACACATTTTTTTAGGAACACCCTCTTCTCTGATTGGGTGAAGGTCTGTCTTATCTATATGGTGGTCGCTCGGCAATAGGGAACCTTTGAAGAAATTGTTCCTCCCTGGGCAGATGGTCACTATTTAAGTAGTTGGTCAGAAGAAGCCTGTTTGCAAAAGAATATTACCAATGTCTTTGTCATTTGGCAGCGGTTAGATCAGATTATACAAAGTTTCCCTGGAACCAACACCCAGTGGCGGATTCAGGGGGGGGGGCACCCGGGCACGTGCCCCCCTGTCATTCATTTTGTAGATGAGGACCAGAGCTTTCCAACGAGGCCAGCCCCATGTCTCTAGCCCCCCGGGAACCGGAGATATCGCCTGGTAAAACTGTAACATTTTTTCCCCATAGGATAATATGGGACCCGTCAATTCCGACCCCCACCCGGTTCCGACGGCTGCCAGTTCCCCCCCTGGCATCACAGGAGCTTGAGGTTGATGTCATTCAATTCCAAATCGCTAGGCCTTCAATATGATTCCAGGATTGTCCAGATCGGTCAATCGGTTCCAGAGATATAGTGTAAATCGATTTTTTTATTTTTGAAATGTAATTTCATGGCTGTTCATGTTCTTTGAGGGCAGATTACTCTGGAACCAAACGTTCCAGTTTCACTGGATTAAAATCATTCAAAGCCCACTCAAAAGTTCTTCAATATGATACTTGTCTCATGTAAATGGGTCAGTTAGTTCCGAAGATATAGCCGGTTAAATTAGATAACTGGTTAAAGGGGGGGGGGTGGTTTTCTCTCCCCCTCACACCAGAAAATGCAGGGACTAGGTTGGTGTAAAAGGGGCCAACCTGGGAATGCATTTTCTGGTGTGAAATGGGTATTATTTCAAATAGCTGGGACCTGCAGTGCTCTGAATACAGCCAGGCTCTGCCACTGTCAGTGGCTATCACTTCTGCCTGGCGGCGGCTGTCCCCCATTTACCATGAGCATGTATTCCCCGTTGGCAATGAGCATGTAATCCCACATGGCAACAAGCATGGAACCTCTGGCAATGAGCATGGAACCCTTGGCAATGAGCATGTAGATAAGCAGCATTTACTGTATGTAGCATAATTTTTAATAGGCATTATAGGGTTTGGCATAATACATAATGGACATCATGCCGTGTAACTTAACGTGCAATGGACATTATGGTGTAAATGTTTAATGCGCGCCTTTGGTGGACAATGTCCCTGTTTATGAAGCGTATTGTGAATTTTGTCTTAATCTGTATGGCATTATGTGAATTCTGGCTCAATCCGTGTGGCATTATGTGAATTTTGTCTCAATCCATGTGGCATTATGTGAATTTTGGCTCAATCCATGTGGCATTATGTGAATTTTGGCTCAATCCATATGGCATCTTATGAATTTGGCTCAATCCGTGTGGCATTATGTGAATTTTGACACAATCCATTTGGCATTATGTGAATTTTGGCTCAATCCATTTGGCATTATGTGAATTTTGGCTCAATCCGTGTGTTATTATGTAAATTGTGGCTCAATCCGTGTGGCATTATGTGAATTTTGACACAATCCATTGTTTGAATTTTGGCTCATTCCATTTGGCATCATGTGTAAGGGGCAAGTATAATGGGGTCTAGTATTTTGTTGCATAATGTGTAGAAGTTGTATATGGTGTTGTACACTACACTCAAGGACACGCCCCCTGTTGAGTGGCCACACCCTCTTTTCCAGAGTGCGCCTTCGGCGCGCACAACTACATCCTTCACTTTTGTTGCCATGGTGGGCCTGCGTACTTTAAATGCCAGGGCCTATTTTTAATCCCATTGCCACCCTCTCTCTGCCGCTCTCTTAGCATGTACACTGGCACCACTAACACTGGCCCTCTCCCACCTAAACCCTCTTTTATCATGGTGCCCCCCCCTGTCATTTTATCCTGGATCCGCCCCTGACAACACCCACAGCGAGTAGGGACAAAGGCACACATTGGCAGGGACAGAGGCACATACGGGCAGGGACAGAAGCACTCATGGGCAGAGACAGAGGCACACCCATGGGTAGGGAAATAGGCAGACACGGGTAGGGAAAAAAAGCAAACATGGGCAGGATGAAAGGCAAACATGGGCAGGATGAAAGGTGGGCAGGGACAGAGGCATACATGGGCAGGAACAGAGGCATACATGAACAGGACAGAGGCACACATGGGCAGGACAGAGGCAAATGTGACAAGCCAGAACTGGAGTACCCCTTTTTTGTGTCACAGAATCATTGGTGGCCAATGCTGCCTAAAAATACACAGGATTTTGGAGGGTTGCTAGGCAGCTACCCCGCAGCAGCACAGAGGACAGGAGGGACTTTAGGACCTGGCAAGGTGCTGGGAGAGAAGCAGGAAGTTAGAGCCCTGCTGTTGCTGGGCAGATTCGAGTGTAACAAGTGTGCTGTGTGCAGTGAGAGGAGCCAGGAAGGAGAGGGAGGGAGAGCCCCTGCTGTGTAATGAGTAAGCAGGAGGACTGAGCTAAGCTGAGAGAGAGATCCCAAGCGGAGCAGCATGTGGGGATTGTTCTGCGGTGACCAGCGTCTGCAGGGAGAAGGTGCCCAGACTGACAGTAGGGACCAGAGAGAGAGGACCCCAGCATTGTTTAGCAGCATAAGGGCAGGAGGGCCTGTGCCTCACAGCAGTAACAGGAACAGCAGGGAGCCAGCAGAGTGTTGCAGCACATGGAGTCGTGACTGGCAGGAGTCAGCAACAGGAGCTGGCAACAGAGCCTCAGGTACCCTGACACTGCCCCACTCACACTTGCCACCCACCATTACCCCAGGAACTGTCATGCTATGCCTGCACTGACAAGCCCTTGCCCTTGTTTCAATTAGGGCCTGTACTTCCCAAGTCCTAGTCCTGTGATCACGGCCTGAAGGCTGACTGGGCCATTTATTGGAAACCTTTTATTTGAGTCACACGCAGTATTGGACACCCTTTGCCTTGGATTACAAATTCTGCATTACAGTAGTTGCTACTTCAATTACGGTGCACCTAGGCCCTAACAGGTACCTTGTGCTATTGTAGAACTGCGCAGTTCAGGGACTTATTCTTTGGTATCTGGACACTTACTGTTATTAACACAAGGTATAATCCGTGGCATATTACTGTCATTTATTTGAATGTGATTGCAAGTCTTTTGATTGATGGTTAGAATTATTTGCAATGTGGTCCTAGTGCATAGTGATATTGGTGACGCAGTATACCGTGCGAATTGCGGCCTGCAGAGGTTACAGATGGCACCATTGCGCACGGTATCCTCTTCATAGGACATTATTATTGTTTGTCTTTTATTGCATTCATTGTTGGAAACAGTATATTGCACTTATTATTGCAGTGTATTGTGTGAGGTGTGGCCTACAAATGCCACAGTGACCCCATTGCGCACAATATCATACAGGAGAATTGTCTTTATATGTATCTTTTTGCCAATTATTGCATTCCAGTGTCATTGTTATTGAATTGTTTAACCCCTTTCATAGCGGTGATTTTTGATCCCTCCTGCCGTAAATTAAATTATTTTGATCACCGTCCTCATGTGTGGCGACCATTCTGTGTGGTTGTTTTGGGGTATTACCATCCCAGGGTGCCTTTGTCCCTCCGCCCTCTGAATTGCAGGCGAGTGAAGCAGGCAGGTCGCAGCCAAGCAGTACCAAAAGGAAAACAGAAACATCAGGTAACGATCACACACCTGTACCCATCATCACACTTGGCGTCACGAACAGGATCGGACAACATGTCGGAACCCCAAACTCCAGCCAGGTCAGGCCGAAGACTGCTACCAACACCACCCAGAGGAAATAATGCACCCATGGCGATGGCGGCACCGATCACAATGCCATACTATTTTGGTGCAGCATGGATGCCTACGTACTCGGGAAACACACGTACTCAAGGTACAAGTACTTTCAAAAAATTCCGGGACAGGATGAAATCAACTTTTGAATTGTACAATCTGAGTGGGAAACAGAGAATAGAGATCCTGATGGCACAGCTAAAAGGTTCTGCCCTGAGAGAAGTCAAGTCGTGGTCCGAGGATGAAAAATCGACGGTAGACAAAATATTCGGGAAACTTGCGAAGATCTTCGACTCAAAGACTATATCGGCAGTGAAATGTAGACTGTACTCTAGGAAACAGAAACCGGGTGAAACGCTGCGCGACTTTGCGCTGGGCCTGCACGAGGCCATGAAGGCTGTACAGGCACTAGACCCTCGAGAGATACAACAAGCCGACAAAATCCTCATAGGACTCTTTGTAGAAGGTGCACGGGAAGAAAGTATCCGCGCCCAACTCCGAATGTTGGAGCGGCAGGAAAGAGGCTGCACGTTCACCGAGCTCAAAGAGTCAGCTCTGCAAATACTGGAACGGGACCTGAATGTCGACGCTGAGGACGTGGAAGAGGAAGATGTGGAGGGCCACTATGAAGTCGGACACCAGGGGGCTAGTGGAAAGAGAGAAGCGGTTCTCCAAGAATCACAAACCCTAGCAGGCCCAGATCCATTGGCTGCCATCAACAGTAAGCTCACTGAGCTGGCCTTAGGCCTCGCCCAAATGGGGCAAAGGCTGGAACAGAGTGAAGCCAGACACAATGAATGGCGTCCACGAAGAGATAGAGGAGGCCGACCTTGGTGGAGTGTGGCTAGAGGAATAGGAAGAAGCTCAACCGATCAATTCAACGAAGAGGTCAGGCCGATATGCCGAAGATGCCGACAGAGCAGACATATCGAAAGAAATTGTCATCAGGACATTTTAAACGAGGAGGACCGACCCTCGGAAAGAAACCCGCCACTAAGTCCGCGAGAGCTCATGCAAAATCAGACCACAGCGAGAATACCACCTGACACTGAGGATCAGCGAGTCAGAGCAAGAAAGTTGACCGGACAGGTATTGTGGTTCAGTGTAGCATGTGGCTATGGCTTCATAAGGGCAGACAATAGGAGAACCATATATGTGCACTATACTGGCATCCAGAAGACCCCTAGGAACAAATACTTCCGAAGCCTAGGAAACGGAGAATGGGTTGAATTTGAACTGACCAATGGAAAAAGAGGCATCAAGGCGACTAATGTAACAGGCCCCGGTGGTGCTGCAGTGAGAGGCAGCACATACGTGACAAACCGCAGTGAAGGTCGACGCTTCGCGCAACACTGCAACGATCCATACAGGCACCAGCTGCATGGTCAACACAGCCAGAGAGAAAGAGGACTACAGGATGTTCATGGCGAAATTGACCGACCTAGCACCAATCCTCCCCAGCGTGATCAGACGCCACGACCACCGGAACCCAAAGTCTCAATACAAAAGGAACGGCTAGAAACAAGCGAGAGACCAGACATACGGGGTAAGAGTGAGGCAGTGCAACAGTGCCATGAAAATGCAATTAAACCACAGTATCCTCCAGAGCACATTAGGCCACCGTCTCAACCTAATGTCCCTGCAGAAACCCCAAGGGAAGCAAAGAAGGCCAAGGCCCAGCCTAAAGAAGAGAGGCCTGGAACCGAACACGAGTACACCCCAAGAATGGGAGATACAGGTGACCAGGCAGATGCTAGTACCACTAAACGGAAGAGATGCCCTGAAGTTGTGGCCCACATGCCTGTGACAAAGAAAATAGAACCATTGGAACCCAAAAGCCCAGAGGCAGCTATGCCACCGCCCAAAGCAGAGGCCACTAGGGAATTCACAAACACAGCTGAAAAGTCTGAGACCCGTCCCAGAGAAGAAAAACCTAGTGATGACCAGGAGTGTAGGGCGATTACAGGAGAAGAATTCCTGTGCTTGATACAACAGGCCATCAACAGGTCCAGAAAAAGTGGAAAAGAGGAATCGCGTGCTCCATGCCGACCGCATGCAGTGATTTAAGGTGCAGTCAAAGAACATGAGAGAAGACTTGCCTGAGGCGGAGGGGCAGGGAATCCGTGGGGGACATACCTCTGCACAACCCAGGCCCCATGGTTGACAGGCTTTTACCAGGCTTAGGTAACCCGCCCTGAATTTAAATGTGTTAATGTGTTAATGTTATGCCAAAATGTAAAGATGTTTCACAGATTAAAGGTAATGTGACCTTTTAATGTTTTGTTTCTAAATAAGAGACTGTACCAGTACTTTTGTTACTTAAGCCATAATGCCCGCGGACGGGCATTCTTCCAGCGGGGAAGCATGTGACAAGCCAGAACTGGAGTACCCCTTTTTGTGTCACAGAATCATTGGTGGCCAATGCTGCCTAAAAATACACAGGATTTTGGAGGGTTGCTAGGCAGCTACCCCGCAGCAGCACAGAGGACAGGAGGGACTTTAGGACCTGGCAAGGTGCTGGGAGAGAAGCAGGAAGTTAGAGCCCTGCTGTTGCTGGGCAGATTCGAGTGTAACAAGTGTGCTGTGTGCAGTGAGAGGAGCCAGGAAGGAGAGGGAGGGAGAGCCCCTGCTGTGTAATGAGTAAGCAGGAGGACTGAGCTAAGCTGAGAGAGAGATCCCAAGCGGAGCAGCATGTGGGGATTGTTCTGCGGTGACCAGCGTCTGCAGGGAGAAGGTGCCCAGACTGACAGTAGGGACCAGAGAGAGAGGACCCCAGCATTGTTTAGCAGCATAAGGGCAGGAGGGCCTGTGCCTCACAGCAGTAACAGGAACAGCAGGGAGCCAGCAGAGTGTTGCAGCACATGGAGTCGTGACTGGCAGGAGTCAGCAACAGGAGCTGGCAACAGAGCCTCAGGTACCCTGACACTGCCCCACTCACACTTGCCACCCACCATTACCCCAGGAACTGTCATGCTATGCCTGCACTGACAAGCCCTTGCCCTTGTTTCAATTAGGGCCTGTACTTCCCAAGTCCTAGGCCCTTATTCTGATTGATGCGGACTTTACCGCGTACTTACGGATCGCGTCTTTATGACGTCTGCGCATGCGTGGAGAACGCTACGCGCATGTGCCACGCATTGACTCCGTACCAGTTCGGCCAAATCCCGTCCAAAACTGTTCGCCGCTATCAGTCGGGAAATAGGGGCGTATTATGGGCGTCATGCGGAATGACACATGGGCGTAGTTTCAAAGTGGGCAAAACGGGGCGGAAACATGGGCGGACACGGGGGAGTACACTTATGTTGGGGGGCGTACATTCGGAAACCACTCCGAATGCACGCGATGAAAAAAGGGCAGAAATGTGCGGTGTCCACAAGTGTACTATTGCTTTGCGGACACCACTCGTTCATGCGGTAGGCGAACGTACGCCTAATGACTACAACCATTAACACCTGAACCCAATAGAATCTACTCCTTTACTCATTACTCACTAATAGGCCGCTTGTCAGTGCTTTAATAGAAACCATTGCACTTACATTGCTGTAAGGGTTAATGTGTGCTATGCATGTGTTAGGCATGCTTGTAAGGATATATTGGAATCTAATTGATTCCAATTCCAAATAAGCTGTTTTTTATGAGGGTAGGTAATTGAATAAGTGGGTCATGTGATGTATTGCAGAAGATACTTCATAGTGGGTTGTTTTGCGGAAATCCTCCGCTTACGTGCGGTAGCACCGCTTGGCTCCCGTTCGGATGCGGTATTCCCGAGCATACTCTGTAATACTCTGTAATACCGTGACGAATCGGAGTGTTTCTCCCGCACACGCATGATTTGTATGTCGTCCGTAAACACGCCCTGTTCTTAAAGAGTGAGTCCGTCCGAATGCGGAGGACACGTGGGCGTTTCTACGGACGATGGCCGCATGCGGAAAAACACCGTGGCGTGCGGACCGCACCGTAAGAATGCGGGAATATCCGCACCGATCAGAATAAGGGCCCTAGTCCTGTGATCACGGCCTGAAGGCTGACTGGGCCATTTATTGGAAACCTTTTATTTGAGTCACACGCAGTATTGGACACCCTTTGCCTTGGATTACAAATTCTGCATTACAGTAGTTGCTACTTCAATTACGGTGCACCTAGGCCCTAACAGGTACCTTGTGCTATTGTAGAACTGCGCAGTTCAGGGACTTATTCTTTGGTATCTGGACACTTACTGTTATTAACACAAGGTATAATCCGTGGCATATTACTGTCATTTATTTGAATGTGATTGCAAGTCTTTTGATTGATGGTTAGAATTATTTGCAATGTGGTCCTAGTGCATAGTGATATTGGTGACGCAGTATACCGTGCGAATTGCGGCCTGCAGAGGTTACAGATGGCACCATTGCGCACGGTATCCTCTTCATAGGACATTATTATTGTTTGTCTTTTATTGCATTCATTGTTGGAAACAGTATATTGCACTTATTATTGCAGTGTATTGTGTGAGGTGTGGCCTACAAATGCCACAGTGACCCCATTGCGCACAATATCATACAGGAGAATTGTCTTTATATGTATCTTTTTGCCAATTATTGCATTCCAGTGTCATTGTTATTGAATTGTTTAACCCCTTTCATAGCGGTGATTTTTGATCCCTCCTGCCGTAAATTAAATTATTTTGATCACCGTCCTCATGTGTGGCGACCATTCTGTGTGGTTGTTTTGGGGTATTACCATCCCAGGGTGCCTTTGTCCCTCCGCCCTCTGAATTGCAGGCGAGTGAAGCAGGCAGGTCGCAGCCAAGCAGTACCAAAAGGAAAACAGAAACATCAGGTAACGATCACACACCTGTACCCATCATCACACAAACATGGGCAGGATGAAAGGTGGGCAGGGACAGAGGCATACATGAACAGGACAGAGGCACACATGGGCAGGACAGAGGCACAAATGGGCAGGACAGAGGCACACATGGGCAGGATGAAAGGTGGGCAGGGACAGAGGCACACATGGGCGGGACAGAGGCATACCTGGGCAGGACAGAGGCACACATGGGCAGGACAGAGGCACACATGGGCAGGACAGTGGCAGACATGAGATTGCTGCTATGTCAGGGAGTCTCCTGCAGAATGCAGGAGGGGAGGTAACTATGATGTAACAGTGTAATGTGGGCTAGGTGACATGAGGGAGATTGCTGGACTAATGAGGGAGAGAGGGAGATTGCTGCTATGTCAGGGAGTCTCCTGCAGAATGCAGGAGGGTAGGTAACTATGATGTAACAGTGTAATGTGGGCTAGGTGAAATGAGGGAGACTGGTAGACTAATGAGGGAGAGAGGGAGATTGCTGCTATGTCAGGGAGTCTCCTGCAGAATGCAGGAGGGGAGGTAACTATGATGTAACAGTGTAATGTGGGCTAGGTGACATGAGGGAGATTGCTAGACTAATGAGGGAGAAAGGGAGATTGCTGCTATGTCAGGGAGTCTCCTGCAGAATGCAGGATGGGAGGCAACTATGAGATGAGATGGTTTTAAAATGTCATTGTAAAGCGCAACGGAATCTGCTGCGCTATACTGTATAAGAAACTGTTAATAAATAAATAAGCCTGCCATAAGCAATGTAGTTACCACTCCTAGATAAAGACTAAGGGCGAGATGTAAAAGGTTTTTTTTAGGTGTGATCTCACTGTGTCTCTGCGTTCGCTATAGAGCAGCCTACTTAGTCGGCGGTAGTCAGTGCTGAGTGAGCAGAGCAACAGTGAGGACAGTGCTGAACAAGCTGAGTATGTGTGAGTGATTTTTTGGTGTTAAAGGGGTGATAATTAAAGTTCTACCTTTCTGGGTGGGTGTGTCTGTTATTTCCACTTTTTTTTTTTTATAGAACTACGAGACCCAGTGGGCACATTAATGCCCCCCCATGCTGGGTCTTGTAGTTCTCCTGTCAAAAGCAATGTGTTTTTGACTATTTTTAAACACAGACCAGTGTCCACCGCTGGGGGTGATGCCTTTATTGGGGGGTCCACACTCCCTCGGTACCCCGTCTAGTGCTGACCAGCCATGGTGTTCATGTGACAGCAGGGGGACCTTACATAAAAAGTGTCCTCCAGCTGTGGCATGACACCGCTGGCTGTTCTAGCCCGAAGCTGGTTCTAAAATACATGAGACTCCCAGGTTTTTGTCCTCCATATTTTTGGAACCAGGACCAGTCCAAGAGTCCAGGGGTGGTTTTTAAAATACGGGGGACCCCTACGCTTTTTGGAACCAGGTCCAGCTCAATGAGCCCGGGGATGGTTATGCTCAGGAGGCTGTTTTTTTCTTTATTTTTCAATTTTGTACATTTTTTTAGGCAGAACCATGCACATATCTCATTGATCTGTGCAAGGTTCTGTCACTCTCGCCAGGCTGAACCTGGTCTATTTGATTTGTGATTTTTGGTCATTACATTTGCCATTTTGATGTTTGCTATGAGAAAACACATGGATGCAATTTTTAATGTGTGATTTTTTAGACAGGTAAAAATGTACAAATTTTACCGCAATTCCCAAGTTATTACATGTGCGATTTTTGGAAAACATGCAAATTCGGCCATTTTTGACCAAAAATCGCACATATGTAAATAAATTGCACCTTATTACATCTCGTCCCAGTTCATACTTTCGAGCTCAATCAGTCAGCATACATTAGCCCTCCCGGGTTTAGCCATTACTCTTGGTGACTCCTAGATTTGCGTAAAGTGTCTCATTGTTAGGGTCCGTAGAGTCCCCGCCAACCCTAACTCCATTGCCTCCGGATAGAATTGACGGACGCGTGCAAGGGCTAAGGCTTCACCTATAATAGCCGCATTCGACAGAGCCCGTTAGTCAGGCTCCGCCCCCGATGCCACCAGGTCTTACTTGTGACAACGCGCCCGTCAAGGCCAACGGAGGACAAGGGGAACTACTAACTGTAACCACAGGTGAGGACTCCCTAGACTAGGAGATGATAGAACTTGCCAGCAAGGCACTGGGAGTAACAATACTCTAGAGATGGTATTAGCAGCAATAAACGATATATGCAAGTAACAATACTCAAATGATGGTATAAGAACAATAACACGAGTACAGGAGTAACAATACTCAAAGGATGGTACGTAACACGAAATGTCATACAGGAGTAACAATACTCAAGGATGGTATTACAAATATTACAAGAATGACCAGGAACAAAATGAGATGAGGATAACCCCCCACTTATCTGAGAGAGGTGGAAACAGAACGGGAAGGGTTAATCCTCAGCAGCAACACAGGAACAGACACTGGAGTGCTGGAAGCAGGACAGGAGCCAAGACCACCAGAGACCAGGGAACCGGGAGCACTCTGACCAAGCAAGGAAGGACTATCACCGGCGTCAGAGAGTGGTGCCCGGGAGTTTAAATAGGGCGCCAAAAGGCATCCCCGGCAGCTGCTGCAAATCAGCTGCAGACTGTCCCCTCCTCTCCGTGGCCGCCTGGCGTCTCCCGCCGCCTAGGCAACCGTTGCGGCAGAGGAGGAAGGAATTGAGAGGACACCGCTGAGCGCGCGTCAACGTCCGGCGGAAGTGCGGGACTGATGACGCGGCGGCGTCCCGGCTGCCTGGCAACAGCCGGGGCGCGTCTCCCACAGGCCACCGGAGCAGCGCAGCCCGCGCTGCTCCTAACAGTACCCCCCCCCCTTGAGGAGGGGTCACCGAACCCTCAGACCCGGTTTTGGACGGAAACCTCTTAAAGAATTCTGCCTTTAACCTGGGCGCGTGAAGAAACCTATCCGGTACCCACAACCTTTCTTCGTCCCCAAAGCCCTTCCAATGGACTAGAAACTTCAGTTTACCCCGGACCACTTTGGAATCCAAGACACGTTCAACAATAAATTCCTTGTGTCCCTGAACAATGAAGGGCTTACGACTTTGGAGGGGCAAGGAGCGAGAATTACTTAAAACTGGTTTGAGAAGGGAACAATGAAAGACGCTATTAATTCTTAAAGACCTGGGTAGCTGTAGCCTGAATGCCACCGGATTGATTTGTTCCGTAATCAAGAAGGGCCCGATAAACTTGGGTCCCAACTTGGGACATCTTTGACGAAGTTTGATATGTCGAGTTGACAGCCAGACTCTTTGCCCAACTTGGAAAGAACACGGTCTTCTGTGTCTGTCAAAAAATATCTTGGAACGTGCTGCGGATTGCCTAAGGGCAAGATGCACCTTCTTCCAAGCCCTTTGAAGGAGAGCAACTGCAGAGGAAGAAGACCAAGAAGTATCCATGGGGACATCAAAAGAATTACATTTGGGATGAAATCCGAAATTGCACAAAAAAGGAGACTTCTTGGATGCCACATGATAGGCGTTGTTATAGGCGAACTCAGCCAAGGGTAACAGCTCCGCCCAATTGCTCTGGCATTTGGACACGAAACAACGTAAATATTATTCCAACGCCTGGTTTACTCTTTCGGTCTGCCCATTGGACTGTGGGTGATACCCAGAGGAGAGATTGAGTTGTATCCCCAACATAGAGCAAAACCATCTCCAAAACGTAGCCACAAACTGTGTACCCCTATCAGAGACAATATTGTCAGGGAGGCCATGCAGCCGGAAGATGTGTGTCACAAACAACTGAGCTAATTCCTTGGCTGAGGGAAGCTTGCGCAAAGGGACAAAGTGTGCCATTTTACTGAAATGATACACCGTGACCCAGATGGTGGTATAATGAGAAGAAGATGGAAGATCCACAATGAAGTCCATGGCCATATGAGACCATGGCCTTTTTGGAATGGACAACGGCAGAAGTTGACCCACAGGCGAGAGTCGCGAAGACTTATGTCTGGCACAAGTCTGACAAGAAGAAATAAAACGAGAGGCCTCCTGTTTCATGGCAGGCCACCAAACTGCACGGGACAAATGTTCAAGGGTCTTGGTTATGCCAGGATGTCCGGCGAGTCTACTAGAATGGAAGTCCTTGATGACCAATTCTCGCAGTTCCTTGGGAACAAAAAGACGACCCTGTGGGGAGTTCTGGGGAGCCAAGGATTGAGAGGCGATGACACGGGACGCCAAGTCCTGGGCTACAGCGGCATGGATGATGGAGGACGGGAGAATGGGGGTTTCACTGGAATTGGAAGCAAGACTGGTTACAAAACTCCGGGAAAGAGCGTCAACCTTCACGTTTTTGGGACCGGGTCTGAAGGTGATGAGAAAACGAAACCTGGTAAAAAATAATGCCCATCGTGCCTGACGTGGGTTAAGTCTCTTGGCTGACTCGATATAGGCCAGATTTTTATGATCCGTGATCACCGTGATGACATGTTTGGCACCTTCCAACCAGTGGCGCCACTCTTCGAATGCCCATTTTATAGCCAGCAACTCCCGATTCCCTACATCATAATTCCTCTCGGCTGAGGAAAACTTACGGGAGAAGTAGGCACAGGGGTGAATTTTCTGATCGAAACTATTCTTTTGAGAAAGAACAGCTCCGGCCCCAATATCCGAGGCATCCACTTCAACAATAAATGGGAAACTGGGATCCGGATGATGTAAAATGGGAGCAGAACAAAAGGCCTTTTTTAAAGATTCAAAGGATTCGATAGCCTGTGGGGACCAATGACCAGGATCGGCATCTTTGCGGGTAAGCTCAACGATGGGAGCAACAATCTGAGAAAACGACCAAATAAATTTACGATAATAATTCGCAAAGCCCAGAAATCTTTGGACTGCTTTGAGGTTGGTCGGACGAGCCCAAGATACGATATCCTGAACTTTACATGGATCCATCGAAAAACCCTTGGGTGAGATGATGTACCTTAAAAAAGAGATCTGACAGACTTCAAATTCACACTTATCTAATTTGGCGTACAATTGGTTCTCTCGTAGTTTTTGGAGGACCATACAAACATGTCGGCGATGTTCGGAAAGACTCTTAGAGAAAATTAAAATGTCGTCCAGGTACACCACTGCGAAAGTTCCTAAGAACGGCCGAAGCACCTCGTTAATGAAATCCTGGAAGACCGCAGGCGCGTTGGCAAGTCCAAACGGCATCACCAGGTATTCATAGTGGCCGGAATGGGTATTAAACGCGGTCTTCCACTCATCACCCTGGCGAATTCTGATGAGGTTATATGCACCCCTTAAATCGATTTTAGAAAAGATGACTGCTTCATGAATCTGATCAAATAAGACTGAAATGAGAGGTAATGGATAAGAATTCTTGATAGTTATTTTGTTAAGAGCTCGAAAGTCAATGCAGGATGAGGTTTGCACACAAAATTTATGAGACATAAACCCCGGGTCCTTCTACGGTTCTTTTCTGCGGTGGATAAATGAGTAGCTCCAATCTGCATGGGTTCTTCATCTAAATTCTCTAGGGCAACCCCATGCGACTGTGTAGGCAGCACCCCTGAGTCCCTCTCTCTCTGGCGTTCGCGAAAACGCCGGTCTACCTTGATGGCCAATTGTATGACCTCATCAAGGGATGTGGGAGTGGGATAATGGACTAGGGCGTCCTTAAGACCCTCCGACAACCCTATTCTGAACTGGCTACGGAGAGCTGGATCATTCCACCCGGAATCAATAGCCCATCTCCTAAACTGGGTGCAATATGCCTCCGCAGTTCCTTTACCCTGCCGAAGGGCCCGAAGATTAGCTTCAGCTGAGGCGGCCCGGTCTGGGTCATCATATAGCACCCCCATGGCAGAGAAAAAAGAATCCACTGACGTGAGGGCCAAGTCTCCTGAAGGGAGCCCGAAAGCCCAGGACTGAGGATCACCCTGGAGAAGGGAGACGATAATCCCCACCTTTTGAATCTCCGTACCTGAGGATATTGGCCGGAGTTTGAAAAACAATTTGCAAGCCTCCCTAAAATTAAAAAACTGGGAGCGATCCCCAGAAAAACGGTCAGAAAGGTTTATTTTTGGTTCAGGGTTTCTAGCAGGAGATAGGACCCTATGCGCCCGCTCCTCCTGTGTATTAACCCTGAGGGTAAGCTCCTGGAGCTTCTGGGTGAGTGTATGCATCTGCCCTGGAAGTGCGTGACCTGCGGCCTGTTGAGCAGGATCCATGATACAGAAGCGGATCCCCAAAAATAGGTACTAAGATACCTCTTCTTTTTTAGGCCGGTGATAATATTAGGATCCGTAGAGTCCCCGCCAACCCTAACTCCGTTGCCTCCGGATAGAATTGACGGACGCAAGGGCTAAGGCTTCACCTATAATAGCCGCGTTCGACAGAGCCCGTTAGTCAGGCTCCACCCCCGATGCCACCAGGTCTTACTTGTGACAACGCGCCCGTCAAGGCCAACGGAGGACAAGGGGAACTACTAACTGTAACCACAGGCGAGGACTCCCTAGACTAGGAGATGATAGAACTTGTCAGCAAGGCACTGGGAGTAACAATACTCTAGAGATGGTATTAGCAGCAATAAACGATATATGCAAGTAACAATACTCAAATGATGGTATAAGAACAATAACACGAGTACAGGAGTAACAATACTCAAAGGATGGTACGTAACACGAAATGTCATACAGGAGTAACAATACTCAAGGATGGTATTACAAATATTACAAGAATGACCAGGAACAAAATGAGATGAGGATAACCCCCCACTTATCTGAGAGAGGTGGAAAAAGAATGGGAAGGGTTAATCCTCAGCAGCAACACAGGAACAGACACTGGAGTGCTGGAAGCAGGACAGGAGCCAAGACCACCAGAGACCAGGGAACCGGGAGCACTCTGACCAAGCAAGGAAGGACTATCACCGGCGTCAGAGAGTGGTGCCCGGGAGTTTAAATAGGGCGCCAAAAGGCATCCCCGGCAGCTGCTGCAAATCAGCTGCAGACTGTCCCCTCCTCTCCGCGGACGCCTGGCGTCCCCCGCCACCTAGGCAACCGTTGCGGCAGAGGAGGAAGGAATTGAGAGGACACCGCTGAGCGCGCGTCAACGTCCGGCGGAAGTGCGGGACTGATGACGCGGCGGCGTCCCGGCTGCCTGGCAACAGCCGGGGCGCGTCGCCCACGGGCCACCGGAGCCGCGCAGCCCGCACTGCTCCTAACACTCATCCACTTTTTGGTGTCCTTAACCCCGTGTGCCGGCCAACAGGCAAATACTGTAGAGCACAGGGCTTTTGGCCCCAAAAATGTCTTTGAATAAGTAGGAAGTTTCTAGACAGGGGTGGATCTAGGAGAAAATGACAGGGGGCACTATGATAGGACAGGGGATGGGAGGGGGAGAGGTGGTGTTAGTGGTGCCAGTGTACATGCTAAGAGAGCGGCCAGAGAGGGCAGAAATGGGAATAAAAATAGGCCCTGGCATTTAAAGTCCCACCTTGGCATCAAAAGTGAAGGATGTAGTTCTTTGAGCGCTATAGGTGCTCTCTAGAAAAGATGGTGTGGCCACTCAAAAGGCGGCATGTCCTTGAATGTAGTGTACTTCCCCATATTCCACATCTACACATTATGCAACAAAATACAGTACACGACCCCATTATACTTGCCCCTTACACATGATGCCAAATGAAATAAGCCAAAATTCACATAATGCCACACGAATTGAGCCAAAATTCACATAATGCTACACAGATTAAGCCAAAATTCACAATATATTTCATAAACAGGGACATTGAGCGCCAAAGGCGTGCATTAAAAATTTACACCATAATGCCCACCACCCCTTCTCCCCCTACCTTTGACCGGCTATATTGCTTAACTAGCTATATCTTTGGAACCAACTGACCCATTTATATGAGGCCAGTCCCGTGAAACTGAGCCGCTCCAGAGTAATCTGCTCTCAAAGAACATGAACAGCCATGAAATTAATAAAATTGGTTTATCCACAATATCGCCTGATCCAAATAATCCATAGGTATTAGCCTGGTATCAGATTGAAGGCCCAGGCTTCTGTGATGCTGTGATGCTGGGGGAGGACTCGCAGCCATTGGAACTGGGTGGGGGTCAGAATTAGTGGGTCCCTTGTTATCCTATGGGGAAAACATTCCAGGTTTGCCCGGCGGTATCTCCGATTCCCAGGGAGGTAGCGACGTGGGGCTAGGCTCGTTGTAAAGCCCCGGTCCTCAGCTACAAAACGAGCTATGTCAGAAACGATGGGGAGGGGGGGGGGGGGCACGTGCCCTGGTGCCCCCCCATGAATCCGCCACTGGTTCTAGATATGGGACAATGACTGGCATATTTTTTCAACCTCATAAACTATGTCACAAAATTTAGTGGAGCTCATATTTGAAAAAAAAGTGATGTTTGAGTGTAATGTACTCTGACGCAAACACAAATTAACCCAGTAAAGATGTAGAATAATACAAGAGAACATTACAAAGACAATTGTGTCTTACAGGGTGCGCTCTGTGTCCTAGTAACTGGCTGCTGTATGGGGACAACTGTTATTACTATTCAGATGCTACACTGAGGACATGGAAGCAGAGCCAGGAGCAGTGTGAGGTGATGGGAGCCCACTTACCAGTCATAGAGGACCAGGGACAGCAGGTGAGCGGTCTGTGCTGAGGCTCAGTAATCATCTAATATATCCTATTATTTTTATTATTAATCAATCACCGTTATATTACTGTGTTCTAAGCATTTATAAGACACTATCTCACAAAACAGACAGGGGACAATATTTGGATTGGACTATACCAGGCTGGAGATGGGTGGAGATGGGTGACCGGCCGGCACTATAACACCAGCCTGTAAGTGACTCCGATGTTACACCCAGCCATTGTTCAAGCAATAACCTGTAATCCAGGCCATGTACATGAACATCAGCTTCTGTCAGTTCAGTTACCATTGCATAATGGTTTATTCCTATAACCTCCATACATTCTAATGTGAATTTATTTTTGTATTTTTGTTTTTCTTACACAGGTTCCAGCTGAATGATAATGGAGGGAGCTGTGCATTAACAAATGTACATGGTTATTATACTGCTGTGTGTAATTCTACATATAAACTCATATGTCAGAGGAAAGCTGTGATGGTGTGACATTGCTGTAATAGGAGAATACTGTATGCTGATGGATCATATCATATCTGACATCTGATGTATGTTCCAAAGAGGACTAAAAATTAAAAACAACAACTGCATATTAAACATGTTTTGTGTGCAAACCTCATCCTGCAGAGCCGGGGTCTCACTGATCCGACATCAGACAAGTAACCATAGGCAAATCTAGAAATATGGTAATGGGTGGTCCCAGACTCAACCATTTGTGGGCCCACTGCGTGATGAAAAAGGGGTGTGGTCTCATGAAAGGAAGCGTAGCATCACAAAAAGGGGTGTGGTATTACACATTATACCAATCACGGTAATGCCCATTACACATGTTAGCAAACTCCGTAATACCCATTATACATAAAGCCACACGCCGTAATGCCATTTACACATAAGTCCATAATACCCATTACACATTGTGCCACAAATCATGATGCCCATTCAATACTATATAACAAACCGTAATGCCCAATACATATTTGACACATAAGTGTCACTTACCTACATGCTCATTGCTAGGGAGTTCTTGCTTGATGCCAGGGGCTTCAAGCTCGAGGCCAAGGGGGCTTCATGCTCGTTACCAAGTTGGATTGGACCATACCTTGGTCACTGCCCGCTTCTCCTGGGTTGTCAGGGCCAGGTATGTCCTGCTGGTGGTGTGGACAAATCCCATCCCATGTCCACTTACTGCCTGTGTGCTGTAAAAACTGTAGAAATTCTCTGTGTGGAGGTGATTAACAGGGCAGCTCCCAGGGGGGATGGCTGCCTGGAGTCAGGAAGTGCTGTGCACTGTGGTGCCGTCTTCTCTCCTCACAACGTGGGAGTCGGGACACACACTATACAGGGAGCGTGGCGCTGACACTAACACAACAGGGCACACTGATAATGCACAGCACGCACGGGGGAGAGCAGGGACTGCCTACACCAGGGGATGGGAGGCGCAGAGGGACAAACAAGTCAGCCTGCGGGTTGAAGCTGCTATTGCCACTCTGGGAAATAGGTGCAGAGCGCATCTCTTCGACATATACAGCCGGGCAGAACACAGCTCTCTCTGCCCTGCTGTCATTGCTTTAAATTGTGTGCGGCGATCTAATGGGTGGTCCGGTGCACCCCCGGACCACCCCCTAGATTCACCTATGCAAGTCACACATAAAAAAAAATTTGATAGTATACCTCCCAACATTAGTCTGCTGTGAATCGGGCCCAAAAGGAGGTCAGGGCCATGGAAGGTGTAGATAGGGACTCAGGTTGAGGGGCGTGGCCTAGCACTGGGGAGGGGGGGGGGTGCCCATTGCTCCTCAAGCAGCTAGGCAGCCCACGGCTCCTCTCAGTGCACTGAAAGATGCCCGGCTCCCCCCTCCCAGCCTACGGAACACTGTGTCCCATGTTTGGACAAGGGGATGGTGTACAATTAGCAGGACTGTCCCACTTTAGTCAGGACAGTTGGGATCTATGCAATAGTTGTTGTAAATCTGTTTTCCATAACAACATACAAATACGCAAAAAGGTAAATACCCTGTACATTGGGTATATGTTTATCATCCGCTAAGGGAGAGAAGTGATAGCAGCATGCATTATGTGTGCTGATACAGCTTCTTACCCATGTATGAATGCCATTATTGGCACTACTCTGTAAGATGGCGCTCCGTTGTGTATGGCACTGAATGTTCTGACACCTGCAGTTATTGAGAGCTGCAAAGTCATTGTAACCTTGCTGCTGCTGGCTCCTGGTTCCATTGGAGATCATAAATACACAAATGGGAAGTAACAACCAGGTGTAATCACCCACATGTATCTGGGTCCAGCTGCTACGCTGAGCAATTGTCCTTTCTTATACTGCCCTGGTGTAGGAAATTATACATGGAAGAGTTGAGGCAGAACATTACAGTGGAGTAGGGGGAAGTGTTTAATAATAGTGTCCCGGCATAATGCATATAACTGTAACATAGTAGTGGAGTATTGGTGGCTGGGTGAAGCAGGTATGAGTGTAGAGGGGGGAAGGTTACTAATCGGTCAAATCGACACCTGCAGAAACTGCAGCAGGAGCAGTGCCAGATTAAGCCTTCAGGGGGCCCGGGGCACTTTAGACAGGGGGGCCCCCTTGCACTTGTCATTACTGGCCGCAAACTGCACGGGAGAATATTACACTGTCAAAACACAGAGTAAAGGCAGTATAAACTTGGTCAATGGGTAACTGCAGGGGATATATATATATATATATATGCATAGGAATCCGCACACAATTCAAAAGTTCATCCCGGTAGTGCTCACTCCAAGGCACTAGTCCACAATATAGAAATTTTGAAAGGAGGGCACTCACCAATTCGCAGATAAAATTTTTCAATTTATTCGATTCATTAAAATATTGAACCTCAAACAGTCATCGTCAACGTTTCGGTCCGCATTTCAGACCTTCTTCAAGACTGACAGCAAAGCAGCAAGAGATCATACTCCAACAGAGACTCTGTTGGAGTATGATCTCTTGCTGCTTTGCTGTCAGTCTTGAAGAAGGTCTGAAATGCGGACCGAAACGTTGACGATGACTGTTTGAGGTTCAATATTTTAATGAATCGAATAAATTGAAAATTTTTATCTGCGAATTGGTGAGTGCCCTCCTTTCAAAATTTCTATATATATATATATATATATATATATATCTGGGTGGTGGCGGTGGCACTCTCGGACTCAGAAAAAAAGACAACAGGTGCCCCTTAGTGGTTCAACGTTTCCGTGCCCAGTGCACTTTTATCAAGAACGGCAGTTCTTGATAACTGCTAAGGAGCATCTGTTGTCTTTTTTTCTGAGTCCGAGAGTGCCACCGCCACCACCCAGATATGCAAGTGGGGCCATAACAGGCAGCACATTTACGGGGAGCACCAGGCAAGATTTCCCTTCACAGTGACATGAGTGCCGGCCAGCCACAACAGCTATATATATATATGTGCCGACAGGCGGTATTTCATGCCCTACCATCCACTAGGGCGTGGAGGAGGTTATTAAAGCTGTGGCGAACAAAGCGAGCCACCATGCCCGAAGCATTGCGAGCGAATCGAGCGATGCGAGGGTCCGATTTTCATTGCCAACTTTGTCCATGTCGACTGTGTCGACATTCGGTTAAAAAAACAGTGAAAAACCCATGTCGACCTTATGACCAGTCGACCTTCCTCATGTTGACCTTTATGCAAATTCGACCTTAAGTCATGTCGACCTTGGCCCATGTCGACCTTAAGTCATGTCGACCTTCCTGCCAGTCAACCTAGTGGGGTCGACCTAATGACTGTAGACCTAAGTTCATTCTGCCTTGTTTTCTTGAGGATTTAAGTTTTTGGGCTGATGTTTATTTGGTTTTATGGTCCTGAATTCTTCACTGACCGCTTCATAGAAGATATTCAGGTGACTTCCTCTAGATTCCACCGGATAGAAATGGGAGGGGGGGGCTAATTGTACACCATCCCCTTGTCCTCAAGAAAACAAGGCTTTGAGAACATTGAAGAAAGACGAAAATACAGTTATCAAAAATGCTGATAAAGGTGGGGCCGTCGTACTTCAGGATAGAACTGATTATCTAATAGAGGCTGAGAAAATCCTAAGCGATGAATCCACCTATAAGAAAATATCTGATAATCCGTCTATGGTCTTTCAAGGAGAGCTAGAACTCCTTCTACTTTCAGGCCTTCAGAATGGGGTACTGTGCAAAGAGGAATTTGATTATTTGAATGTTAAATTTCCAGTACTCCCCATTTTTTATCATATTCCGAAGGTCCATAAGGATAAGGACCGGCCTCCGGGACGCCCCATAATAGCTGGAGTCAGATCACTAACCGCCAACCTCTCTCACTTTCTGGACCTGAAATTACAACCGTATGTTATGCAGAACATTTCTCATCTGAAAGACAGTTCCTCGGTCTTACAGTTGCTCAAAGGAAAAATGTGGTCAATGGATTACTGTTGGCTCACTATTGATGTGCAAGGCCTCTATTCGTCAATTCCTCATATTAAAGGAGTAGAGTCAGTTGAAAAAATCTCAAGAAGTGACCCAAAAAATACAGATACCGAAATATCTTTCCTCGTCAACAGCATGAAGTTCATTTTAACTTACAATCTATTTGAATTTAATAATGAACTTTTTATCCAACAACAGGGCACGGCTATGGGGACGAAATTCGCTCCTGCATATGCGAATCTCCATATGCGTGCCTGGGAAGAACAATACGTCTATGGTTACCGTTTTGAAACCAACATAATCATGTACAAGAGATACATAGACGATTTATTGCTGATTTGGCATGGTGATGAGTCTAGTATTGAGGACTTTATGTCACATATACATGACAACGACTTCAACCTTAAGTTTACGTTTAAATCTAATCCCTCGAAAATAGAATATCTGGATTTGGAATTGGAAGGAGTACCAGGCAAAGAAATTTCTACCCGCACACATTTTAAATCTGTTGATGCTAACAGTTTCATTCCCGCAACGAGCTGCCATTTTCCAGCTTGGAAGAATAGTGTGCCATACGCACAGTTTTTGAGGATCAGGCGTAACTGCAATGATGACAGTGAGCTTAGGTCCCAATCACAATTACTCTTTGACCGTTTTGTTGAAAGGGGATACAAAGTGGAGTTTATAGAAGAGGCGAGAGTGAAAGCCTTTTCGCATCAGAGGGATGAGTTACTATCTAAAACCAGTAAACCACAAAAAGAATTTACAAGCAGACCATTCGTGACGCAATTTAATTGCGAGAGTTATCAAATCAAAAGAGTGCTTGAAAAACACTGGTCCATCCTCCTTCGCGACCCGGTGCTTGGTCCACATTTACCCTCGAGGCCTAATTTGGTCTATGGACGGGCAAAAAATTTAAAATCAATTCTGGCTCCAAGTAGGTTGAAACCACAACCCGCTTCTACTCCAAAGGCAGTCCACTTTTTTAAACAAAAAGCCGGGGACGTTACCCTGCAACAAATGTATTTGCTGCCCGTTTTTGGAGAAAGCACCCTTTCACCATACCATGGATAACGGCAGGGAGTATAAAATTAAAGATGCGGTGACCTGTAACTCTGATCATGTAGTTTATAAAATCACCTGTAGCTGCAATTTGATATATGTCGGGAAGACCATAAGACAAATCAAATTGAGGATACAAGAACATATGCGTAACATCAGGAACAAAGTTAAAGTACACAGCTTACCCAGGCACTACCTGGAAAAACACAATTCTTTAGTTTCAAGAGAGAATTTTAAATTCACCATTTTGGAGCATGTTCCATTAAATCCCAGAGGTGGAGACAGGGGCCGAGAACTAATTAAGAAGGAAAGTTTTTGGATTTATTCCTTAAATTCTTTGACACCAAGAGGATTGAACGAGGGCGTGGACATAGTGGCATTCTTGTAGTCCTCATTCTTTCCGTACACTTTCTCGGTCCTACTGTATATTCTTTTTATAGCCCTCTCTTTTATAATTATTATATAGTAGGGCTTCAAGATTTCGATGGAAATAGGATGATGATTTGTAGGCATGAGCTTGTTTAAATAGAATTTTTCCTGAGAGATTTTTTTTTTTTTTTCCTCAATTTAAGTTACTTCCCCCTATAATATTAATTAAGTACATAGGGTTTGTTCCCAACCCCCCACTATGGGACACCCTATAAATCACTAGGGAATTTATTAGGGTAAGGATAAATACTGTTAAGCACTACATGATTTTAATAAATATTGGTCACTATAATATAAAATTAATAACTATTATAAATAATAATTAATAAAAATAAATAATACAATAATACACATAATTAAGTTTAATTTATGGACATTAAGGTAGTTCACGGTCATATAGGGTTAATATATATAATTAGGGTAAGGTCAGTAACCATCAAGCACCACACGGTCACTATAAAATAAATAACTATTATATATATTTTTTTTTCTCTAAATAATAATTAATAATACATATTATCCACAATTAAATATAATTTTTGGACTTTAAGGTAATTCACGGCTATATAGGGTTAATATAAACATTAGGTTATATCTCTCTATGGGATCTTAGGAGCCATATATATTTTTTAAGGGGGATTCATTACAGTTTAATTAGTAAGTAAATTCCATGTACATTAGGGATAAAATGTATAGTGCACCATTCACTTCCGGTATGCGTTCCAGGTACACCCAATATGGTGGTGATTTGGAATGCAAATCTATATTAATAATAATAATACTTATTGTAAAGGCACACACAGGGTTATTAAAGTACGTATGTAGAAGGGAACATAGGTGTTAGTGTACTATGGGAACAATTAGCCCATCAGTTCTTTAAAGTTGCCAAGCTGATTACCCGAGGATGTTATTAAAAGGAAGAGGTGACGCATTTGCGTTCCACCATCGCCAATATGGCGCCGCTTTGGAACGCACAGCGTTCGCGCTGTGACGTTTCCAATGAGCGCTTAGAGGACGCATTTGCGTTCCATGGCCGCCAATATGGCGCCGCTTTGGAACGCACGGCGTTCGTGCCGTGACGTTTATCATGAGCGCTAAGGGGACACTTTTGCGTTCCACCTGAGCTAAAATGGCGCCGATTTGGAACGCACAGCGTCCGCGCTGTTTGCCTGAATTGGTGAACGGCGCCCCTGTGGGGTTCTACCTCTGGGGGGTTAATGGTATAGTTCATGCCCTATTAATACTGTCCTCTTCCCTCTTTATCTGAGGCCGTTAATGACTGATTTATGTAATTTTTGGGGACTTCCTAATTTTTTAATTGACAGGATATGATGTCATGAGCCTCGGCCGATATATAGTTTCCTGTTAGTACAGGTTTTCACTCGGCTGCTAGGATACATTGTAGCTTGTTCCCTGTTACCCAGCATTATGTGAGTATTCTCTCTAAGATTTGATTATTGGATGTTTTTTTAAGCTCATGCCTGTAATCATGATCTTATATATGCTCTCTGTATGTATACATATTGATTGGACTTCTATATTTTACTTTTTAAGTGGATTTATGATCGTAATGTTCTGCTGACATCTATAATTAAGTGGGACATTTGAGAATTATACCACAAAAACTGACAAGAGCTCTGTCTTTTGGTGGAATGTAAGTGTTGATTTTCTCCATGCCACACTTGATCCTCACATTTTTTTGGTGATGGTGAAGGTTTCAGTAATCATGAAAGGGGAATCAATCTAATCCTCCAACTGTATATATTTTCCCATTTAGATCATTGTCTACATTAATTATTAGTGTTCAGTCAATTTGAGACACTGCAAGAAGGTACTGTTTTTTTTATGCATTCTCTCTATATGTATTTTCTGTAAGTTTTTTGTATGTATTGTGAATTGTTTTAAATTGGGTACAAATTCAATAATACTGTATATTTGAATCAGTCCCATCGATCATTATTCGATCCTGATGAATTGATCTTTTAAAAGATATGGTCTCAGTTTTTTTGATATCGCAGCATTGACTTTAGTCACATTTTATGACTTCTTGTTGTAAAAATATGTGTAAAAAGTATTTTTAGCTTAAACGGTAGTTTATACTGGTTGTCAATTTATTTATTTTTTCTCTCTCCATTGTCCTCCACATCTCCTCTCGATTCTTTTCTTTAGTCTAAATGAGATATATATATATCTTTCTCTTCTGATTTACTTTATTGTTATTTTTAGAGCAACTGCAGCTTTGTTAATCAAGTCATCTAATGCCCCTGATGAAGTCACGTGGTTGACGAAACGCGTTGGGCCTGCTGTTGTACTGAACCACCACAATTTCAGTTATTGATTCCAATATATGACTGTATAAACACTGTATCTTCTGTAAGCCGTTTTGTAGGCTTTTTATTAAATTTTTATATTGTGAAATAAGTTGTGTACCCTCACTTCTAGCGCACTCTGTTCCTGTTCTGTATTTCTATTGTTCTGGGTCTCAGCTAACAGGGGACTCTCAGAGTTGCTGCTGTTCTATACTGGGGCGCGGATTTTTGGGTACCTTTTTCTTCTGTATATATATATATATATATATATATATACACACACATACACATACATACAGTACCACATGAAAAGCTGTGTTTTTCCCTCTGCACCTTACTCTGTAGGAGACCTCTCAGTCCCAGTGCTGCCTCTGATTAAAAACCATCCCATTACTAGGCTGCTGCTGCTGTTCTCCATGGGCCTGAGAAGCATGTAATGAGCTCCACCAATCAGAGCTCAGCACAAACCTCTCAGCCTCTGCCCTCTAGTGCAAAGTGTCATGGGACTTAGTAAACTCCCAGTAATGCACTGCACACTTCTGCAATCAGTGTGCCTTGGCTCCCGATGCTCAGCATGCCAACCACAGGGGGCCCCTAGCTAGAGGGGGGCCCAGGGGTACTGACCCCTTGTGCCCCCATTATAATCCGGCCCTGAGCGGGAGCCCATCAACATTATGTTGCAGGTATGCCATCTTTAGGAACTAAAAGCAGCTCACATCTTGAAGCCTATGGTGTATCATGTATAAATTGGTCTATGAACTGATGTATGCAAATCTCAACATGAAATACACCAAAATAACATATGTTGTGGGTTTAACATTCTAATCAACAGTAGAGATAAGATATCTAACGATAATGCAGTAATAATATTTGATCATTTCTGGTGGCGTACACAGCCATCATCCCAGGAATTGACAGTCAATAGCGAGGGGGTGGAATCGACCGTGGACCACTCCGAGGGAATTCAGAGGCTGTGAGGTGCCATGGGAGGAATGTTCTCTAGATTCCATGCTGCTAATATCTTTGCGCCTTCATCAGGCGTAGAGATAACTGTAGTGGATCCGTTGCGTCGGATGATTAGTTTCGTCAGAAAGCCCCATCTATATTGGATCTCAGCTTCTCTAAGTATCTTCGTCACCGGGTGGAAGGACCATCGCATGGCAAGCGTTGCAGCAGAGAGGTCGCCAAACAGTTGCAAATTGCCCAGAATAGCAGTAGCCGTTTTTAGAAGGTCTGGCGGCTTGAATAATTTTTTCTTTAATGTGGTGATAATGTAGTCGCATCAGAGTGTCTCTAGGAGCATCATCCGACGCATTTTTCGCTTTGGGTAGACGGTGAATCCGGTCGGGCAGGAAGTCTGACAATCAGAACAGAGAGTGATTAAGCCGCAGTCAGTGGGCTGTATAGTGTAAAATCAGACAGGTAGCTGGAAGATTCCCCGACTGTGGGGGGCTTTTCGTGGGATGGAGAGATGGAGGGGGTGAAGTAGGTTCAGTATTTCTGCATCTGGTGGGGCTTCAGCGCGTTAAGCGCCCCCTTGTAGGGATGATTAGAATTAAAGAAAAGGATCCCAGTATTTGTTAGGGAAGAGTACTGGCTTGGGTCACACAGGGTCCGTGTCTTTGGGCTATGACAAGTCTCGGGCCAGCCAGAGACTTTGAGGAGTGTGACACAGCCAGAATATAGAGGGTTATCCCTCTGCCCCAACCAATATGGCCGCCGCTCAGTGAATTTTGGTTCAATCGGGTGGCAATGGCAGTAGTAAGGACACTTGGGGGGCCACTTATGTGAGTCTGGGGGGGTCTTGGCCGCAGGTAGTGGGGTTGGAGGGCAATGACAGGGAGCAGTGTGGGGAGATGTTCAGCAGTGAGTTCTGGCTTCCAAAATGGCCGCCGTTACCTCAGCTCCGGAGCTTCCAGGGCCGTTTTGTAGGAAATTATACAATATAAAGTCCAGCAAAGCTCATGTGGTCCCAAGAACCTCTGTTGCTGACCTGTGACTGGCGGGGGTGGCTTTACCCCTCCTATGAAGGCTGCCATCAGAGTGATGGAGGTGTCTCTTGTATGTCAGCCTATATCTGGGAGAGGTGATGCAAATCTTGGTTAATTGTCATCCACACCCCGGAGGAAAGGAAGAGTCCATGGAAAAGTGTTGGTGTGGTATTTTTACTTGTATATATACACAAGTCGTATTTATTTAAAAAAATCTAGTAATACCTGCCTCATTGTCAGATTGTAACAAAGAGCGCTATAAAAATAATTGCAATAACTTTTGCTTGACCACGTTTAAGGTTGGGGAGGAGCGGCTGTCTGATGAATGAGAATGACCCTTTTTGCAACAGTTAAAATGGTCACTTAGGGGGGTATGCAATCCCGGATCATGACTGTCAGTCCGGCCCGACAGCCGTGATCCTGGCCGATTTGTGTTTTGCTCAACAGCAAATCAGCAGGAGGAATTCAATATCACACATGCCGATCGACAAAAAGGGGGCATGGCCACAAGAATCGGCCATTGACCGCCGAGATCCGGCCGTGAGCTCGACAATCCATGGCCTTTCTCAGCAGAACGGGCCCAAAAGGTTTCAAAGTCAAAAGAAAGAGAGGAAAGCAGCGCTCAAAAAGGGATTTTTGTAAGAACTTACCGTTCGAATCCCTTTCTCTGATATGGTCCTGGTGACACAGCTCAACATTGGGATGTAGGAGGGTCCGTAGGAGCCAGGCACCTATCCTAAAGCTTTTGGAGGGTAGGCTCCTCCCTTCTGCATCCCCAGACTCCTCAGTTCAATCTTTCAAAGCCACTGGAATACATTAACTCAGTACAAACGCCTGCACATATTATATGCACAATTTCAAAAATAACTTTTCAACCATATATAACATGAAACATCATGAATACTGGCATACTTACTGAGCGTAAGGGAGGGATCGCTGTGTCACCAGGACAATATCAGAGAAAGGGATTCGAACGGTAAGTTCTTACAAAAATCCCTTTTTCTCTTTCAATGGTCCTGGTGACACAGCTCAACATTGGGAAGTTCCAGAGCCGGTCCTTTGGGTTGGTACTCTCAGGTCTGCAGCTCTCATCACTGCTCGCCCAAATGATGCGTCCTCCGACGTGAACTCATGGAACCTATAGACCTTGGCAAAAGTGTGAACAGATGACCAAGTGGCGGCCCTGCAAACCTGCTCAGCTGTGGCCCCATGTCAAACCGCCCAAGAGGTGGCAACCGACCTGGTGGTATGCACATTAATCCTGGCCGGCGCAGGCCTACCAACCTTAGTATATGCAAAGGCAATGACGGAACGCAACCACCTAGCAATGGTCTGCTTAAAGGCAGGCCAACCAATCTTATGCACATCATACAAGACTAGTGTCAGTCTTCCTGACACTCTTCACCTTGTCCACATAAATGCGCAAGGCGTGCACAACGTCCAAATTCCTCAATTTGTCCCTTTTCCTTGAACCCTCTGGGGGTTGGAACACAGGCAGAACTATCTCCTGATTCAGATGAAAAGCAGAGACTACTTTTGGCAAAAATTGGGGTACTGTTCGAAGAACAGCCCTGTCATCATGAAAAATAAGAAAGGGAGACTTGCATGACAATGCTCCCAACTCTGATACTCTCTTTGCTGACGTAACTGGCAACAAAAATACAAGCTTCCATGTAAGGAACTTAAGGTCAGCCGACCTCAATGGTTCAAAGGGCGCCTTTTGAAGACACTCCAGTACCAGTGATAAATCCCATGGAGCCACTGGTTGCTTGTAGGGAGGTTTCAATTGTGAAACCCCTTGCAGGAAAGTTTGCACCTCCGGTAGCAACGCTATCCTTTTCTGGAAGTAAATCGACAAGGCCGATATCTGTATCTTGAGTGATTGAAGGCTTAACCCAGACGAAAAACCATCCTGCAAAAACTCCAACAATTTTGAAAGTCGAAACCGCGATGTATGCGACTTCTGCCTTTCACACCACCTAATATGGGTCTTCCAGACCCTATAATAGTTAGCTGAAGACACTGACTTCCTAGCTTTCACCATGGTGTTAACCACAGCCTCCGAGAAACACTTGTTCTTCAAGATGGCGGTTTCAATAGCCAAGCCGTCAAATTTAGCCGAGCTGAATCCATGTGTAAGAACGGCCCCTGGTTTAACAGATCTGACCTCAGAGGTAGATGCCACGAGTCCATAGACAATCTCTGAAGCCTCGAGTACAGGACCTCCTTGGCCAATCCGGGGCTACTAAAATCACCGGAATTCCTTGGGACTGGATTCTTTTCAATACTCTCGCCAGCATTGTAAACGGCGGAAAGGCATAAAGCAGATCCCCCTCCCAGGGAACAGTCATTGCATCCACTGCTTCGGCCCGTGGATCTCTTGTCCTGGCATAGAACCTGGGCACCTGATGATTGAACCTCGATGCCATCAGGTCCACCTCCGGAGTTAACCACTTCAGTGTAATCTGATGAAACACCTGTGGGTTCAGGCTCCATTCCCCTTCTAGCAGCTCCTCCCTGCTCATGAAATTGGCCTCGATATTCTCCACCCCTGGGATGAATATTGCTGACAACGCTGGAACGTTCTGTTCCGCCCACAAGAAGATCCGGGAAACTTCCCACATGGCCAGCTTGCTGCGTGTGCCTCCCTGATGATTCAGGTACGCCACAGCTCAGGTACGACACAGCTCAACATTGGGACGTTCCAGAGCCGGTCCTTTGGGTTGGTACTCTCAGGTCTGCAGCTCTCATCACTGCTCGCCCAAATGATGCGTCCTCCGACGTGAACTCATGGAACCTATAGAATTTGGCAAAAGTGTGAACAGATGACCAAGTGGCGGCCCTGCAAACCTGCTCAGCTGTGGCCCCATGTCGAACTGCCCAAGAGGTGGCAACCGACCTGGTGGTATGCGCATTAATCCTGGCCGGCACAGGCCTACTGTCACAACATTCAGTTCTTGTTTGTTTCTTACCTGGTTTGTGGCTTCTCCTGTCTGTTCAGCCTGCTCCATGCTGCAAGGAAGTTCTGTGTGGCCTGAGCTTTGCTAATTACAGCACCTGGAGGAGTCCTTGCTGCTGACAAACTCTGTATAGCTGAACTGTGCTGTGAGATCTGAGCTCAGCTAATTAGTTACACCTGGGTAACTCTCTCCTGCAGGAGAGTTCAGTGTAAACTGAGCATGCTCAGCCCATTGATTAGTTCACCTGTGGGTTCCCTGTACTTCCTATAAAGGGCAGCCTCTGGGAGACAGAAGCTGCCAGAGTATAGGTTCACACCAGCTCCAGCGTCCTTGTGCTTAGTATATTACCAGTTTCCTGATTACCATATTTGACCCCGGCTTGTTTCCTGACTATTCTCCTGCCTGATCCTTTGGTACCGTCTCCAGTGACTCTGTGTATGACCCAGCTTGCCGTTTGACTATTCTTCAGCCTTATCCCAGTGTACCGCGAACTGTGCTTCCAGTGTATGACCCGGCCTGTCCTTGGATACTCCTTTGCCTTTCCCTTGTGTTCCTACTTGCCCGTACTGATACCAACTCGGCTAGACGACCATGCTTCCATATTTCACAAGCTACCGCCACTCATACGGGGAACCTGACCAGGGGGCCGCGACCAACGTGTCGGGTGCCGCAGAAGCCCATATCCCGCTTGGAGGGGTCACTGGCAGAAAACCCCCGGCACGGTTAGACTCCGCGCCCCTGTGTCAGGTCTAGCCAATCCCCGAGTGGTAGTGCACCCCAAGTTTGTGACACCTACCAACCTTAGTATATGCAAAGGCAATGACAGAATGCAACCACCTAGCAATGGTCTGCTTAAAGGCAGGCCAACCAATCTTATGCACATCATACAAGACTAGTGTCAGTCTTCCTGACACTCTTCACCCTGTCCACATAAATGCGCAAGGCGTGCACAACGTCCAAATTCCTCAATTTGTCCCTTTTCCTTGAACCCTCTGGGGGTTGGAACACAGGCAGAACTATCTCCTGATTCAGATGAAAAGCAGAGACTACTTTTGGCAAAAATTGGGGTACTGTTCGAAGAACAGCCCTGTCATCATGAAAAATAAGAAAGGGAGACTTGCATGACAATGCTCCCAACTCTGATACTCTCTTTGCTGACGCAACTGGCAACAAAAATACAAGCTTCCATGTAAGGAACTTAAGGTCAGCCGACCTCAACGGTTCAAAGGGCGCCTTTTGAAGACACTCCAGTACCAGTGATAAATCCCATGGAGCCACTGGTTGCTTGTAGGGAGGTTTCAATCGTGAAACCCCTTGCAGGAAAGTTTGCACCTCCGGTAGCAACGCTATCCTTTTCTGGAAGTAAATCGACAAGGCCGATATCTGTACCTTGAGTGATTGAAGGCTTAACCCAGACGAAAAACCATCCTGCAAAAACTCCAACAATTTTGAAAGTCGAAACCGCGATGTATGCGACTTCTGCCTTTCACACCACCTAATATAGGTCTTCCAGACCCTATAATAGTTAGCTGAAGACACTGACTTCCTAGCTTTCACCATGGTGTTAACCACAGCCTCCGAGAAACACTTGTTCTTCAAGATGGCGGTTTCAATAGCCAAGCCGTCAAATTTAGCCGAGCTGAATCCATGTGTAAGAACGGCCCCTGGTTTAACAGATCTGACCTCAGAGGTAGATGCCACGAGTCCACAGACAATCTCTGAAGCCTCGAGTACAGGACCTCCTTGGCCAATCCGGGGCTACTAAAATCACTGGAATTCCTTGGGACTGGATTCTTTTCAATACTCTCGCCAGCATTGTAAACGGCGGAAAGGCATAAAGCAGATCCCCCTCCCAGGGAACAGTCATTGCATCCACTGCTTCGGCCCGTGGATCTCTTGTCCTGGCATAGAACCTGGGCACCTGATGAATGAACCTCGATGCCATCAGGTCCACCTCCGGAGTTAACCACTTCAGTGTAATCTGATGAAACACCTGTGGGTTCAGGCTCCATTCTCCTTCTAGCAGCTCCTCCCTGCTCAGGAAATTGGCCTCGATATTCTCCACCCCTGGGATGAATATTGCTGACAACGCTGGAATGTTCTGTTCCGCCCACAAGAAGATCCGGGAAACCTCCCACATGGCCAGCTTGCTGCGTGTGCCTCCCTGATGATTCAGGTACGCCACAGCCGTGGCGTTGTCGGTCTGAATCCTCAAAGGACCCTGCAACCTTTCTCCTGCGAGAGATATCACTTTCCATATCGCCCGCAGTTCCAGGATATTGATCGGCAAGGCAGACTCCTCCGAGGTCCATAAGCCCTGGAGGCGCAGGTCCAAAACCACCGCCCCCCAGCCCCTGAGACTGGCGTCGGTAGTCCCAGGACTGCAAAGACCGACTCCACTGAAGGGAATCCACCTCCATCCACCAATGCAGGGAAGACCGTGTTTCTGGAGACAACACTATGTGCTCTGACTTCATGGTCCGAGTGTTCCCTAACCAAGATGTCAGGATGTTCCACTGGAACACTCGAGAGTGGAACCTGGCGAACTGTAGCGTCTCGAAAGTTGCCACCATTTTCCCCAACAGTTTGAGACACCTCCAAACCGATGGGCTCTGAGACCCCAGGATCTCCCGAACCAAGGAGGCCAGGGCCCTGGCCTTTGTCTCTGGCAGGAATACCCAATGTAGATGGGTATCCAGGACAACTCCCAGGAACTGGAGTCTCTGTGACGGCACCAACTGAGACTTTTGTAAATTTAAAAGCCAACCGTGAGCCTGCAAAAACTTGATGGCTTCTGCCAAATGACTCTGCAACCTTTCCGCCGACTCTGCTTTGAACAGCAGGTCGTCCAAATACGGAATCACAGTGATTCCCCTCAGTCGGAGGGCCGCCGCCATTACTGACATTATTTTGGTGAATACCCTTGGCGCTGTGGCCAGACCAAAGGGCAACGCCTGGAATTGCAAATGCAGGTCTCCTATCACAAACCTCAAGAGAGCCTGATGTTCCGGATGGATAGGCACATGAAGATCCTGGACATCCATGGACGCCAAAAATTCTCCCTGGTCCAGACTTAGCAGCACAGACCGTAGAGATTCCATTTTGAAATGGTCTACCCACAGATGAAGATTCAAGGACTTTAGGTTTAAGATTGGTCTGAAAGACCCGTCTGGCTTGGGCACCAAAAACAGAGTGGAATAAAAGCCTTTCTTCCACTCCGCTCGAAGGACCGGGATAACTACACCTTTCTCTAAGAGAGATTGAGCCGCCCCCAAAAGAGCAAAACGGAGCCGAGACTCCTTTGGCAGTGGTGTAGGAATGAATCTTCTCGGAGGAAGACCTTTGAAGGGAACTTGTAACCTTGGGATACAATGTCTAGCACCAAGGAATCCCGGCCCAACAATGCCCACGCATCCCTGAACCATCTCAGACGCCCCCCACCTTGACCACCACTGGGATTTTCCCCAGGTAGTCATGCGGAGTGCTTGTCCTCTCCTTTGAAGCTCGGTTTCTTATGAAAGGAACCAAACTTTGACTTTGGGGCCTTGACCCTGGAGGACTGAAACTTTCCCCTAAAAGACTGTCCTCGAAAGGACGCTTCCCCTCTAGTGGAAGGCCGAAAGGACGGCCTAAAAGCAGAAAACCTTGAGGCCTGCTTAGCTGCAGGAGCCGGCAGGAAAGTACTTTTGCCTCCCGTGGCCTGCTTAATAATCTCTTCCAGCTCTGAACCAAACAACAGCTTTCCTTTAAAAGCTAATGCCTCTAAGGCCTTTTTTGATTCGTTATCCGCCTCCCAGGTTTTAAGCCAAAGCACTCTCTTGGCATTGACGGACACTGTGGAAACTCTGGAAGCCATTTTGAGAGCTTCCTCCTCAGCCTCCAGCACATACTCCGCAGCTGCTTTAAGCTTCTCAGCAATTAGTAACACACATGGCTCAGCATGTAAAATTGTACACAGGTCATTGGCCCACACAATCATGGCCTTAGAGACCCAGGCTGATGCTATAAGAGGGCGTAAAGTGTAGCCCACCCCTTCAAATATTGCCTTGAGGTTACCTTCCAGCTTCTTGTCTATGGGTCCTTAAAGGCTGCCCCCCCCTGGACAGGTAGCACCGTGGCTTTAGAAAGCCGTGCCACAGAAGCATCTACCACTGGAACTTTTTCCCAGAGGTCTGCATGAGCCTCAGGCATGGGGTATAGACTTAAAAATCTCTTAGGCATCTGCAGCCTTTTACCGGGCGTTTTCCAAGCCCCTTCCAATAAATCCTGTAAACCTTCATCCGCAGGGAAGGTAACAGTCTCCTTACACTGCCGTTTAAAAACACCTTTTGCAGGAGTTTTATCCTCCACAGACAAATTCAAGGCCTGTTTAACAGCAGTAATCAAATCCTCTACCCCTGAGGCCGGGGAATCCTCAGAATCATCACCCTGATCCCAGGGAATGTCTGTATACTCTCCCTCCTCTTCAGCAACAAGCAATGGCACTGAATAAGACCTTTTAGGGGTCCCCACAGTATCACCTTCAAATTTGTCTAACAAATCATTAAACCTGCTGATCCCCTTAGCAGTATCCTGCATGACCTTTAAGAAGCTAGGATCTGCCTGGGTCAGAGGCAAGGAGCCAGAGGACTACTGAGATGATGAAATATGTCTCGGGGAAGCTACCAACACATCACTCTGCCTGTCCAGCAATTGCACTAAGGCATTAACAGACCTGCCCAGGGCACTGGCCCACGCAGGTTCCGATTGCTCTGCCCTCTGGGGTTCACTCCCCATGGGTCTCACAGCAGCGCAAGTAATACACAAGCCCCCCTTGGCCATCTGCTCAGGGACAAAATTCAGTGTACTGTACAAACACTGCAAGCGCTCAATGCATTAAGGGCTCCCTCCCCCAAAGCCACAGACTGTTGCTCAGACATGATGTAAAAATAACACAGTCACAGCGCAAAATGTACAGGCGTTTTATACAGAGCCAATGTACTCAGTCACTTATCTGTCTGAAGCTTTCACAGTGGGGAAGACGATGCCCAGGAAATCCAATCACTCTGCCAGGATCTGTCAGCCAGCTCAGCTCCACTGCAAGCGTTCCGAATGGCACCAAAACAGAGTAAGGGAAGAGACCAAGTCCCTGCTGCTGCGGGGTCCATGGATTTTGGCACCAACCACCCCCAGACAGCCGCTCCCAGTGAAGGATCTCCAAGTTCCAGTGTCTCCCCCTCTGCTGGGGACCACTTGGAACATGCCTGTAACACACTGCTGTCCTCTCATATAGGAGCTCAGTGTGTAAGCTCCGCAGAAAATGGCTGCCGCCATCACGGAGCGCCTGTCCCCCATGATCCCCACCTAGCGTGAAGCCGGTTTCAGAACGCTCCGGAGCCCAGGCAGCTTCTTACTAGAAGCTGTAAGCGCTGCACAGGGAGACCAGACAGCGTCTCCCCTGTGCACAGTGAGCTGACAGGACGCGCTTCTGTCAGCTCCTGCTGCGCTGTCAGTGTGAGGATTCAGTGAGAATCCTCACACTGGGGGTTATTCTAGTTCATTCTTTCTGACAAAATCCTTCTTTGATGGACAAAACCATGTGCACTGCGGGTGGGGCAAATGTAACTTGTGCAGAGAGAATTAGATTTGGGTGGGGTTTTTCTTCAAAGTGAGATCTATATTGCAGTGTAAAAATAAAGCAGCCAGTATTTACCCTGCACAGAAACAAAATAACTCACCCAAATCTAATTCTCTCTGCACATTTTACATCTGTCCCCCTGCAGTGCATATGGTTTTGTCCATCTAAGAAGGATTTTGTCAGAAAGAGTGAACTAAAATAAGGCCCACTGTACTTACTAAAGTGCTGGGAAATGGTGCTGATGATTCAAGGTAAATGTATCTGTCTCTCATTCCTTTTTTCTCCCCAAAATGTAACAGTGTAATGTGGGGCTGAGTGAAATGAGGGAGATTGCTAGACTAATGAGGGAGAGAGGGAGATTGCTGCTATGTCAGGGAGTCTCCTGCAGAATGCAGGAGGGTAGGCAACTATGCTTTAGAATAGCACCCACTCCAGTGGGCACCTAACACGAACTGAGGAGTCTGGGATGCAGAAGGGAGGAGCCTACCCTCCAAAAGCTTTAGGATAGGTGCCTTGCTCCTACGGACCCTCCTACATCCCAATGTTGAGCTGTGTCACCAGGACCATTGAAAGAGAAATGATATTAATAGGTGAATCAGTTATAAATTTTAAAATTAATTTTAATAAGACAAGTTTTACTGTTCAGCATAAATGGTATATAAATAAAAACAAATATAAAAACAACAGTATAGCATAGCATAATGGTAGAATAACGCCCAATGCCTGGTATGTATATAACCTGTGCTGTCCCAAATAGCAGCAGTCCCGATTAATGGAGTCCACACAGCATGATACGTCCTGGACGCCTTCTGATATAGATGGTATGCGTTTTGTGCCAGGAATCTTGATCCAAAGACATCTAATTTGTGGGACCAAATGGTCAGATAAATGAGTAGGTAGGTCCAATAAAGATGACTGCAGATCTGGAAAAGTACCAACACTGCTCACTGGTCCAAACACCAGCTTTATCAATATTTATGAAGATACACACCTACATAGCCTCTATCTTAATTATGAACGCCTTGTTTGTGAATGATTTATAATTGTATTACTCAGCATCTATTACTGTATAAAACCTGTTGTATTCTGGCCTAAATCCAGAGATCAATCAGCATATCAGCATATCTCTCTGTAAGTGCTTAAAATCTATATAATAAGTTGAAGTGTGTGTGTGTGCGTGTGTGTGTGTCTGTTGCATTGCGGGCACACCGTGGCACTCAGAGCTGCCACATTTGGCAACAGGTACCCCTGGACCTGGTGGTGTGCAACTTGAAGCCGTTTTTGGGAAATTTCACTGAAGGTGCCCATACACGTACCAATTACCCGGTACTTTTTGTGCTAAAATAGCATCGTTGTGCATATGTTGTGCATGGGATGCGATGCTATTTTAGCACAAAAAGTACCGGGTAATTGGTACGTGTATGGGCACCTTTAGAAATGTAAAAGACACCAAGGTTCAATTTGCCTTAATTAATGAGCTGGGAAAAAATCGACGATCTGGGAAACCGAACACAAAGGAACAACACCACACCTGAGTTAATTGCTGTCATTTAGTATGAATGCAAACACATTCTAGCATTATGGTGAAGGCTTTCAACAATTGGGAATAATTGGGGAAATACATAGACCACACATCACATACACGTACACATTGCACAACACCCACACACAGTACACCATATACGCACACACAGCACACTACACACACATATACTGTATCATACCTCCCAACATGACCCTCTCCAGGAGGGACACAATGCTTTGCTTCTGGACTTCCCTCTTAATGCATGATTGCCTTTAATTGTGTTGGAACAGGTAAATTGCTAAGAGAGGTGCTTCAACACAGGTTATTGCAATTATAAATTGCACACACAAACACACAGAACACACACACACACATTCATACCTCCCAACATGACCCTCTCCAGGAGGAACACAGTGCTCTGCTCCTGCACTTCCCTCTTAATTTTGATTGCCATTACCTGTGGAGAAACACCTTTCTTATTAGTTAACCTGTTCAAAAACAGATATGGCCGAACTGTCAGAAAAAGTTTTAACAAAGTACTGATGTATTCCAATCAGAGTGTGTCATGGTAGTGAATGTGTATAATTTATGTTTTTAGGTTACCAATGGATGGAGGTTGTCCAGCACTTGTATGTTTTTGTTCAGATTTGTCTTTGATTTAATAAAATTTCTAATGATTACTATTGTTTGTGGGTAGCTTCTTCAGTAACCTATATCTACTTTTGACTCAAATTAGTCATTATAGGAAGGTGTCATATACACTGGCAAAACATGTTTGGACAGTCAGAAATGGACATATAGGGGGAAATTTACCAAAATGGATTCGTAGAAAAAAGGTGTATTCGTAGGCAGAAATACACCTTTTTTTTACGAATTTGTATTTTCGGGATTTACAATCCCAAAAATACAACAATTCGTAGTCCTAAAGATGGAACATTCGTATTTGTATTTACAAATACGAATGTCCTACACCATCGATAGGATACGATAGAAATCACCATTCAAAAGAATGGTGATTCCTGATTTACTAAGCAGCCGTATGGATAATACGGCTGCTAAGTGGTGTAAAACACCCACACAAATACGACAGGAAAATAGAACACCATTTTCCTGTTCTATTTGCGTTTTAGCCTGCACGGATCAGTCAGATCCGTGCAGGCTGCAGTGTAAAAAAATAGAAAAAAAAAAAAAAAAAACGGCGTGGGGTCCCCCCCACAGCTGTAACCAGCACCAGGCTGAAGGAGCCGGGGCCGGTAATTAAAAATCAGGGAACCCGACAAATAGGGGCTCCCTGATATTTAACAACCAGCCCCAGGCTCCAGGTCCGGGGCTGGTTCCCAAAATACGGGGGACAAAATGACTAGGGGTCCCCCGTATTTCAAGAACCAGTCCCAGGCACAACCAGCCAGCAGGGTAATGCCACAGTCGGGGGGAGACTTTTTATGCAAGTCCCCCCGGCCAAAGCATTAACCCTACCGACCAGTCAGCCTGGCCAGGGGCCCTGGGGGAGTGGGGACCCCCCCAATGAAGGGGTTCCCCCCTCCAGGACTTACCTGACCAGGCTGAAGCCTGGTACTGTCCCCGATGCCCCTGGGCGGTGGGCATCGGGCTGATAAATGGTGTAAAAAAACTATTGTTTTTTACTGTGGCACTACAAGTGCCAGCAAGCCTCCCCAGCAAGCTGGGACTTGGAGAACCACAAGTCCCAGCCTGCTGGGCATTAAAGGGCCCGCTGGCACTTGTAGTTCCATAGTTAAAAAAATAGTGCACAAAACACACTGACACACTTTTAAAATAAAACTTTATTACATACATTACACACATACTAATACTTACCTATCTTCTTTCCGTAGGTATCCCTGATGTCCTGTGTCGTCGTCTTCTGGTCCTGTGTCATCTTCTTCCTCCATGTCGACCGTCGCTGTCGCCATCCGGATCCGACGAAATCCATTTGGGAAGCTGTGGAAGGAAACCATACTCACCTGTCCCAGCGCGACGTAGTCCAGGTAAGTGTCTTGGCAAAAAAAAAAAAACGAACACCCGAATCCAGCCGGACAGAGAGCCGCACGGCCTAGCGGCTCCTGATTGGCCGCTAGGCCGCAAGGCGGCCAATAGCGGCATTCGGGAGGCGGAGCCGCACGATGTAAACAAACACCGTGCGGCTCCCTGCTGTCCGGCTGGATTCGGGGTGTTCGTTTTTTTTTTTGCCAAGACACTTACCTGGACTACGTCGCGCTGGGACAGGTGAGTATGGTTTCCTTCCACAGCTTCCCAAATGGATTTCGTCGGATCCGGACGGCGACAGCGACGGTCGACATGGAAGAAGAAGACGACACAGGACCAGAAGACGATGACACAGGACATCAGGGATACCTACGGAAAGAAGATAGGTAAGTATTAGTATGTGTGTAATGTATGTAATAAAGTTTTATTTTAAAAGTGTGTCAGTGTGTTTTGTGCACTATTTTTTTAACTATGGAACTACAAGTGCCAGCGGGCCCTTTAATGCCCAGCAGGCTGGGACCTTTGGTTCTCCAAGTCCCAGCTTGCTGGGGAGGCTTGCTGGCACTTGTAGTGCCACAGTAAAAAACAATAGTTTATCCTTATTTTTACACCATTTATCAGCCCGATGACCACCGCCCAGGGGCATCGGGGACAGTATCAGGCTTCAGCCTGGTCAGGTAAGTCCTGGAGGGGGGGGGGACCCCTTCATTGGGGGGGTCCCCACTCCCCCAGGGCCCCTGGCCAGGCTGACTGGTCGGTAGGGTAATGCTTTGGCCAGGGGGACTTGCATAAAAAGTCTCCCCCCGGCTGTGGCATTACCCTGCTGGCTGGTTGTGCCTGGGACTGGTTCTTGAAATACGGGGGACCCCAGTCATTTTGTCCCCCGTATTTTGGGAACCAGCCCCGGACCTGGAGCCTGGGGCTGGTTGTTAAAATTCGGGGAGCCCCTATTTGTCGGGTTCCCTGATTTTTAATTACCGGGCCCGGCTCCTTCAGCCTGGTGCTGGTTACAGCTGTGGGGGGGACCCCACGCCGTTTTTTTTTATTTATTTATTTTTCTATTTTTTTTTACACCTTGCAGCCTGCACGGATCTGACTGATCAATGCAGACTGCTAGAAATAATTCGTATTAGCAGCCGTATATACGGCCGCTAATACGAATTGTTACACCATCGGAGGGTTACAAAGCAGTCGTATCTGACTGCTTTGTAACTGACCCTCCGGAACACGAGTTTGCATACGACTTAAACAGTCGTATGCAACCGTAGGGAAAATACCAATACGAAAAACTAGGTTTTTCATATTGGTAAATTTCCCCCATATTCGCCAGTATACGGTAAGATATTGGCACATAAATAATTGTGGATGCCTTGGAGATCTTTGTATTCACAGAAATACTGTTATTCCCATGGAATAGTTGCAGCTTGAAAACTAGCCCAGCAGTTTTTGCCATATGGGACCATATACATGCCATTTACCTATCGCATGCCTTGTGAGTGCATATCTTTGAATAAAAATCACTTCTATTTGTCCTAAACGTATTGCACCAATTCTTTGTTGTTGTTTCTTCATCTCCAAAAAAAACCCTTATTGTGGTTTTTTGGAGAGTATCTCTTACAGAATTAAAAAGATACCATCCTCATTCGGGACTTATTAAGTGGCTAATTATTGGTTCAAATCAAAAGTTATGTATTGCATTCTATCTCTAAATGTTTGATTGCATTTTGGAAGTGGCGCTTAGTGGTGTCATTAATATCTTTTTTGCACATAAATAATTGTCACAGTATTTCCAATGTGAAAAGTTATGTTCAAATTACAGATAACCAACCAATCACAGAGCACCAGAGTTTATATATAGGTATGACTTCATTTTGTGCACCATTCCCAATATGAGAGCAGCAGCTTTTTCAGAACGTTAACTGTGTGTCCTTAATGAAGTTATGGACAAGAGGATGTGTCGCGCAGCTCGGAACATTTCCTATGCTGCTAAACGTCCTGCATACAGAGAGGTGATGAGTTAAATCCAAAGACCAACCAGAACCATTCTCCAGCTTGCATGACATTGGTTGTACCTGTGGAGAAGAGAAGCCGGCCATCCTTGAGCTTTTCTGGAGGAGTAGCCGGTTTGGTAAGTTGCTAATTAAAACATCACCCTGTTATGCAGACAAGAGGAGCAATCAAGCATTAGAAACATGATCATGACACCTGTACTATGAGTGTATGCATATTGATGTATATATGTGGGTGCATGTATGTCACTGTAGGTGTCCATTGATGCAAAGTAATGATATGTGTGTGAATATTTTCACCATAACAATGCTTTTTCCCTCCCCCCCCCCCTTCAGAAAAATGGACCATTCTGGGACTGAACAACACACAGCACCCCAACGCAACCAAAACCGAGTGGCCTACACACCATCCCCAGAGGCCACCACTAGCCACAACCAGGATGCTGGCACACAAACAGAAGGGCAGCCAGAGTTGTCATCTGCAGGCCAGATGGAATGTAAGTCATATTGGTCACAAATGGAGGATGTGTGTTTATGCATATGTGTTGGTGTGTATGTGTGTGTCATCAAAGACAAGTATATGTAGTTTGTAAGTAACTCTAATGGCCATTCTTTCTATCCTTTCCAGGTGCAACACAGAGAAGACACGCATTTGTGGCAATGCTGCGGGATGTTCCAGTGCACCTAAGGGATGCTGCTTGCTGTGTGTTCCCATTGCTGAACCTGATTAAACACTAATGTAGCTGCTATGTTTGCACTAGTGACAGTTTAGAGATGTGACAAATAGGGTTGTTCACAATAAACATTTGAATTTTCACTTGTGTCTGTGTGGTTCAGTATCTTAGTAGTGATAGTGATGGTGTTAGAATACCCGAGATAACAGTTATGTATGGTTTCAGATGACAATTGTTTACAGAGATATTGGGCGAGTATTCTTTATATACAGTATGGATCATGTGACATGTTTGCATGGTCCTACATTTGGAAATGATTAGTAATTGAAAGCTGTAATAGGTATCACACAGAATATGGTGGATCAATATAACAAATTTGTTTAACATGCAATAACAAATGTAATCACAGGTGTACATTACACACCTGAATTAGGTGTGCGGTTATGTGTATGAATGCATAGTAGCGAGTACATATTTTACCATACGCCATATACAAAGGCCGTGTCATTTGAATGCAAAGGCCGTGTCATTTGAATGCCTGTGCATATCAGAAGGTAGAGCGAAAATTTTTGTTTGCATACTGTACATTCTGTCAATTTGAAATGGCCTAATAAAGTTATCAATAAAAAACAATATTTGTGACCAATCACTGATCACCCACACTTATATAAGTACCTGCAATTAATAACTGCGCCACTTCCAATATGGCTACTACCAGGGCACCCCCCTTCTCAAAACTAGAGCTCCTCGCCCTGGTCCAGGTAATGGATCAGCGGCTGGGGCCCACGGGCCCTTATGTGTCTAATGCAGAGAAGCGGCGGGCATACAATGCAGCCCGCCACCGAATACTCATTAGAACGGGAGAACGGCAGACCATCGGGCAACTTGAACGCCAGTGGTCGGACTTGCGGCGCCGGCAGCCGGAGCTGCTATTACGTATCCGCGGGTACATCCGCCGATGTAAGTATATGTATTTGCAAAAAAATGTACGCATGTGTTTATAAACTATAAAAGAATGTTTATCTGTGCATGGGTATCTGGGTGTATATATCTTTAGTTAATGTTTGTTTGGCAATTTGGGTAATGTGTTATGTGTGTGTATATATGGTGAGTGTGTATATGGCCCAATATGGGTGTACATGGGTATATATGGGTGTGTTTGTGTGTTGAAGGGTGTATATGGGTGAGGTGTGTGGCTCAATCAGATTGTGTTTGAAAGTTATAAAATGAAATAAGCCTAGAGTGTGTATGCAGATCACATGACTAATTGTACTTTTCATTTCCCTTTCATATTCATCCACCTTGAATGACCCCTGACCCATCACTGACATTGCAGCACGAGCCAGGGCACGCCAGGCAGAGGTGGAGAGGGCACAGGCCCAAGCCCAGGAGGAAGAGGAGGCCGCCAGCAGGACCAGCTCCACCACCCACTCACCTACCACCTCCACCTCCCATTCCCCCTCCAACTCTCCATCCCCCTCCCACTCTCCACCCCCTCCACCTCCCATTCCCCCTCCAACTCTCCATCCCCCTCCCACTCTCCACCCCCTCCACCTCCCATTCCCCCTCCAACTCTCCATCCCCCTCCCACTCCCCACCCCCCTCCACCTCCCATTCCCCCTCCAACTCTCCATCCTTCTCCCACTCCCCACCAACTCCCATTCCCCCTCCAACACCCCTCCCCCCACCAACCCACCACTACCCCCTTTTGCTCCCCCCTACTACTCCCCACCACACACCCCCAACCCCTACCAATCCCCAACACAACCCATCACCATTACCCCAAATCCCATCCCAGCCTCATCCCTCCTTTTAACCCCATACCCCACCAACATGCCACCATCCAACAGTGAGCAGGATGGGACTGGCATCCGTAAGTAATCTATGTGCCTAATGTCTTCACACAAATATCTACACATTACCAATCACAACACACACATATGTGCAGGCAACATCATTTTTCAGTCAACACAATCACTGCAGTGCTACCCTGACCTGTGGGGTGTCCCCCTCCAGGATCAAAGTGCCCCTTGAAAAATAAATTGTGTGCAGACAGGCCTCACACCTTCAGTAATTGGGCAAACATAACAGTTAATATGTAATACAATTTTATACAGATTAATACAGATTCATGTACAGTGCAGCATAATCCACTGTGCTTCACAAAGAAAACATTGAAAGGAAACACAGGCAAATCCAAGACAGACAAAAGGTACTGTAGCTGGGGCTTGCTTGGAAGCTTACAATCTATAGCGACAACTCATTCTATATTGTAGAGTAGTGGTGTTCAATTTATGTGGCCCAAACTGCTTCAGAAGTGTAGTTTCCAGCATGATGTGATGATTGACTACTTAATTCTATGACAGGCCATGCTGAGGCATGCAGTAGTAAAAAAGCTGAAGGCCCATACATTGTACAGCAATGACAAACATCTTGACCAATAAGGTGTGGTAAATCCTCAAAAATGTCAAAAGCCTAAAACAGGAGCACATGTCCCTTCTGAGGTTTGATGCAATTCCACCAGCAAAAAAAACCCAATTGTGATGCAGCCTACATTAATCCTAAGTTTGCTGGTATGTAATATGTATGTGTGTGGACACATCATAGTGGTTAGGAGCATGTCCACAGCAGCCCCTTCTTCAATGTAGGTGAGAAATGTATGTGGCCTTCACCATTAACTCAAAAATTAATCATATCTTAACATACAAAAATCCTTTTTGTATATGATATTATAACTAGGTGATTCATCGCGCCCTACGGGCGCTCTTCACACCGTCGTAAGGGGCTGCGCCCCCTTAATTTTTGAACGTTTGTATATGAGAAATATGGTTAGAATTGTATGAAAGATGCCCTGTATTGCAACTTAGGTGTCCGCGAATCGCGGGAGGGGGGGTCGCGGAGGGTGCCGCGAATTGCAGGAGGGGGGGTCGCGGGGGGTGCCGCGAATTGCAGGAGGGGGGGTTGTGGGGGGGTGGATGCTGCGAATCGCGGGAGGGGAGGGATTGCAGAGAATCGCGGGAGGGGGGTCGCGGGGTGGGTTGCCGCAAATCGCGGGAGGGGGGTTACGGGGGCGGGGGTTGCGGCGAATCATGGTAGGGGGGGTCGCGGGGGGTGTGCCGTGAATCACGGGAGGGGGGGTCACGGGGTGGGGTGCCGAGAATCGCGGGGGTGTGTGTGTGTGCCGTGAATCGCGGGAGTGGGGGTTGCGGGAGGGGGGTGGGGGGGGTGTGACGCGAATCGCCACAAAAAAAATCAACACAGAAAGGTCAACACATGTAAATGTTGACATAAGTGTGGCACTTCATTGGTGTCCATGTCGACACATGAGAATGAATATGAAAACATTCCAAAAATGAAAAAAAAAACTTCAAAAACTCATGTCAACCTTTATCATTGTCGACCATAGCCATGTCAGTGTTTTCCATGTGCAATTTAATTCTGGAGCTGCCGCGAATTGCGGGAGGGGGGGTCGCGGGGGTGGGTGCCGCGAATCGCGGGAGGGGGGGTTACGGGGCGGGGGTTGCGGCGAATCATGGGAGGGGGGGTCGCGGGGGTGTGCCGTGAATCACGGGAGGGGGGGTCACGGGGTGGGGTGCCGAGAATCGCGGAGGAGGTGTGTGTGTGTGTGCCGTGAATCGCGGGAGTGGGGGGGGGTGTGACGCAAATCGCTACAAGAAAAAATCAACACAGAAAGGTCAACACATGTAAATGTTGACATAAGTGTGGCACTTCATTGGTGTCCATGTCGACACATGAGAATGAATATGAAAATATTAAAAAAATGAAAAAAAAAACTTCAAAAACTCATGTCAACCTTTTTCATTGTCGACCATAGCCATGTCAGTGTTTTCCATGTGCCATTTAATCCTGGGGCTGCCGTGAATCGCGGGGGGTGCCGTGATTTGCGGGAGGGGGGGGTTGCGGGGGGTGGGTGCTGCGAATCGCGGGAGAGCGGGGTTCATGGGGGTTCCGGTGGGGGGTTGCCGCGAATTGCGGGAGGGGGGGTCGCGGGGGGATGCCGCGAATCGCCGGACGGGGGGTGTGACGCGAATCGCCACAAGAAAAAAATCAACACAGAAAGGTCAACACATGTAAATGTTGACATAAGTGTGGCACTTCATTGGTGTCCATGTCGACACATGAGAATGAATATGAAAATTTTCAAAAAATGACAAAAAAACTTCAAAAACTCATGTCAACCTTTTTCATTGTCGACCATAGCCATGTCAGTGTTTTCCATGTGCAATTTAATTCTGGAGCAGCCGCGGATCACGGGGGGGGGGGGTGCCGCGAATTGCGGGAGGGGGGGTCGCGGGGGTGGGTGCCGCGAATCGCGGGAGGGTGGGGTTCACAGGGGTTCCGGTGGGGGGTTGCCGCAAATTGCGGGAGGTGGGGGGTCACGGGGGGTGCCGCGAATCACGGGAGGGGGGGTTGCGCGGGGGTGTGACGCGAATCGCCACAAGAAAAAATCAACACAGAAAGGTCAACACATGTAAATGTTGACATAAGTGTGCCACTTCATTGGTGTCCATGTCGACACATGACAATGAATATGAAAAAATTAAAAAAATTAAAAATAAATCTTCAAAAACTCATGTCAACCTTTTTCATTGTCGACCATAGCCATGTCAGTGTTTTGCATGTGCCATTTAATCCTGGGGCTGCTGCGAATTGCAGGGGGGGGGGTGCCGCGAATCGCGGGAGGGGGGTCGCAGGGGGGGTGCGGCCAATCGTGCAAGGGGGGGTCGCGGGGGGTTCTTTTTGCCGCGAATCGCGGGAGGGAGGTTGCGGGGGGGGGGTGTTTTTGCCGCGAATCGCGGGAGGGGGGGCGCGCGGGGGGGGGGGAGGTTTTGCCGCAAATCGCGGGAGGGGGGCGCTCACCTGGTGGCTGTGGAGTAGCAGTGCTGGGCAACATGGGAAGGCAGTGGGTGTCTGGCACTGTCTGTGGGCTCACTGGGCTGGTTCTCTTTCACATACCTCCCAACATGACCCTCTCCAGGAGGGACACAATGCTCTGTTTCTAGACTTCCCCTTAATGTATGATTGCCATCACCTGTTTTAAACAGGTTAATTTCTCAGAAAGGTGTTCAGCACAGATGAAGGCAATCACACATTAAGAGGAAAGTCCAGGAACAGAGCGTTATAGACACAGACACCCACTTTGAGTGACAGATGTAGCCAAATATATAGGAGATTATACTGTTCTCTTTCCATTCCCCACAGACACTGAACAGCACCAGGAGGACGTGGGCAACATATTTGCTGAAATCCAGCTCACTTTAATTTATTTGGCCCTTCTTTTTGAACGCCTACAAGACCACCTTTAATTTAAATGTTTATTTTTCATATGTTAAAGTTCTGTTAATTTAAATAATCCCATTTATATTTAGTAAAATGACAGTTAAAGTTCACTTCGAAGTTGTGTGCGTTTTATTTCAGACCAATATGTAAGAGTGTTAGTAAGGACAGGTACATACAGATGTGTATTGTCAGTTATATATGTAATTAAAAGGGAAGTGTTGGGGGGCGTGGCCTGACCGGGTACTCGGGTAGACGTGAATCCTCAGAGCTCCCGCTTCCTACCCTATTTTAAGCCCACAAAACCACATTCCAAGCCTCATCTGCTAGGTGGGACTTCTCCCCTTGCCTGCCGCCAGCCTTGTGTGGGGGTTGAGACGTGCTGCGGAGCCGGGGGACCCTTCTCTGGGTCTCTGCGGGTTGCGGCCTTTCCCACAGCAGAACCCGGGACCTCGAGTACAACCGCTGGCTGAGTCCTGAGCTCCGGCGCGGTGGAGACACAGGAGACTGCGGACGAAGCAGCGGGGGAGCCGGGACTGCACTGACAGGCGCCGATTCCCCTACCCACGGGGCGCACAAGCGGAGGTACTCACACAGAGGGTGAGGGAGGAGGTCTGCTCCAGGTCCCGGGGCGATCTCAGCTGGGCTCCCGACGGCTGCTGCTGCTGCGGTGGCCATCTTGCCAGTATAGGCAGATCAGGTGCAGCTGCCGAATATACAGCCCTGCACAGATCCCACTTGGGGGGGCCCTGCTTGGTAACTGCTGCTGGTTGCCCCTTCCCCTGGGGTCAACTCAGGAGCAATAAATCGGTGCATACCCCTTCAACCAGGCTGCCACCCACACTGCAGCATTCTGAACCACCCTGGGCCATACCTATAGCTTCCTTGCACAGCTTGGGGTCCACGCAGTCAAGCATTCCTGTGCCTGTGCCCCCCATACCCTCTAGCTTTTACCACATAGCTGCATAACTGTAAGGTGTGCTCTGGGTGTGCAGGTACCTTGCTCCCTGCACTTTAGGATTGCACAGTGACACCACAAGCCAAGGAGCCCCATCTAGTGGCCGGTTGTTTTAATACACTTACAAGCACCACCTGAAAATGCCTAAAATGCTATTGATTAGGCTTGGAAACACCACAATGTACAGATAATCTCGCCTCTTTCTCCTACCGCCCATGTTAATTACGCACTGACCAGACCGCAACTTTCTCTGTGGAACCGTACAGTTGTCACGTGTACTTACTCTACCAGCACTCTGATTGGTCTAGAGTTGCTTGATATGCCTACCAAAAAAAGCAAACCACCTCAGCCTATTTCCCAGATACCTTTCTTTAAGGCTTCGCCCCATACTTCTCACCCTAAGAGCACAAAAAGCCCTCTGACACACCTGAATCCTCAGGTGCACACATGATGACTGCGCCACCCCCTGTTCCATCTGCTAATGCATCATCCGATCAAGCTATGGATTCAGACGCTCTCACGGTGGGCACCTTGAAACTCCTCTTTACAGAATTTAAGAACGAAGTCACAGCGGAGATCAGGGCCGCGATTCAAAACTGCCAACAAGCTGTAGACGAACTGGGTAGCTGCACTGACCATCTCGAGACCAAGATGGAGGAGGTAGTCGGCTCTCATAATGGGTTAATAGACTCACATGACGCCCTGGAAGTAGAAGTCAAATCGTTACGCGATAAGATTGCGGATCTAGAGGACAGGTCCCGCCGCTCTAACCTCAAGCTGCGGGGCATCCCTGAAAACATCTCAAATAGCAGCTTACATGACTATGCCATGGATCTGTTCAGGAAGCTTCTCCCCCATGTTACATCGGCGGACCTTCTTATTGACAGAATACACAGGCTACCTAAAGCGAGAGCCGCACCCGACAATGCACCCAGGGATGTACTTCTGAAAATGCATTACTACCATGTCAAGGAAGCCTTACTGAAAGCTGCAAGACCGTCTGCAGAATCGTCTGCCCTGCTTGGTGAAATTCAAATCTTTGGTGACCTATCAGCAGCCACGCTACTTAAAAGACGCTCCTTCTATCCATTCACATCGGCTCTCAGGAAGGCGAATGTCCCATATTCCCACAAAGGTGCTGGTCTTCCGAGAGGGTTCCACCGTTGCTGTCCTTAACCCAGAGGATGGCCTGAAACTCTTGGCCTCTTGGAACGTTCCCATACCCGGGGCAGGCTCTCCCTCCACACGATGACTTCAGCAGGACTGGTCGACGGTGGGGTGAGGACTGGCTGGGTAACATAACGTATCCTTAAATTTGATACCTGTGCGGTCTGTCCAGGGTCCCAGTCGCTTATAAGTGCTAATAGTTCCGGACTCATGCATTTAGTACAGCGTGGGATACTGGATGGTCCTGCGTAAACTAGTTGGTGACACTTAATACAGTCCACATGTTTGTGTTTAATGTATTACCAATAACCTACTTTTAGTGTTAATTTGTCTATGTATATTAACATGAGGTTTAGTTTCTGCCCTCTGCCATATAAATGTTAGAGTTATTTACGCTGGTCCCGTTCCCCATTGTGGACCCACCTATAAGTTATTGTAGTTGGATTTAAACCATTAGCTTGTTGGTCAGGGTCGGTATGCCTTCACCAAAGGGAAATTTACCTCCCCCTCCTTGTACGGGAGGTAGGAGATTGGTCGATACCCCCGTACCCTTATTGTACCCAGCCGCCTGTTAGTGCAGGCTGGACTTGGTCCCATGCGGGATCACTCTTCCCTTTACTATATTGTTTTGTTTTTAATTATACTCTTTTTTGTCTATGTCCTGGTATTTAACCCTCATCCCTATGTCAGGTCTCCACCCCCCTCGTATTAACATACCCAATGCTTGCTACCCCTCTGTGCTAGATTATGGTTAAAGTAATTTCCCTAAATGTTAAGGGGTTAAACTCCCCCCAGAAGCGGAAACTGGCACTGAATTATTTTCACAAAACTAAAGCGCAAATAGTCGCCCTTCAGGAGACTCACTTCCAAAAACACAATCCACCCATTCTCGCAGACCATAGATACCCTCACTGCTATACCGCCAATGGACCAAACAAAAAAGCTGGTGTGGCTCTTCTGATTGCTCGGCATTGTCCCTTTGTTCTGTCCTCCCAGTATGCAGACCAAGATGGGAGATTTCTCATCGTGACGGGCCAATTGGACAATGTTGAAGTGACTTTGGCCTCCTGCTACGTCCCTAATACCAAACAAGTGCCCTTCTGTAGGAAGTTTCTTTATACTCTCCAGAAACAAGCTAAAGGGGCTTTTCTGATCTTAGGGGATTTCAACATGGTTATCGACCCCAACATAGATAAGTCAAAGCCGTTACACTCCTCTAGTTACGTTAGACAACGAGACTGCTCAGCCAGCTTCCGTAATGTTCTCGCAGAGTATGATCTTTTTGACTTGTGGAGAGCAAAACACCCCTCTGAAAGGGATTATACCTTTTACTCGCATGTCCATCGCACATACTCTCGCATAGATTTGGCTTTAGTTGACAAATGGACCCTATCCTCAGTCCGTAGAGTTGACATCCTACCAATAACATGGTCTGACCATTCCCCTCTGTTGATCCAATGGGACGTAGATAAACGCAGGGTCTCCCCCGGTCCATGGAGGATGGGGGCCTTTCTGTTGGCTCAGCCAGAGGCACAAAAGGCTATACAAACTTCCCTAGATCTTTATGTTGAAACCAACCACGCTGAAGATACGTCCATATTTGTATACTGGTGCGCCTTAAAAAGCCGTCCTGCGGGGCTCATCGATACAAATAGCAGCTAGGCTCAAAAAACAATATCAACAGAGGTTTGCTGACGCATAACTCGTGGCGACTGCATTGGAGACTGCCCATAAAGCCGATCCCTCCAATAAAGCCCTATATAATAAACTGTTAGCCGCCAGGGACAAGGTTAACTCTTTCTCTCTGGCTGAGGTACAGCGCAACTTGAACCGACTCAATCAGAGGTACTATCTGCTTGGAAATAGGGCGGGCCGCCTCCTGGCTCGTAAACTATGAGGGCGTAGAGCAGCTGAACGCATCCATGCCATCCATACCTCTAGGGGAGTCAAGGTCACTGATCCCACAGAAATAGCCGTGGCCTTCGCTGAGTATTACTCCCATCTATATAACTTGAAAAATGACTCCAACACACCCCAGCCCTCCATGACTGACATTAATGATTTCCTACAAGCACAGTCCCTTCCCTCTCTAGACCCGGCTGCCTGCGACCTTCTTAACAGGCCATGGTCGCTGGGTGAAGTTGAGTCGGCTATTGATTCCTTGCCCCTAGACAAGGCCCTGGCCCCGATGGATATCCCTCCAATTTTTTATAAGCACTTTAAAGACAAGGTGGCCCCTATATTAGTTTCAGTTTTTAATGAAGCTTCTACAACTACTACCTTCCCCAAAGAAATGCTCGAGGCCCGCATAATTACCATCCCCAAACCCGGTAAACCCCCTTCCAGTGTCCAAAACTATCGCCCCATTGCCCTTCTTAATGTTGATATCAAATGATATGCCAAAATGATAGCTAATAGGATAGCTCCCCTATTACCTAAATTAATCAACCCCGACCAAGTCGGTTTCGTATTGGGCAGACAAGCCTCTGATAATACTCGCAGAATTATTGATATCATAGAATACTGCCAGACTCGTAGGCGTCCCCTTTTGGTCTTGTCACTTGATGCTGAAAAAGCATTTGACAGACTCCACTGGGGTTACCTGAGCTCCACTCTACAGCGCTTTGGCTTCTGCGGAAGGATACTCAGTTCCATCGCAAGAGTATTTACAAACGGTTGTTCTTCTTCACATTTTGATATTACAAACGGCACTCGACAGGGTTGCCCCCTTTCCCCTTTTATTTTTGCTCTGGCGATTGAGCCCCTGGATGAGACTATTCGTACTCAGGCACTCATCCATGGACCGGTTATAGGGGGAATATCACATAAGATTAGTTTATTCGCGGACGATGTCCTATTGTGTCTCGAGGATCCATTATCTTCCCTTCCCCACCTACATACGATTCTGGACACTTATTCTAATATTTCGTACTACAAGTTGAATACCACTAAATCGGAAGCTCTCCCACTGGACATATCAGATAGTACGCTAGCTTGTATGAAGGAGGAATATAAATATACTTGGAAGGCTAAGACGATTAAATATCTAGGTATTATCTTGGCTAGGGATTGTGATATCCCAATTATGACCCTCTGCTACGTGCTTTCGAAGTTTTTACTAAGGATTGGATGTTGCAGGAAGTATCTTGGGTTGAACGCATAGCAGCAGCGAAAATGGTGCTTCTGCCCAAGCTGATGTACATTTTTCGTACTATCCCTCGATCCTTTCCAACTGCTACCTGTAACAAATTTAATAAGCTGTTAACCTCATACATATGCAGGGGCACCAGGCCTAAAATAGCGAAAACCACCTTATCATTTGCTAAAGATGAGGGTGGCGTAGCATACCCTAACTTAGAGAAATACCACTCAGCTTGACTCCTGAGCCAATCTAGGGATTGGTTCTCGTCGGACAATAACAAATCCTGGGTTGCACTAGAACAGGCTCTAATGTCCCCCCTCCTCCTCCCGGATCTGTTTAGATTACCCCCAGCAGCATATTCTTTCCCAGTCCTCAACATGTCAAGCGGTCAGCACAACTCTTATGGTATGGCGGGGGTTAGTCTCTGTGGATACAGACATCTGTCTACCCTCCCCACAACTTACTCTAATGTCCATAGCGGCCCTAATCCCTGACTTGAATGTAGATTCCTGGGTGCCCTTAGGTTTAGTGTCGATACAAGATATCCTCTCAGACGGAATCGTGGTGCCTTTTTCCCAACTTCAACAGCAGAATAAGGTCCCGAAGCGAGACTTTTACAAATTCTTACAGATAAGACGCTGGCTTAGCGGTTTCCTCCCTAAATCCTCAGTTAAGCTCCGCATACCTAGAATTTTACTGTCATTTTTTTAATGCTACAGCCGCAAGGGGAGGTATCTCTCGCTGGTATAAACATTTGATCTCTATTAGCTTGAATAACAAGTTCCCCTCTCAACACCAGTGGTAAAGAGATTTACCAAAAGTATTCTCAGAAGAGGTATGGAGATTCATTTTTCGCTCCTGTTTCAAAGTATCAAAATGTGTTAATCACTCCAAAATGTATTTCAAGCTAGTTCACAGGGCATACCTTACACCAGATCGTCTCCATAAGTTTTGGCCTTCTGTCTCCTCACTATGCTGGAGGCAATGCGGTAAGGTGGGGGTCTATTTTACACTTGTTCTGGTCATGTCCAGCCCTGAGCCCCTTATGGAGAGAAGTCTTTAACCTTATAACTAAAGTACTTCATCAACCCATGCCTATGAACCCTCTCGTTGCACTCTTTCACTACTACCCAGGGATGCTACCAGCAAGCGATAGATACCTCCTCGGGCATATACTGTTGGTGGCTAAAGCTTCCATTGCCCAACTTTGGAAGTCCCCTGATCTTCCTAGTATCCAAATGATTGAAAACAAGATACATAAGCATTTCCTATTTGAAACTTCTGATGTAGCCTATTCCCCTAAAGCGTCTTCAATCCACTTCAAATGGTTCAGATGGACTGTATATAGGGAATCGGAAGGACATCTGTGTAACTGCAACACCTCTTTGGACCTATCAGTATTGTACTCGCCTAGCAATATCACACATCCGGCAATCGCTGATGTAACTTTATCTTAATAGAGTGCACACTGCCTGATTTGTTTGTTAATGGGTATGTAGATTTCATGAACTACCTGACATATTACGCATGAGCATTATGTACATTTTCCTCTTTGTTTTTTATTTATCTATTTATTTTTTTGTCTCTTGTATAAATTGTTTTATTTTTTTTTTATTTTTTTTTCTCCTCTTCTTTTTATTCTTTTATTTCTTGCCCTCTTCATTAATAATATTGATACTTTGTGTTTAATTTTCTATGTTATTGTGTTTCAAATATAACTTCAATAAAAATTAAATTTAAAAAAAAAGGAAAGTGTTAGTAATGTTTATTGTGTAATAATGTGGGTTGTATGGGGAATAAACACATAGTGGACATGCATGAATGTTTGATGTAGTTACAGTAAAACTTCACACATCACATCTGGGTAGGTTGACATAGTAAAAAATAGGAACAACATAATGATGGCCATAACTTAACACATACACACAAACAACACATTGTGGGTACTCATAGCCATTTATTACAGTTACACATTTAAACATATTAAATATACATGTACTGAGGGATAAGTAGTTGGTTCATTTTGCAGCTTATTAAGGAAGCCAATTTAGATAATGAGGAAACATGATTAGATTCAGCTCTATTGTGTCAATGTAATTTGCTTTCAAAGTGGATTATTGTATCCAGCACATGGAAATAATTGAGGAGGGTGATGTGATTTAATTGATGTGTGAGAGGATGTTTGCTGCGTGCATACTTGTATTTGGTTTGCTAACATTTGGGGAGTAGAGCATGTTCGTTAGCAGACTGAGGTGAGTGTGCGTACGAAAATGTGTGGGTGCGAGCGACCAGTTACACGTACGCGCAATGATAGTCCACCCCCCTTTTTGTATGGTTGCGTTCGAAGGATTTCGCAAGCACTATAGGCGTGCCTTCGCACTGAATTTAGATACAATATTCTGGCTTTCCCTTAGAGGATTGAGACTTTCTATCTTTCTCCTATAATTGCATGGCTGTGAGCTTAGGGGCAATCGCTACAAAGTCTCTTATTCAGTGCAGTAGGAAGCTTGAGCTACTCCTATTACAGCTGCTGTCTTAAATGGAGCTAACATCAATGTCTGGGATTCCTGTGGTGTTATAGTGCATAAAGGAGGTTAGCTCACCCGTTCTCGCAGCTTTGTCTATCTAGGCAAATGTCTCTCTCTCTCTGTCTCTTTCCTTTTCTCTTCCTGCACTTTACTTTAATCTGGCTCCTGACTCTGTCCCTGTACTTTCTTCCTTACTGTGGCTGCTTTACAGTATTCACCTTTCTGTAAGCCTTGAGATGATTGCCTATTACACCACTCCCCGTCTCCCTCTGGAGGCTGCCTATTATACAAGCAGCACCAGGGTGTAGGAGGGTGACTTGGCTGCCAGTTCTGGTTCTCCTTCTAACAGAGCATCTAACTCCTCCCCTGTCTGTGCCTCCTCCCGTCTCCCACAGGCAGTGCCTGGGTGTAGAGGGGCACATCAAGGGGTAGGCTCTCTGCAATAGTCTCTGGCTCCCTCCTGCTGCTGATGGGCAGGTGGGTGGTTCCTCTTGTGCGGCGCTTCCCCGGTCTCCTGTTCGGACGGCTCTGTGATAGGAGCGGGCGGCTTTGGCTGTCACTGGCACCGGGCGGCAACTGCAGTTGTAGCGGGCAGCGGTGAGTATACTTAGCAGCGTCTTTCTTCTTGTAGTCACCTCCGCCTCCCGTCTCCCGCTCAGCTTTACTGTAGGGTGCCAGTAACGCTCTGGGTGTAGAGGGGGGTGACTACACGCTGTACCTGCCTTCTGCTGCTCCCATTTGCTTTGTGGCTCTTAAGTCTGAAGGCGATGTCCTTCAATGTGGCTGTCCTTTTTCTGGCGGTGCAGGGGTTTAGCTAGGCGACACTTGTCTCGCGGTCTCTGGGCTCCTTCAGCAGTGCTGTATAGATTGCAGCAGCCTCTCGCAGGGGTTAAAGCTGCTGAGTTCTTTCTCCGTTTGGTTTAATGTTACAGCGGCCAAATGCACAGCTCAGAGCAGTAGCGGAAGTGATACCCTTATCAGCAGCAACTCCCTAGCTTTAGAGGACTCCTTCTCCGGCTTCCCCTCCTCTGCTCCTAGCTACCGCTCTTTGCTAAAGCAGGGAGGTCAGCACTTGGAAGGAGGGAACAGCAGTCTGGCTTGCGTTGTACTGACAGCTCTTTTATACACAGGCTGGGAGGTCAGCTGTTTGGCACGAGCACAGCTGTTCTCCCGCTCAGCCCTCGAGACAGCTGACTTCCCGCACTTTTAGTGTCCTCGGGGACACTCACTGAAGGTATTTGATTGGCAGCACGTTGTAAAGTTCACTGAGGGGGCAGCATCAATACAAACGCTGTTTAGCCAGAGTCTATGTGAAAACAGCACTTTCACTGCCACCAATGTTTTTGTGTCAAATATTATAACAATAAAATACATATTTGATAAAGTCTTTCATCAGTCATGTCACTGGTACACATAGGAGTCCATGCCACATTGTTTTGAACATTTTCTGGCAACTTGTGCACTTTGGTTGCTCAGTAAATGTTACCATATTTTTATAAGAGTCCATCACACGGCATAAGTTTTTACAGCAAAGCAGTTTATAATGTACCTCCTCATAATCTAACATATATACAGGCATATATGTTACACGTGCGTGTGTGTTTTTCTTGTATGAGTGCTTGCGAATGTGCATGCGAGCGCATGAACCTGAATGAGGCCCATTATGCCTTATTGTCTGGTTACAACAATTTTACTCTGTGCTGCAGAAAATATGCATATTCTATATATGGGTGGCATCCCGCACCTCTGGAGGACTTGGGTTTATTACATACGCCCCATAGTTTGTGTGGGCACTGCAATACATCAAAGGTTACAATGTGATGTAAGCAAATACTGAAACATTGTCTCAGTGCAGTAGTGAGAAACCCCTCAGCCGCAAAGGAGATAACACAGGGAATGTTAGTCACACGCACTGGAATAATGCCTGCTAAGCCAACCAACTGCGCCAAAGTCTTCCCTGTCTGGTCAGTTCCATACACCAACATTTAGAACATGATCATTGCTCTGATCACAAACAGAACAAGCACTTGAACAAATCCATTCTTTGGGATAATTTCCGCTATCACTCTGGACCGTGCCTTGATTCAGGAAAACACATTTGGAGTTATCAGAATGTGGGGACAAGCTCTGGATTGAAAATCTGGAAAAACAAAAAAAGGCAACAGTGAGTTCTGAGGGAAAGCATCAAATTTATATCAATAATGTACAGGGATCACTTTTTGAGGCTGCTTCTAGTCATACAGATGTATCCGTGCTCATTGTTACTGAGATATTGCCACTCATGCCCATTTATGAGTGGCATGCCCATTTGGCTAAATCACACCAGTGGCGCAGAATCACTCCCCCCCCCCCCCCCCCCACCCACCAACGCCACTCAATGCCTTTCTATGAGCCTGCTGCCTATGACATCAGCATCTGTGGTCATCGCAGCAGCTCCCTGTTTCACAGCAGGTGTGCCCATTCCCAGTGGCTAGTGGACCGGAACTGCAGGTTGATTGTTGCACCGTCTGTGCCTTTGTCAGCAGCCCCTGTGTGTTTTAACTAGCGTAATGAGACGCACCTTCAGCATTCCCCTTAGACATGTTTAACCTAAGCCATTGCTCGCTCCATAGATGTGGGCTTCCACAAAGCCATGGTTCATGCTTGGCAGCCATTTTGTTCATCCACTTGGTGCTCGATTCTGGCCTGCTATGGACAGTACTGTGACTGTATGCTCGCTTTATCCCCATAGCCCCTATGTGTTTTAACTAGCGAAATGAGATGCACGCACAGAAGTGCCCATTGTCACAGTCTATTTGCCAGAGCTTGGATCGTGCTGTACTGTACTGTACAAATGTAGCCGCAGCTCCGTTCACTGAAAATGAGACGCACATGTGCCCCATTATTGGCTAATGGCATGGCCCAATCTGTATATCAATCGGCCACTGGACAAGTGAAGCATTATCCACCCAGTGGTGGAGATGTGTATTTCATGTATATTGTATGGTGTGCCTCAATATGCCTCAATGTGTCTTCAAGTGCACTACAAAAGTGGTGTGCTAAAACCCTCGCCTAGGTGCACTGTCATGTATAGGCATCATAGACCAAATCTAAAACTCAGTGGTTCACAAACGCATTTATTTTATTGTTTATTTATTTATTTATTTACAGTGTCTTATGCTGGCCACACATCAGACCAACTTTCCTCCAACCATCCAACTAGTTGGTTGGTTGGACTGAAAATCTGGTACTGTATGGGGGCAAATGCCAATCAGCAATTTGCTCACAAACTCAGGAGAATGGACAAAAACATTCAGTGAAATTGTTTAAATCAAATAGGTCCAACTACAGTGCATTGTCTGAGTGACAGTTGTTGTCCATGACTTAATTACAAATTGCATTTGCTCCTATCCAGTGCCAGGTTTTTATTCCATCCAACCAACTAGTTGGATGGTTGGAGAAAAGTTGGTCTGATGTGTGGCCAGCATTATATAGCGCAGCAGATTCCATGACAGTGTCTTATACAGCGCAGCAGATTCCGTTAGTGTCTTATATAGCGCAGCAGATTCCAATACAGTGTCTTATATAGAGCAGCAGATTCCGTTACAGTGTCTTATACAGCGCAGCAGATTCCGTTAGTGTCTTATATAGCGCAGCAGATTCTGTTAGTGTCTTATATAGCGCAGCAGATTCTGTTACAGTGTGTTTTATAGCGCAGCAGATTCCGTTACAGTGTCTTATATAGCGCAGCAGATTCCATTACAGTGTCTTATATAGCCCAGCAGATTCCGTTACAGTGTCTTATATAGCGCAGCAGATTCCGTTACAGTGTCTTATATAGCGCAGCAGATTCCATTACAGTGTCTTATATAGCCCAGCAGATTCCGTTAGTGTCTTATATAGCGCAGCAGATTCCGTTACAGTGTCTTATATAGTGCAGCAGATTCCGTTAGTGTCTTATATAGCGCAGCAGATTCCGTTACAGTGTCTTATATAGTGCAGCAGATTCCGTTACAGCGTCTTATATAGCGCAGCAGATTCCGTTACAGTGTCTTATATAGCGCAGCAGATTCCGTTACAGCGTCTTATATAGCGCAGCAGATTCCGTTACAGCGTCTTATATAGCGCAGCAAATTCTGTTACAGTGTCTTATATAGCGTAGGAGATTCCGTTACAGTGTCTTATATAGCGCAGCAGCTTCCGTTACAGCGTCTTATATAGCGCAGCAGATTCCGTTACAGCGTCTTATATAGCGCAGCAGATTCCGTTACAGTGTCTTATATAGCGCAGCAGATTCCGTTACAGCGTCTTATATAGCGCAGCAGCTTCCGTTACAGCGTCTTATATAGCGCAGCAGATTCCGTTACAGCGTCTTATATAGCGCAGCAGATTCCGTTACAGCGTCTTATATAGCGCAGCAGATTCCGTTACAGCGTCTTATATAGCGCAGCAGCTTCCGTTACAGCGTCTTATATAGCGCAGCAGATTCCGTTACAGCGTCTTATATAGCGCAGCAGATTCCGTTACAGCGTCTTATATAGCGCAGCAGATTCCGTTACAGCGTCTTATATAGCGCAGCAGATTCCGTTACAGCGTCTTATATAGCGCAGCAGCTTCCGTTACAGCATCTTATATAGCGCGGCAGATTCCGATACAGCGTCTTATATAGCGCGGCAGATTCCGTTACAGCGTCTTATATAGCGCAGCAGATTCCGTTACAGCGTCTTATATAGCGCAGCAGATTCCGTTACAGTGTCTTATATAGTGCAGCAGATTCCGTTACGGTCTTATATAGCGCAGCAGATTCCGTTACAGTGTCTTATATAGCGCAGCAGATTCCGTTACAGCGTCTTACATAGCGCAGCAGATTCCGTTACAGTCTTATATAGCGCAGCAGATTCCGTTACAGTGTCTTATATAGCGCAGCAGATTCCGTTACAGCGTCTTACATAGCGCAGCAGATTCCGTTACAGCGTCTTATATAGCGCAGCAGATTCTGTTACAGCGTCTTATATAGCGCAGCAGATTCCGTTACAGCATCTTATATAGCGCAGCAGATTCCGTTACTGCGTCATATATAGAGCAGCAGATTCCGTTACAGCGTCTTATATAGCGCAGCAGATTCCGTTACTGCGTCTTATATAGAGCAGCAGATTCCGTTACAGTGTCTTATATAGCGTAGCAGATTCCGTTACAGTGTCTTATATAGCGCAGCAGATTCCGTTACAGTGTCTTATATAGCGCAGCAGATTCCGTTACAGTGTCTTATATAGCGCAGCAGATTCCGTTACAGCGTCTTATATAGCGCAGCAGATTCCGTTACAGTGTCTTATATTGTGCAGCAGATTCCGTTACAGCGTCTTATATAGCGCAGCAGATTCCGTTACAGCGTCTTATATAGCGCAGCAGATTCTGTTACAGCGTCTTATATAGCGCAGCAGATTCCGTTACAGCGTCTTATATAGCGCAGCAGATTCCGTTACAGCGTCTTATATAGCGCAGCAGATTCCGTTACAGTGTCTTATATAGCACAGCAGATTCTGTTACAGTGTCTTATATAGAGCAGCAGATTCCGTTACAGCGTCTTATATAGCGCAGCAGATTCCGTTACAGTGTCTTATATAGCGCAGCAGATTCCGTTACAGCGTCTTATATAGCGCAGCAGATTCTGTTACAGTGTCTTATATAGCGCAGCAGATTCCGTTACAGTGTCTTATATAGCGCAGCAGATTCCGTTACAGCGTCTTATATAGCGCAGCAGATTCCGTTGCACTTTACAATAGTAGACAGTGATAAAACAAACTGGGTAACAACAGACAGACGTGGGGGTTAGAGGGCCCTGCTGCAAGCTTACAATCTAGGTAACCCAACAGTCTAGGTTTTAACGATATCCATGCTTCGGCACAGGTGATCCATTTAGTACCTCTTAATATGATTACACCATCTGTGTACCAGTCGGCTTATCCCTAAAACCTGGACTGCTGGGGTGCCTTGAGGTCCGCTTTTGGAACCACAGATATAGAAATACAATATATAATCACTGGTGCTGCAGTCAGGACAGAACAGAACACACAGTAAGATTGGTAATGAAGCCTATAATACAGTCACTTACAGCTGCTCATTGTATAATGTTCCGTTAGTCCAGATCCAGCCATTCCTATATCTGCTCCATCTTACACCAATCCACTGATTGCCTATGCCCTTAAATCTGTACAAAAATCTCTGTCAGGAATAAAACAATATATTAGATGAATATCAGCTGCTCACAGATGTATAACATGTAGTAATGTGATATAACATGGCAGAGAGGTCTCAGGTTTGTGAAGGAACGCACACAGACATTGATTTAGAGTAAGGAGTGAGTTCAAAACCATATTACACTGCATGGGGTAATGTGCAAACTGAGAATAATGTGCAAACTAAAGGAAACTGCCTGCATACTATCCCCTGCCTACATACCACTCTCTGCCTGCATAACACCAACTGCCCATACACCACCAACTGCCTTCATAAAGCCCCCTACCTGTGTACCACCTCCTGCCTGCATACCACCCATTGCCTCCACACCACAACCTACCTGCGCACCTGCTGCTGTCTGCATACCACCTGCTGCCTGAACACCTGCTCCTGCCTGAATACCACCCACTACTAGGGTTACCACCTAGGACCTTTAATTCCGGACACATGTTAATTACACAGGTTCTGTGGCAGTTTAAAATCAGGTGAAGTGGAGTCTTGAAGTCAGCCAGCCACAGAACCTGTGTAATTAATATGTGTCCGGAATTAAAGGGACTAGGTGGTAACCCTACCCACTACATGCATACCACCCCATGCCAGCATACCTCCTCCTGTCTGCATACCATTCCCAGCCTGCATACCATCTCTACCTGCATACCACCTCCTGCCTGCATACCACCTCCTGTACCACCTTCTGCCTGCATACCACCTTCTGCCTGCATACCACCTCCTGCCTGCATACCACCTCCTGCCTGCATACCACCTCCTGTACCACCTTCTGCCTGCATACCACCTCCTGCCTGCATACCACCTCCTGCCTGAATACCACCTCCTGTACCACCTTCTGCCTGTATACCACCTCCTGCCTGCATACCACCCCCTGCCTACATACAACCTCCCTGCCTGCATACCACCCTTTGACTGCAAATCACCTTCTGCCTGCACACCACCCCCTGCCTGCATACCACCCCCTGCCTGAATACCACCCCTCACCTGCATACCATTCCCTGCCTGCATACTATCCCCTGCCTACATACCACCCCCTGCCTACATACCACCTTCTGCCTGAATACCACCCCCTGCCTGCATACCCCTCCCCTGTCGGAATACTACCTCGTGCCTGCATTCCACCCTCTGCCTGCATACCACCTCCTGCCTGCATATCACCCCCTGCCTGCATACCACCCCCTGCCTACATACCATCCCCTGCCTGCATACCACCTCCTGCCTGAATACCACCTCCTGCCTGAATACCACCTCCTGCCTGCATACAACGGAATCGGGACATCTGTCAGAATGAACTTAGGTCTACAGTCATTAGGTCTACCCCACTAGGTCGACTGGCAGGAAGGTCGACCTGACTTAAGGTCGACATGGGCCAAGGTCGACATGACTTAAGGTCGAATTTGCATAAAGGTCGACATGAGGAAGGTCGACTGGTCATAAGGTCGACATGGGTTTTTCACTGTTTTTTTATCCGAATGTCGACACAGTCGACATGGACACAGTTGGCAATGAGAATCGGACCCTCGCATCGCTCGCTTCGCTCGCAATGCTTCGGGCACGGTGCCTCGCTGCGCTCGGCACACTATTTTATTCTCCCACCACGCCCTAGTGGATGGTAGGGCATGAAATACCGCCTGTCGGCACATGTCGGCTCAAAAAACAGTGAAAAACCCATGTCGACCTTATGACCAGTCGACCTTCCTCATGTCGACCTTTATGCAAATTCGACCTTAAGTCATGTCGACCTTGGCCCATGTCGACCTTAAGTCAGGTCGATCTTCCTGCCAGTCGACCTAGTGGGGTCGACCTAATGACTGTAGACCTAAGTTCATTCTAATAGATGACCGCATCCCCATACAACCTTGTGTCTGCATTCCAACAACTGCCTGCATTCCACCCCCTGCCTGCATACCATCTCCTGTCTGCATACCACCCCCTGCCTGCATACAACCTTGTGTCTGCATTCCAACCCCTGCCTGCATTCCACCCCCTGCCTGCATACCACCCCCTGCCTGCATACCACTTCCCTTGCCTGCATAGTACCTTGTGCCTGCATTCCACCCTCTGCCTGCACACCACCTCCTGCCTGCATATCAACCCTCTGCCTACATACCACCTCCTGCCTGCATACCACCTCCTGCCTGCACACCACCTCCTGCCTGCATACCAACCCCCTGCCTACATACCACCTCCTGCGTGCATACCAACCCCCTGCCTACATACCACCTCCCTGCCTGCATACCACCCCTCCCTGCATATCATTCCCTGCCTACATACCACCCTCTGCCTGCACTTCACCGCCTGCCACCATACCACCTTCTGTCTGCATACCACCATCTGCCTGCATACCACCCTCTGCCTGCATACCACCCCTCACCTGCATACCATTCCCTGCCTGTATACTATCCTCTGCCTACATACCACTTTCTGCCTGAATACCACCCCCTGCCTGCATACCCCTCCCCTGTCTGCATACTACCTTGTGCCTGCATTCCAGCACCTGCCTGCATACCACCTCTTGTCTGCATACCACCCCCTGCCTGCATACTAACTCGTGCCTGCATTCCACCCTCTGCCTGCATACCACCTCCTGCCTGCATATCACCTCCTGCCTGTATACCAACCCCTGCCTGCATACCACCCCCTGCCGGCATACCAACCCCTGCCTGCACACCAACCCCTGCCTGCATACCACCCCCTGCCTGCATATCACCTCCTGCCTGTATACCACCCCCGCCTACATACCATCCCTTGCCTGCATACCACCTCCTGCCTGCATATCACCTCCTGCCTGTATACCATCCCCTGCCTGCATACCCCTGCCGGCATACCAACCCCTGCCTGCACACCAACCCCTGCCTGCATACCACCCCCTGCCTGCATATCACCTCCTTCCTGTATACCACCCCCGCCTACATACCATCCCCTGCCTGCATACCACCTCCTGCCTGAAAACCACCTCCTGCCTGCATACCACCGCCTGCCTGCATACCACCCCCTGCCTGCATACCACCGCCTGCCTGCATACCACCCCTGCCTGCAAACAACCTTGTGTCTGCAGTGTTCGCGAAAACCACCCAAACAAGTGGGTCCCGGGGACCCTTCACTTCTAAAAATTGGGGTCCTACCTGACCTTTTCTGGGTCCCTACGGAATAAAGCCTCCTCTACCCTTCTTCCCAGCATGGCTCATGTGGGACGGGGGGGAAGTATCAATTGGCACACTCGCATAAAGATTCATATATACTAGAAACTATATAAACCTGAAAACAGGGACAGTGTGCGCTGAGTGCGCGCTAAAAATTTAGGACATGTTTTTTTGGGGGAAGTGGTGTGGTCACATAGTAGTACCAATTCACATTCCAGCACACACCGTAATGCCCAGTACACATTCCAACACACACCGTTATGCCCAGTACACACACCGTTATGCCCAGTACACATTCCAGCACACACCGTTATGCCCAGTACACATTATAGTACACACCGTTGTGCCCAGTACACATTCCAACGCACACCGTTATGCCCAGTACACATTATAGAACACACCATTATGCCCAGTACACATTATAGAACACACCGATATGCCCAGTACACATTATAGAACACACCGTTATGCCCAGTACACATTACAGTATACACTGTAATGCCCAATATATATTATAGCACATAAGTGCTGCTTACCTACATGCTTGTTGCTAGGGGTTCTATGCTCCTTGCAGGGGTTACATGCCGGGAGGGGGGGGGGGATTTTAGGTTTGTTGCCACAGTGGAGGGGGGGGGGGGTGCATATTTTGCTTGTTGCCACGGAGGGGGGGGGGGTTGTTGCCCAAGGGCTGGAAAAGCTGACATGCTGCTCAGCAGAGTAGGTGAGCGGGCTATCAGCACGGCGGGGGACTGGATGTGGCTGGAATAGCTGACACGCTGCTCTGAGTTGTTTTAGCCACGTTCAGTCCCCCGCCACCCTGACAGCCCACTCACCTTCTCTTACATGGCGGGGGGGGGGCGGCATTTAGAGCACCAAGGGCAATATCAGCCAATACACACGGGCCCCGAGTGTGGGGGTGAACGGGGGTCTGGACACACGCCGCGGCCAACACGGAGTCCCACACCTCGCCATGGTGTCCGGCGCAGGCTGGTAGCTACTGGCGCTGCCTGGGAACCGCGGACGCTACGGGACCCGGGAGATGTAGAAATCATGCTGCTACCCCAGGCTGCCGGGCGGCCACTGTTCAATGATTGGTTCCCGGCAGCCGCTGCAGTGATTGGCTCGTAGCGTCCCACAGGTTAGGCACAGCACGTCCTCGGGGACCCCTTTAGTTTTAAAAACTGAGTCCCCGGGGACCGTTTTAGGGTAAAATACGCGATAGAGCGCATTTTTGCGAACCCTGGTCTGCAATCCACCCCCTGCCTGCATACCATCTCCTGTCTGCATACCACCCCCTGCCTGCATACTACCTTGTGCCTGCATTCCACCCTCTGCCTGCATACCACCTCCTGCCTGCATACCAACCCCCTGCCTACATACCACCTCCTGCCTCATACCACCCCCGCCTGCATACCATTCCCTGCCTGCATACCACCTAGTGCCTGCATTCCACCCTCTGTCTGCATACCACCTCCTGCCTGCATACCACCTCCTGCATGCATACCAACCCCTGCCTGCATACCACCCCCAGTCTGCATACCACCCACTGCCTGCATACCACCCCTTGACTGCAAATCACCATCTGCCTGCATACCCTCCTCCTGCCTGCATACCACCTCCTGCCTGTATACCACCCCCTGCCTGCATGCCATTTTCTGCCTACATACCACCCCTCACCTGCATACCACCCCCTGCCTGCACTTCACCGGCAGCCAGCATACCACCTCCTGTCTGCATACCATTCCCTGCCTGCATTCCACCCCCTGCCTGCATACCATCCCCTGCCTGCATACCACCCCTCACCTGCATACCACCCCCTGCCTGCATACCATTCACTGCCTGCATACCATCCCCTGGGTGCATACCATCCCCTGCCATCATACCACCCCTCACCTGCATACCACCCCCTGCCTGCATACTACGCCCTGCCTACATACCACCCCCTGCCTACATACCACCTTCTGCCTACATACCATCCCCTGCCTGCATACCCCTCCCCTGCCTGCATACTACCTTGTGCCTGCATTCCAACCCCTGCCTGCATACCACCCCCTGCCTGCATACTAGCTCGTGCCTGCATACCATCCCCTGCCTGCATACCACCTCCTGCCTGAATACCACCTCCTGCCTCTATACCCACCCCCTGCCTGCAGACCACCTCCTGCCTGCATACCACCTCCTGCCTGCATACCATCTCCTGCCTGCATACCACCTCCTGCCTGTATACCCACCCCCTGCCTGCAGACCACCTCCTGCCTGCATACCACCTCCTGCCTGCATACCACCCCCTGCCTGCACTTCACCGCCTGCCACCATACCACCTCCTGTCTGCATACCATTCCCTGCCTGCATACCACCCCATGGAAGATAGATTTTCTTGACAAACACAGGTGCGCAATTAAATACACAGTGCAGCTATCACAGTACACCAAAAGGCACACATCCAAAGGGTTGCCTTAAGAAATAGAATAGAGCAAACAACAGATGGTGACTAATTAACAGCGCTCAGTGTATAACCAATAAATATAAAAGTTTTTATATCACCATGGGTTTAAAGGATTCTAATGAGTTTCAGCATTCAGGTATCCTGTAATGAGAATACACCCTTCCACACGGACAGTGTGACAAGGGTGACAAAATAGAATACACAAATAGTGCAGATTATCCTTGGTTAAAAAAAGTTTTAATACAGATGTCTACTTACAATCTGTAGACAGATAAAATAGCATGGGGAGGTATTTCCACAGAGGCAAACACAGCACGGTACAGATGGTTAACAGGCAGGTCCAAAAGAGTCCAATAAGTCACCCGTCCGGAATAGGGGCTCAGCGGTACTCGATTCTCTGCAGTAGCCGATAGCTGTCTTCTCTCCTCCGTGGCACCTTCCAAAGTTACACTCAACGCGTTTCAGATAGAAGTCCTTCCTCAGGAGTGTAATCTTCTGAGGGAATATTACCCTCTTATATAGTACCCGCAACCAGTAAAGTCCCGGTGTATTCCAAACGCTACAATAGCGCGATGTCATATTCGGCGGAAAAAACCGCCGGATATGACATCGCGCTATTGTAGCGTTTGGAATACACCGGGACTTTACTGATTGCGGGTACTATATAAGAGGGTAATATTCCCTCAGAAGATTACACTCCTGAGGAAGGACTTCTATCTGAAACGCGTTGAGTGTAACTTTGGAAGGTGCCACGGAGGAGAGAAGACAGCTATCGGCTACTGCAGAGAATCGAGTACCGCTGAGCCCCTATTCCGGACGGGTGACTTATTGGACTCTTTTGGACCTGCCTGTTAACCATCTGTACCGTGCTGTGTTTGCCTCTGTGGAAATACCTCCCCATGCTATTTTATCTGTCTACAGATTGTAAGTAGACATCTGTATTAAAACTTTTTTTAACCAAGGATAATCTGCACTATTTGTGTATTCTATTTTGTCACCCTTGTCACACTGTCCGTGTGGAAGGGTGTATTCTCATTACAGGATACCTGAATGCTGAAACTCATTAGAATCCTTTAAACCCATGGTGATATAAAAACTTTTATATTTATTGGTTATACACTGAGCGCTGTTAATTAGTCACCATCTGTTGTTTGCATACCACCCCATGCCTGCATACCATCCCCTGCCTGCATACCACCTCTCGCCTGCATACCACCCACTGCCTGCATACCATTCCCTGCCTGCATACTATCCCCTGCCTGCATACCATCCCCTGCCTGCATACCACCCTCACCTGCATACCACCCCCTGCCTGCATACCATTCCCTGCCTGCATACCATCCCCTGCCTGCATACCACCCCCTGCCTACATACCACCCCCTGCCTACATACCACCTTCTGCCTACATAACCACCTTCTGCCTGCATACTACCCCCTGCCTGCATACTACCCCCTGCCTGCACACCACCTCCTGACTGCATACCACCCTCACCTGCATACCACCCCCTGCCTGCATACCATTCCCTGCCTGCATACCATCCCCTGCCTGCATACCACCCCCTGCCTACATACCACCCCCTGCCTACATACCACCTTCTGCCTGCATACTACCCCCTGCCTGCATACTACCCCCTGCCTGCATACCACCTCCTGACTGCATACCACTGCCTGCCTGCATACCACCCCCTTCCTGCATACCACCTCCTGCCTGCATACCACCCCCTGCCTGCATACCACCTCCTGCCTGCATACCACCTCCTGCCTGTATGCTACCCCCTGCCTGCATACCACCTCCTGCCTGCATACCACCTCCTGCCTGCATTCTACCTCCTGCCTGTATGCTACCCCTGCCTACATACCACCTCATACCTGCATACCACCCCCTGCCTGCATACCCTCCTCCTGCCTGCATACCACCGCCTGCCTGCATACCACCACCTTCCTGCATACCACCCCCTTCCTGCATACCACCCCCTTCCTGCATACCACCCCCTGCCTGCATACCACCTCCTGCCTGCACATCACCCCCTACCTGCATACCACCTCCTGCCTGTATACCACCCCCGCCTACATACCATCCCCTGCCTGCATACCACCTCCTGCCTGCATACCACCTCCTGCCTGGATACCACCTCCTGCCTGCATAACACCCCCTGCTTGCATACCACCCCCTGGGGCATTCAGCGGGATGCTGGGGTGGTGTTAATTTTCTCGCTAGGCAGCAAATATACGTTGCCTATAGAGCCAACCTGAATCAGGCCCTTAATGCTCACCATGCTGTTACTTGTGGTTCTCCAAGTAACAAAATGCAGCGGACGCTTTCTGGGACCTGTAGTCCCAAATAAAAGGGGTGTCGGGCACTGGTTCTGTTTGATATGTTGACAGTCAATAGGTCGACACCAAAGGGTGTCAACATTAACAGAAGATCGATGCAAGCAAAAGGTTGACACACATTCTTCATGATTTTTTAAACCTTCTTCACACTTTACCATCCCAATGGACATGGAGGAGGAACATTATAGTGTGCTGAGCATAGCAAGGTGCGGTGCCTGAAGCATGGCGAGCACGGTGAGCTATGTGCAAAGACGAGGTACATTTATATGGTGTCCATGATGTATGTCGACATACAGTAGGCACAAAAACTGTGTAAAATCTTGTGTTAACCTTTTCCTCTGTTGACTATGTTCATGTTGACCTTTTACTTGTGTCTACCTTATGTAACTGTGAACCTAGAATGTGCCAACCCTTTTTAGGTGTCGACCTACTCACCGTTGACCATTCGTGGTTGACCTAGTGATTGTCGACCTATACATTGTCGACCATTGATCCTATAACCGCCAACGCTCACAGCAGACACACGTCACACTCACCAGCTCCTCTGCAGTATCTATTGTCACCAGGGATGCATTATGGTACAGGCAGAAGCTCTGGGCAGACGTCCATGTATCCCGCATGGCAGAGAAATAGTAACATTTGCCCCGGTACCAGATCCAGTCATCCTCACATGGGGCAGACTTCTGTATGGAGGCGTCTGATAACTGCGCTGTAACCAGATAATATTGGGGAAAATACATTTTAACATCTTTGGTTTTGAAGGGTTAAAGAAAATAATTCTACTCATGTGTTCTCTATAATGTGTAATAAACCGACACGTGGGGTGGAATGTAATAGGGTGCTAGAATCAGAAGATGTTGTGAGAGTTTTCCCATTATTTTAAAGTGCCAATCATTTACATTACACTGCAAAATCAGATTTATTTTGCTATGTAAAAGATTGCCGCTTTAAAAAATGAGAATCGCCACCAAAGGGCGAAATGCAATAGGGTGCAATTTTATAGGAAAAAAAAAATCACATTTGCGAAAATCGGAAAATGTAATAAGTAAAAATTTGCATGTAATGTATGACAATTTTTAATCATGGAAAAGTGTGGTTTTTAGACATGTGCGTGTTTGTTGTAACGTGGATCTGCCATTTTTAGTAATGGGAGTGTGTGGATTCAAGTTATACAGGTTGAGTATCCCGTATCCATACTGTGTATCCAAAAACCTTGGCTTTTCACTATATTTCAGTCCCCCCTCTCCCTCCGCCCTTTTTTTCATACTTTCCATGTCCCCCGCATCCACGGCGGGCTTCAGGATCCTCTTCAGCGGAATATCAGGTCCCAGGGGTGCATTGCGCAAGTGCATGCTGGTGACATCACCGGCGTGCCTGCAAACTTGTGCGGTGCACCCCTGGGACCGCTGAAGAGGATCCTGAAGGCCGTGCCTGCCAGGGGACACAGTGGCCACTGGGGGACCATCGGGGCACCACCAGGGTACAAGGTAAGTATGTTTAAAAAAATATTCCACAAACCAAAAAAATCCCTTAAAAAAAATGCTTGTGGCCTGAGCATTTCGGATAAGGGATAATCAACCTGTAATAGAAAAAAAAAAACGAACTGAGGTTCCCCCGAGCCAGTCCTGGTTCCCAAAATACGGGGCAAAAGAATTGTAGGAATCTCCCATATTTCAAGAGCCTGGTGCTGGTTTCTTAAATATGGGGGTTCCCCATATTTGGTTGGGGAACCAGGGCCAGCTCAATAAGCCCCAGGGCTAGTTAACACACCTTTGAACAGAACCATGCACAGATCTCACTTATTTGTGCATGGTTCTGTCAAACTCGCCAGGCTGGACCTGTTTTGCAATTTTTGGTTATTTATATCTGTGATTTTGATGTTTTCTATGAGAAATCATTTTGGTGGTATTTTTAATGTGCCGTTTTTTTTTTTTACTGCAATTCACACATTACTACATGTGCAATTTTTGGAAAACATGCAATTTCACAATTACATCTCGCCCAAGATGTGTGATTGATTATACACACCCAGATGTGGGCCCACTGTGCCACTGATTCCCAATGACTACTATCACTAGGAAGCAGCTGACATACAGGACAGGTGGTCAGGTGCAGGCCATGGGCAGGGCCGGCAGCTCA